>NC_057724.1:54163801-54213736 GCF_004010195.1 Chiloscyllium plagiosum
AGGGCGAGAGAGAGAGGGAGCGAGAGAGAGGTGGCAAGAGAGAGAGAGAAAGATAGAGAGAGAGAGAAAGGGATGAGAGAGAGTGGGGAGAGGGCGAGTGGGGAGAGGGCGAGTGGGGAGAGGGCGAGAGAGAGTGGCGAGAGAGAGGGGTGAGAGAGAGAGGGGGCGGTGTATAATCTTACAAATTGAATTCCATCTGCCACTTCTTTGTCCATTATCCAAGACTACATCCTTCTGCAGCCTTTTCTTTCCTTAACACTGCCTGTCCCTCTATGTATCTTTGTGGGTAAGTTTGTAGATGACATAAAGCCCTCCGTTCTTTCGACCAAATCATTTACTGTATAGTATGAATAGTTGTGGTCCCAACACTGATTTCACTTGTCATTGGCTGCCATACTGAAAGAGAATCTTTTATCTCCACTCTGTGCCTTCTGCTAGTAAGCCACTCCCCCTATCCCTGCGAGACCTGGCCCCGAAACACCATGAGCTCTTACTTAGCTGCCTATTGTGCAGCAGCTTGTCAGTGGCCTTCTGGAAATCTGAATAGGTCATATCCACTGGCTCTCCTTTGTCTAACTTGCTCTTTACCACCTCAAAGCAATCTAACCAATTTGTCAGGCATAAACTTCCAGCACCGCTTTACCACACACTTTTTTTGAAGTACTGCGCAAATTTATCTGTCATAATGGACTCTTAAAATCTTACTAATAACTGAGGTTAGGCGATTGGGCCTATAATTTCCTATCTTTTGCTTCCCTCCCTAATTAAACAGTGTTGTTACATCAGCCATTTTCCAGTCCTTTAGTACCTTCCCTAACTCCAGTGATTTCTGAAGGATCGCTACCAATGTCTCCACAATCTCTTCAGTTATCCCCTTCAGAATCTAGGGGTATGGTCATCTGGTCCAGCACAATCTAACTAAACTCTGCCTGGTTATTTTACAAATTAAAGCATAACAGCAAAGTGATAATGCTCTATGCCCTTCCAAAAGAAACTTAATGTAAAATTTTATTACCTTTTATTTATAAAAACTTGTCCTCCAGCTTTTAAGGAATTGTGTCTATGCACCCTTTAGTGATCTTGCTTATTTAAACCTTTACAAAATATTGTCACTTCATTTCCCCCTCAATGCCTATAATTGCATACTTATCAGCATTAGACAGAGTACTGTTTTATATCTATCCTTCCAAATTTGTTGGGAATTGCCTTGGGAATCTTCAGTATTAACTCTGAATTCCGTGAAGTCTCCAAGCAGCACGTCAATCCAGGTCACGAAATCTGCTGATCACCATGCTGCACTCCACTCAGATCTGATGATTTGATATTCTCCATATTGAATGTCAGTGAGAAAATGCTGTGAGGGAGGTAAGGGCACCCATCCCACAATCTTGGGACATTAATGAGCATAACCAGTGATGTTGCTACCAACGTACAAGATCTGAAGGACCAGCATCGCATTTGGTGATAACTTAGTATTGGCATTTTTATCTACTTGATCTGCTACTTGTCACAGCCTTGCCTATCCACAATTTTGGAGACAGATGCCACTGTAAATCCTTTGTGGAGTTGATCTCTTGCCTCTAACGTGACAAAATTATTCATCATGTGTGGTGCAACCACCGTGTTAAGTGAGGGGGGAGAAAAAATCGATTTTGCCTCCAAATGTGTGCATACATTACTTTAACAAGGACGTTGTGCACGAGCACAATTTGTGACCCAGTATTAAAGAACGTCCAGCATTCCATGACCACCACCAAACCAGAAGATCAATCCTGGTGTTCAAAGACTGAGCAGAAGCAACTAGTATAACTTAGAATGAGGTACTAATCTAGAGAAGTTATTAAAATGGTGCCTTTCTGTTAAACATTTCCGTTATAAGATCCTGTGTCTGCACCTACATACATAGGCATTTTCATTATTTTAACACTCTTTTTGCACTCCATTACTTCAAGTTCTCAGTTATCAAACATGACTTTCCTTCGACAATTTCTAAGTGTTAATTTTGTAGATTTTAGAAACTTACCAACTGTTGACATTTAGCTGATTTTTTTTTTGTGACATTTTAAGCATTTGTTTCACTACCACTGGAATACAATTTGTGAACTTTACACTTGCTTTTTGTGATGGGTCCTGTTGAGTTAAGCTTTTTTTTTCACCTAAGACCAGGTTGTAATTTTTAAAAGGGTTAATAATTTAATCCTTCTGCTAGTCAACATAAAATAGGCAAGAATAAACTATCTGAGGACTCAGGCTTGCTACACCATTTGATATGATCCTAGCTGATCTCTTATCTCATTCCACTTTCTACCTACTTCCCATATTTATTTCATTCTTCATACTCAACAACGGAACATCCTCAGCTTTCTAGGGTAAACAATTCTGAAAATTTGCCCCCACCCAGCCTGGTAAATATATTTTTCAGCAGGTCACTGGACTCAAACCATTAACTGTTTTCTCTTCACAAAAGTTGGCAGATCTGCTAAATTGCTCCAGCAATTTCAGATTGCTTGTTTCAGATCTCCAGTATCTGCAGTTGTTTTGTTTTATTGAATAAATTTCTCAGCTGAGTTCTCAATGATCAGCCCCTTGTCCGAAGACTGTCCCCAAATTCTAAATGCCCTACCAGGTAAAATATCCACTGGTTTTGCCCTTTTTTTTTAAACTATTTAAATTTTTTTTTTTGTCAATGCAATCAACACTTTTTCTTTCAAAGTGTAGACGTAATTAACTCCATCTCTCATCTAGGATAAATCTCTCATTCCAGGAACCAATCCAGTGAACTTCTAACCTGTACCACCTCCACTGCAGGTATATCCTTCCTTGCACATGGAGACCCAACCTGCACCAGGTATTTGCAGATGTGGTTTCCCAAAGCCCCATACACTTGTATTCAGCTTTGCTTTATTCTTGTACACTTTAGTCCTGTAAAATAAGACCAATTTGACATTACCCTTTCTAATGTACCTGCACGTTAAATTTGTTCCTTGTTTGAGTACAGCGAAAGCTTTCAATATCAATTTTTTAAAGATTTCATGCTTTTTTTAAATATCTACTTTTCTACTAAACTGTATACTGTTCTATTGAATCAAATATTTTATTTTGTCCATGGGCTACTTAATTGCACGATTTAAATAGTAGAACATAGAACATTACAGGCCCTTCAGCCCTCAATGTTGTGCCAACCTTTGGAACCAATCTGAAGCCTATCTATCCTACACAATTCCATTTTCATCCATATGTTTATCCAATGACCACTCAAATGCCTTAAAGTTGGCAAGTCCACTACTATTGCAGGTAGTGCATTCCATGCCCCTACTACTCTGAGTAAAGGGACTATCTCCTGACATTTGTCCTATATCTATCACCCTTCAATTTAAAGTTATGTCCCCTCATGCTAGCCATCGCCATCCGAGGAAAAAGGCTCCCACTGTCCACCCTAGCTAACTCTCTGATTATCTTTTATATGTCTCAACTAAATTACCTCTGAACCTTCTTCTCTCTAACAAAAACAGCCTCAAGTCCCTCAGCCTTGCCTCATAAGACCTTTCCTCCATACCAGGTAACATCCTGGTAAATAGGAGAAAGTGAGGACCGCAGATGCTGGAGATCAGAGTCAAGAGTATGGTGCTGGCAAAGCACAGCAAATCCTGCAGCATCCGAGGAGCAGGAGAATCGACATTCTGGGCAAAAGCCCTTCATTAGGTATGAGGTTTGTGAGCCAAGGGGGTGAAGTGATAGGTCAGAGAGGAGGGTGGGGCGGATAGGTGGAAAGGAAGGTGGCCACGTAGGGCAGGTCATGCGGTCAATGCTGAGTTGGAAGGTTGGATCTGGGATAAAGTGGGGAAAGTGGAAATGAGGAAACAGAAATCCACATTGATGCCATGTGGTTGGACGGTCCCAAGGTGGAAGGTGAGGCATTCTTCCACCAGGTGTTGGGTGGTTGGGGTGTGGTGATTAGAGGAGGCCTAGAACCTGCGTGTCCTTGGCAGAATGAGAGGGGGAGTTGAAGTGTTTGGCCACTGGGTAGTGGGTTTGGTTGGTGCGGGTGTATCGGAGATGTTCTCTGAAGCGTTCCAAAAGTAAGCGTCCTGTCTCGCCAGTGTAGATGAGACCACAACGGGAGCAACAAATACAGGTGGCACGGTGGCTCAGTGATTAGCAGTGCTGCCTCAGTGCCAGGGTCCCAGGTTTGATGCCAGCATTGGGTGACTGTGTGGGGTTTGCACGTTCTCCCTGTATCTGCATGGGTTTCCTCCGGGTAGTCCGGTTTCCTCCCACATTCCAAAGAAGTGCAAGTCAGGTGAATTGGCCATGCTAAATTGTCCATAGTTGTTAGGTGCATTAGTCAGAGGGAAATGGGTCTGGATGGGTTACTCTTCAGAGGGTCGGTGTGGACTTGTTGGGCTGAACGGACTGTTTCCACACTCTAATATAAAAAAAGTAAATGATGTGGGGAAGTGCAGGTAAAACTCTGGCTGTGGAAGGCTCCTTTGGGGTCTTGAATGGAGGTGAGGGAGGAGGTGTGGGCAGAGGTTTTACAATTCCTGCGGTGGCAGGGGAAGGTGCCGGGAGGGGAGGGTGGATTGGTGGGGGTGTGGACCTGATAAGAGTCACGGATGTCCTCGTATATCTCCTCTGCACCCTTTCCAAAGCTTCCACGTCCTTCCTATAATGCGGTGACCAGAACTGTACGCAATACTTCAAGTGCATCCGCACCTGAATTTTGTACAGCTGCAGCATGATCTCGTGGCTCCGAAACTCAATCCCTCTACCAATAAAAGCTAACACACCGTATGCCTTCTTAACAACCCTATCAACCTGGGTGGTGACTTTAGGGATCTACATATATGGATACCAAGATCTCTGAGGGTGGTGTTGGAGGGTTGTTTTTCAGACTGGAGGCCTGTGACCTGTGGAGTGCCGCAAGGATCGGAGCTGGGCCCTCTACTTTTTGTCATTTACTTAAAAGGTTTGGATGCGAGCATAAGAGGTACAGTTAATAAGTTTGCCGATGACACCAAAATTGGAGGTGTCGTGGACAGCGAAGAGGGTTACCTCAGATTACAACAGGATCTGGACCAGATGGGCCAATGGGCTGAGAAGTGGCAAATGGAGTTTAATTCAGATAAATGCGAGGTGCTGCATTTTGGGAAAGCAAATCTTAGCAGGACTTATACACTTAATGGTAAGGTCCTAGGGAGTGTTGCTGAACAAAGAGACCTTGGAGTGCAGGTTCATAGCTCCTTGAAAGTGGAGTCGCAGGTAGATAGGATAGTGAAGAAGCCTTTGGTATGCTTTCCTTTATTGGTCAGAGTATTTAGTATAGGAGTTGGGAGCTGAAAATGCGTTGCTGGAAAAGCGCAGCAGATCAGGCAGCATCCAAGGAACAGGAGAACCGACGTTTTGGGCATAAGCCCTTCTTCAGGAGTTGGGAGGTCATGTTACGGCTGTACAGGACATTGGTTAGGCCACTGTTGAATATTGCATGCAATTCTGGTCTCCTTCCTATTGGAAAGATGTTGTGAAACTTGAAAGGGTTCTGAAAAGATTTACAAGGATGTTGCCAGGGTTGGAGAATCTGAGCTATAGAGAGAGGCTGAACAGGCTGGGGCTGTTTTCCCTGGATCGTCTGAGGCTAAGGGGTGACCTTATAGAGGTTTACAAAATTTATGAGGGGCATGGATAGGATAAATAGACAAAGTCTTTTCCCTGGGGTCAGGGAGTCCGGAACTAGAGAGCATAGGTTTAGGGTGAGAGGGGAAAGATATAAAAGAGACCGAAGGGGCAACTATTTCACACAGCGGGTGGTACATTTATGGAATGAGCTGCCAGAGAATGTGGTCGAGGCTGGTACAACTGCAACATTTAAGAGTCATTTGGATGGGTATATGAATAGGAAGGGTTTGGAGGGATATGGGCCAGGTGCTGGCATGTGGGACTAGATTGGGTTGGGATATCTGGTCGGCATGGACAAGTTGGACTGAAGGGTCTGTTTCCATGCTGTACATCTCTATGACTCTGAGTCTCTCTGCTCACCCACACTTCCAAGAATCTTACCATTAGCCCAGTACTTTGTAATCCTGTTGCTCCTTCCAAAGTGAATCACCTCACATTTCCACATTAAACTCCATTTGCCACCTTTCAGCCCAGCTCTGCAGCTTACCTACATTCCTCTGTAACCTGCAATATCCTTCAGCACCATCCACAACTCCACCGATCTGAGTGTCATCTGCAAATTTATTAATCCACCCTTCTCTGCCTTCATCTGGGTCAATTATAAAAATGACAAACAACAGTGGCCCCAAAGCAGATCTGTGTAGTACATCACTAGTAACTGAACTCCAGGATGAACATTTCCCATCAACCACCACCCTTTGTCTTCTTTCAGCTCGCCAAATTCTGATCCAAACCACCCTCAATCCCATGCCTCTGTATTTGGTAATATAGCCTACTGTGGGGAACCCTATCAAATGCCTTACTGAAATCCATATACACCACGTCAACCGCTTTACCCTTTTTCACCTGTTTGGTCATCTTCTCAAAGAACTCAATAACGTTTGTGCAGCACGACCTACCCTTCACAAAACCGTGTTGACTATCTCTAATCAACGTCTTCCTCTCTAGATGATTATAAATCCTATCTCTTGTAACCTTTTCCAACACTTTATCCACAACTGAAGTAAGGCTCACTGGTCTATAATTATCAGGGTTGTCTCTACTCCTCTCCTTGAACAAGGGGACAACATTTGCTATCCTCCAGTCTTCTGGCACTATTCCCGTAGACAATGACACCATAAAGATCAAAGCCAAGGGCTCGGCAATCTCCTCCCTGGCTTCCCAGAGAACCCTGGGATAAATCGCAGCCGGCCCAGGGGATTTATCTATTTTCACGTTTTCCAAAATTACTAACAGCTCCTCCTTGTGAACCTCAACCCCGTCTAGTCTAGTAGTCTGTTTCTTAATATTCTCATCAACATGTCTTTTTCCAGTGTGAATACTGATTAAAAAAAATCCATTTAGCGCTTCTCATTCTCCTCTGACACCATGCACAACTTTCCACTACTATCCTTGATTGGCCCTAACCTTTCTCTAGTTATTCTTTTATTCCTGATATACCTATAGAAAGCTTTAGGGTTTTTCTCGATCCTATCTACGAATAACCTCTCATGTCCTCTCCTGGTTCTTCTTAGCTCGCTCTTCACATCTTTCCTACCAACTTGTAACTTTCTAGTACCCTAACTGAGCCTTCACGTCGCATCCTAATATCAGCTGCCGTCTTCCTCTTGATGAGCAATTCAACATCTTTAGTAAACTATGGCCCTCGATCGACCACTTTCTCCCTGCCTGATAGGTACATACTTATGAAGGACATGCAGTAGCTGTCCATGAATAGCTCTACATTTCAATTGTGCCCATCCCCTACAGTTTCCTTCCCCATCCTATGCATCCTAAATCTTGCCTAATCGCATCATAGTTGCCTTTTCCCCAGCAATAACTCTTGCCCTGCAGCATATACCTATCCCTTTCCATCGCTAAAGTAAACATAATCAAATTGCAGTCACTATCACCAAAGTGCTCACCTATCTCCAAATCTAACACCTGGCCGGGTTCATTACCTAGTACCAAATCCAACGTGGCCTCGCCCTTTGTTGGACTGTGTACATACTGTGTCTGTCTGGAATCCATCCTGCACACATTGGACAAACTGATCCATCTAAAGTACTTGAACTATAGTATTTCCAGTCAATATTTGGAAAGTTTTAAGTCCCCCATAACAACTATCCTGTAACTCTCTTGCTCCTATCCAGAAACATCTTTGCTATCCTTTCCCCTACATCTCTGGAACTATTTGGAGGCCTATAGAAGATTCCCAAAAGAGTGACCTCTCCCTTCCTGTTTCTAACCTCAGCCCATACTACCTCAGTAGATGAGACCTCATCAAACATCCTGTCTGCATTGTAACACTGACGTTGACTAACAATGCTATACCTCCCCCTCTTTTACCACCATCTCTGTTCTTATTGAAACACCTAAATTCTAGAACCTGCAACAACCATTTCTGTCCCTGCTCTATCTATGTCTGTGAAATGGCCACAACATCAAAATCCCAGATACTAACCCATGTTGCAAGATCACCAACCTTATTCCAAATGCTCCTGGCATTGAAGTAGACACACTTCAAACCATCTTCCTGCTTGCCAGTGAACTTGTGCAACCTTGAAACCTTATTTCTGAACTCACTACACTCCTCCTCCTGTACACTGAAACTACAATTTAGGTTACCATCCCACTGCTGAGTTAGTTGAAACCCTCCTGAAGAGCATTAGCAAATCCACCCCCCAACCCCAGAATATTAGTATCCCTCTCGTTCACGTGTCGACCATCCAGTTTGTAGAGGTCGCACCTCTCCCAGAAAGAGCCCCAGGTATCCAAAACCCTCCCTCCTGCATCATCCCTGTAGCCATGTGTTCAACTCCTTTCTCTCTCTATTCCTCACTTCACTAAAATGTGGTACAGGCAGCAAACCAGAGATGATAATTGTTTGTTCTAGCACTAAGGTTCCACCCTAGCTCTCTGAATTTCTGCCTTGCATTCCTACCTATGTCATTAGTGTTTATGTGGACCATGACTTGAGGCTGCTCCTCCTCCCCTGAAGGATCCCAAAATCATGATCCAAGATATCATAAACCCTGGCAGCTGGGAGGAACACATCAACCGTGAGTCTCTCTTGTTCCCACAGAACCTCCTATCTGAACCCCTGACTAATGCTCCCCCCTTCCCTTCTGACAACAGGGACAGATTCTATGCCAGAGACGTGTACCCATGACTTATCCCTGGTAAGTTGTCCCCCCAACAGTATCCAAAATGGTATACTTGTTATTGAGGGGAACAGCACAGTGGTTCCCTGCACTGCCTGCATGTTTCCTTTCTGTTCCCTGACTGTAACCTATCTGCTTTTTTTCTTGCACCTGAGGTATGACTGCCTCCCTGTAACTCCTCTCCGTTACCCCTTCCTCCTCCCGAATGATCCGAGGTTCATCCAACTACAGTTCTCTAACGTGGTTTTTGAGGAGCTGGAGTTGGGTGCGCTTCCTGCAGAGGAAGTCAGCAGGCATACTTGTGGTGACCCTTACCTCCCACATTCTGCAGGAGGAACATTCAACTGCCCTAACCACCATTCCCACTATTCTAAATTCCTAAAGAGATAGTAGAAAAATAAAGAATTTTTAAAAAGATAGTTATCAATTTGGTGCGCAGAAACGTTTTTTGGTTAGAGGAGGTGGATGGCTGGGAGACATTACCTAAGTCGTGTTTCTGGTAACGCAACCACCCAAATGTTACTTAACTTACTTAGCAGCCCCATGTCTGCTCTTGCTCAGCGTGTGCTCCACCTTACCTATTCACAAGGTAAGTTTTTAAATCAGTGATTCACCTTCCTGTCAGCCCCCAGTCGACACTCCCGCTCTTCCTGCTGCTGAAACAAAAATGGCATCAGTGAATCACATTAGGATGTTGTCATGAAACTATTAGCTTTGAGTGATAACATGTTCTAGTATTGCACTATTCAAGTAAAATTAGCTCAGTGGAGCTGATGCTGATATGTTAGATTCCTTACAGTGTGGAAACAGGCTCTTCGGCCCAATCAGTCCACACCAACCCACCCAGACCCATTTCACTCTAACCAATGCACCTAACACTATGGGCAGTTTAGCATGGCCAATTCACCTGACCTGCACATCTTTGGACTGTGGGAGGAAACCGGAGCACCCAGAGGAAACCCATGCAGACACAGGGAGAATGTGCAAACTCCATACAGACAGTCACCTGAGGCCAGAATCGAACCTGGGGCCCTGGTGCTGGTGCTGTGATGCAGTAGTGCTAACCACTGAGCCTGATGCTTTTTTCAAACTGATGCCCAAATTTTCACAAATAACCAAATTGGTAGCATAAATACAAGTTTACAAGTTGTGAAGAAAGTTAATGATTTTAATATGAATCATTATGGCATGTTACTTAATTCCATGATCTGTTACGCATTTGTATCCATTTTCTGAATTAAATGATTACACAATCCAGTGACATTGTTTAAAAGGCTTTTTTGGACAACCTGCGGACCCGATAAGCCACTTCAACTTAGCAATTGTCTTTCCAGTGTAATATTAGAAGGTGTAAAATGTAACTAGTTTCATATAGATTGTCGGACTGTACCAATTTGTACCTGAGTTTCTATTTTTGCAATACTGATATTGCCGTTCCTTTTAGCCTTTTTTTTGTATTGTTCCAATTTAGCACTTACCAGTTTAATGAAATTAACATTCTTTGGCTCTGTCCATTTCAATTCAAATTCTTTGACCCTTCTTGTTTGTATAAATGTTTACCTTTCTCAACTTTCCCTTCTTTCTTGCTTTTGAAATCCACCTCTCCATTTTATCTTTTCTTTCATCCTGTTTTTAATCTTGATGACATCAACTGATGACTGAGCTCCTGAATAAACTTTCTTTGCAACCACCAAGCTTTGTTTTTGGGCAATGGTTTCGCTGCCACGTTTAAGTCTGTTATGTGAAGTGATTCAGTGGAACACCAAATGACTAAGAAAAATAAGACATGATTTTTTTATTTATCCATTCATTTGGAAACAATGCCTATTATATTTCTTGTTCAGTAACATTTTATGGCAATTTTAATTGTTAAGGATGCAGGTTTTTTTTTGATTGCAAAAACTTATGTTTTTCACTTTCTTTTGTTTTAAAGAATGGATAACCATTGTAGATTGCTTTACATTATTTGGTTTCATGAGATATCGCAATTCTTTTATAAAAGACGTTAGAAAGGATCTGACTGGCACTAGTGGATCATAGAGAACTTGGCGTTCTGTCACTCTGCTCTGGTATTGTTTCACACCACTTTGTGAAAATAAACAAAATGTGCTGCTACATGGTCACTAAGTACACTCTCCTTCCATCCACTTTTTTGAAATTAGCCCTTCGACATTTAAAGCAGAGTATATATATTCTGCATTAAAGGGTTGAGACCATAAGACGAGATAGAAATTAGGCCATTCAGCTCATTGAGTCTACTCACCATTCAATATTACTGATAAGTTTCTCAACCCCTTTTTCCCAGTAACTCCGGAACTCGTTGATACTCAAGATCCTATTAATTTCGGTCATAAATGTAATCGATGACCTGGCCTCCACAACTACTATGGCAGTGAATTCCATCGATTCACGACTCTGTCTGAAGACGTTTCTCCTTATTTCCATTCTAAAAGGTCTTCCCTTTACTCTAAGGCTATGTCCTCTGGTCCTAGTCTCTGCTACCAATGCTACCAATCTTGCCAACATCTACTCTAGACAGTATTCTGAATGTTTGTCATTCTTCTAAACTCCAATGAGTATAAACCCAGGAGTCCTCAAATGTTCCTCATATGTTAAGAGAAAGATTGATTTGAGAATGTTATTGAGAGAAAATCAGAACATGAAGTAATCAGGTCAGCCATGACCTTATTGAATGGCGATGCAGGCTTGAGCAACCTTCTCCCAATTCATATTTTTGTAGGCTATCTTCAGTGCTATCCAGGGAAGTCTTCTGTGGTCAAGTATGATCAATCTGCAATGAACACTTGGTACTCTTAAATGTCTCCCCAATGAGGTGGAAATAACCTTTTTTTTTTAAATAAAGTAAAAAGTTCTCTTTAAATTTTTTATTTTTATAATTATTCGTAGATTCAGCTTCAGTGAAATCTTTCCATTCCGTCAAGACTTCTGAAAGTCTTGCATGGACTTCAACACAGAACAGCACAGCAACAGGCCCTAGACCTACCATGTCTGTGACAACCACAACATCATTCTGAACTAATCCCGTATGTCTGCACATGGTCCATAACTCTCCTCTTCCCTGTTCATGTCTGTCTAAATACCTCCTAACCTTTGCAAACGTATCTGCTTCTACCACCTCTCCAGGCATCTTCCACACTGTTTAAATAAAAACTTGCCTCTTGCATATCCTTATAGCTAATAAATTCTAATCTAGGCAACATCCTGGTAAAGCTCTTTTGTTCTCTATCCAAAGCCTCCACATCCTTCCTATAATGTAACTAGAACTGCACACAATATGCCAAATGTGACATAACTAAAGCCTTACACAGCTACAATGTAACTTGTCAACATTTGTACACAATGCCCTGACCAATGAATGCAAGCATGCTGTATGCCTTATTTACCACCTTATCCACTTGTATTTTCACTTTCAGAGAGTTCCGGACTTGTACCCCAAGATCCCCCTATACATCAATGCTTTAAGGGTCATGCTATTTATTGTATACTTTCCTCTTGCATGTGACCTTCTTAAATGCATCACCTTCTGCTTCTTCTGATTAAACTCTGTCATAAAACTGGTTTCTTCTTTCTAAAAGCTATTCCTTTTCTCAAGGGCACTGTGTCCTTGGTTTTTTTCCGGATGGGTCATGAACTGCTATCCATGCCCATTAGACTGGTTTGGTACAGAGATAAAGGGCTTTAAGAGGCCTTTTTGTTTCCATGCAAATAGATGAGACTTCAGGCCAAAGTAGCCATGTTTTAGAAGTGACCTGTACAATGAAAGGGGGGAGGTCAGCTCTATAGCTGAGCAGTTCAGTTTAGTCCAGAAGTAGTTGGGAGTTTAACAGTGAGCTGTGTGGAAACACACTCTGTCTCTGTCTCTGTCTCTCTGTCTGTCTCACGCGCTCTCTCTGTCTGTCTCGTTTGCGCGCTCTCTCTAACCTAGTAGTCAACCTCGCTAACTTTGGGTAATTTTCACTGTACACTTATCGAAACAAATTGCAAGGTTATGGTCTGGGCTGCCTGCTTAAGAATGTTTTGAATGGTCTGGCGTAATCCATAACAACTCCATCTACCAGGGAGAGGCTGGGGCTTTTTTCCCACTGGAGTTTCGGAGGCTGAGGGGTGACCGTAGACACTTATAAAATCATGAAGAACATAGCCAAGGTCTTTTCCCTGGGGTGGGGGAGTCCAGGGCCCAGATGTCATAGGTTTAAGATTAGAGGGGAGAGATTTAAAAGGAACCTGAGGGATAATGCATTCATGCAAATGGTGGTGCATGTGTGGAATAAGACACCAGAGGAAATTGTGGAATTGGGTACAGTTGCACCATTTAAAAGGCCTCTGGATGGGTATATGATAAGGAAGAGTTTAGAGAGATATGGGCCAAATGCTGGAAAATGGGCCTAGATCTGTTTAGATATCTAGTGGGCATGAATGAATTAGACTGAAGGATCTGTTTCCATTCTGTATAACTGACTAGTGGTGGTAATGTTCAAATCTTTGTACCTAGCTGGACTTTCCTGAAATCTCTGTGTGGATATGGGAGGTGATAACCCTTGTACCCTACAACTAGGTATCAGTTTTAAATTTTTAAAAACTACATTCTGAAATTTTTTGCTAATTTGTTAGGTCTTTGATTTTTTTTCATGTACACTGCTCCCTGCCTTCAGAACTTGCAGATTTTAGGCAAGTACGGTCGGGAAGTTTGTAATGGGCTATCTCTTTGTATTGTAGTCAAAAGTCCACAATGCAAGGTAATAAAATGCTTCCAAAGCCTAAATCTTTTCCATTTCATTGTGGAAATGCTTTGCATTTTAATTATAATTCCAAGTGAGAATCTTTATTGCTTTTCAGACTAGAAGATCAATACAAAAGCTGTTAGAATGGGAGAACAACAGATTGTACCACAAGGTGAGGAAATTAAAGAACTCTTTCCACAAATGAAAAGTCCATAAATACTGTAGTTTGTTGTTTTGAATTGGCTAAACCTTTTGCTGCCAGAATCTGAATTTTGTTGAGAATCTTCCTGAGTAAATGGTTTAAACCAGTAACTCCACTTGATGGCGCTATATTTTACGAACCTGGAACAGTACAGCACAGGAATGGGCTTTTGACCCATAGCGTTGTGCCGAACATGACACCAAATTAAACTAATCCCTTCTTCTTGCTCTTGGTCCAAATCCCTCCATTCCTTGCATATTCATGTGCTTATCTAAAAGTCCCTTAATTGCCCCTATTGTATTTCCACCACTACCACCACCATGGTAGCGTGTTCCAGACTCCTATTCTACGTTTTGAAAAACATACTTGCCCCTCACATCTCCTTTTGAACTTTCCCCCTCGGTTTAAATGCGTTCCTCTAGTATTAGACATCTCCACTCTGGGGTGAAAGACTCTGACCTTCAATCCTATCTGTGCATCTCATAATTTTATAGACTTGTATCAAGTCTCCCCTCGGTCTCTGCCACTCCAGAGAAAACATTCTGAATTTTTCTAGCCTCTTTTGCTGATACCTGTATATTGTTCACATCTTGACTTGCAAGAATCACAGAACGGTTACAGCACAAGTGGCTGTTTCGACCATTATGTCCATGCTACGGACCATGTCCATGTTACGGCAAGTTTCACTCTTCTGACACTTTCTCCATTGCTCAATTCTACTGTAATGAATTTCAGAATGATCATTTTGCTTTAAATGAGAATAGTCATCTTGTTTGTCTAACCTGATTTACAAATCAATAACTTCATTTAAGCATCCTGGTATTGTGGTGGGCTTATTTGAAGAAAAGCTGTTTACAATATATCTTAATGACTTTGAGAAAGGAAGTGAATGTGATGTTGTCAAATTTGCAGAGGACAAAAGGTAGGTGGAAAGATAGAATAAGAGAGGTATGCAGACAGTTTACAGAGAAATATTAACAGGGAATGTAAATTGGCAAGAAGTTGGCATATAAAGTGGGAAAATGTGTTGTTAGTTTTTGGCAGGGTGAACAAAGGACAGCACTACTTGAAAAAATCTGCCAAAAGCTGCAACACAAAGGGACTTGTGGATATTTCTGCACAAAACACAAATCTAGTGGAATATTTGCCCTTATTTTAGGGGGTTGGAGTAAGAGAGTCTTATTGCAACTATACAAGGTGCTGGTGAGAACACAACTGGAGTATTGAGCAGGTCTTCTTATTTAAGGGAGTTTTTTTTTCTTGGAGGCAGTCCAAAATAGGTTCACTAGAATGATCCTCAGTGTAAAAGGATCGTTTTGAGTTGAGGCTAAACAGTTTGAGACCCTACTCAGTGGAGTTTAAAGAAACGAGAGGTGATCTCATTGAAATATATAGGATCCTTAAGGAGTTTGACAGGGTAAATGCTGAGATGATGTTTCTCCTCATGGGAGAGTCCAGGCCCAGAGGATGGATTCTCAGAATTAAGGAGCACCAATTTGAGACTGAAGTGACTAATTTCTCCTGACGGTTGTCTTTGGAACTCCTTGCCATAGACAGCTGGGTGGGCAGACTCTTCTGTATATTTAAGGCTGAGATAGATTCTTAATCAGTAGGGGAAAGGGCAAAAGAGTGCACATGTGGAGTGTCACATCAGCCGTCATCCTATTGAGTGATGGAGCAGGCTCAAGTGGCCGAACTACCTTCTCCTCTTCCTATTTCTTATGCTCTAAAGTGAAAAGCAAACAACTTCAGGACAGATGCCAACATAGTCCTAAAGATATACAGCACAGAAACAGACCTTCAGTCCAACACATCCATGCCAACCAGATATTCCAACCCAATCTAGTCCCACATGCCAGCATCTGGCCCATATCCTTCCCAACCCTTCCTATTCATATACCCATCCAAATGCCTTTTAAATGTTGCAATTGTACTAGCCTCCAACATTTCCTCTGGCAGCTTATTTCATACACTTACCATCCTCTGCGTGAAAAAGTTGCCCCTTAGATTTTTTAAAAATATATCTTTCCCCTCTCATCCTAAACCTCTGCCCTCTAGTTCTGGACTCTTCCCCCCCCCCCCAGGGAAAGGACTTTGTCTATTTATCCTTTCCATGCCCCTCATGATTTTGTAAACATCTATAAGGTCATCCTTCAGCCTCTGCGCTCCAGGGAAAACAGACCCAGCCTGTTTAGCCTCTCCCTATAGCTCAAAACCTCCAATCTTGACAACAGCCTGGTAAATCTTTTCTGAACCCTCTCAATTTTCACAACATCTTTCCGATAGGAAGGAAATCAGAATTACACGCAATATTCCAGAAGTGGCCGAACCAATGTCCTGTACAGCCGCAACATGACCTCCCAACTCCTGTATTCAGTAAAGGAAAGCATACCAAACACCACCTTCACTATCCTATCTACCTGTGACTCCACTTTCAAGGAGCTATGAACATGCAGTCCAAGGTCTCTTTAGAACATAGAACAGTACAGCACAGAACGGGCCCTTCAGCCCACGATGTTGTGCCGACCATTGATCCTCATGTATGCACCCTCAAATTTCTGTGACCATATGCATATCCAGCAGTCTCTTAAATGTCCCCAATGACCTTGCTTCCACAACTGCTGCTGGCAACGCATTCCATGCTCTCTCAACTCTCTGTGTAAAGAACCCGCCTCTGACATCCCCTCTATACTTTCCTCCAACCAGCTTAAAACTATGACCCCTCGTGTTAGCCATTTCTGCCCTGGGAAATAGTCTCTGTCTATTGACTCTATCTATGCCTCTCATTATCTTGTATACTTCAATTAGGTCCGCTCTCCTTCTCCTTTTCTCCAATGAAAAAAGTCAGCGCTCAGTCAACTTCTCTTCATAAGATAAGCCCTCAAGTCCAGGCAGCATCCTGGTAAACCTCCTCTGAACCTTCTCCAAAGCATCCACATCTTTCCTATAATAGGGCGACCAGAACGGGACGCTGTATTCCAAGTGCGGTCTAACCAAAGTTTTATAGAGCTGCAACAAGATCTCACGACTCTTAAACTCAATCCCCCTGTTGATGAAAGCCAAAACACCATATGCTTTCTTAACAAGCCTGTCCACTTGGGTGGCCATTTTAAGAGATCTATGTACCTGCACACAAAGATCCTTCTGTTCCTCCACACTATCAAGAATCCTATCCTTAATCCTGTACTCAGCTTTCAAATTCGACCTTCCAAAATGCATCACCTCACATTTATCCAGGTTGAACTCCATCTGACACCCCTCAGCCCATCTCTGCATCCTGTCAATGTCCCGCTGCAGCCTACAACAGCCCTCTATACTGTTAACGACACCTCCAACCTTTGTGTCATCTGCAAACTTGCTGACCCATCCTTCAATCCCCTCATCCAAGTCATTAATAAAAATTACAAACAGTAGTGGCCCAAGGACAGAGCCCTGTGGAACACCACTCACCACAGACTTCCAGGCAGAATATTTTCCTCCTACTACCACTCGCTGTCTTCTGTTGGCCAGCCAATTCTGTATCCAGACAGCTAAGTTCCCCTGTATCCCATTCCATAGGACCTTCTGAATGAGCCTACCATGGGGAACCTTATAAAATGCCTATACTGTGATGATGTTTCTAAAGATCTTCAGTGGCTGTATATTGCCATGGATTGTCTTGAGGCTAGGAATGGAATTATTACAAATGTGAGTTTTTTCTTCCCATTTATAAATTCCATACATTGGGGGATTGGTTAGTTCAGCTAGCTGGATGGTTGGTTTGTGATGAAAAGCCATGCCAACAGCACGGATGCAATTCTCACACTGACCAATAAGAACTCTCCCTCTCAAGCTCTACCCTCGCATGAGGTGTGGTGACCCTCAGATTAAACCATCACCAGTCATCCCTCTCTCATGAAAGAGCGGTCCAAGGTGTAGCTTGGCTGATGGTGAGAAGGGCAGTACCCCATCTGATCATGTACGCCCGGTCTCCGTGCACCACCACACGCTGCCCCTGAAGCAGCTGCATTGGTGAAGAGACTGCCACACACCTCCTTCTGGAATGTGCCTTTCTAAAGACGTTCTGGAGAGAGATGCAAGTGGTTTTTGTTGAGGTTCATCCCGAGCAGCTCAGTGACACAGGACTCTGTGCTCCACGGGCTGTTCCCTGGCCGCAAACCAAGACAAACATCAATTGCGCCTGGAGGGAAATCAACTTAGTGAAAGATGTCCTTTGGTCCGCTCGAAACTTGTTGGTCTTCCAGAACAAGGAGTTGACCTCAACCAAATGTTACAGACTAGCACATTCAGGACTATGTACTGAAGGAGACACTAAAACTTGGGTCAAGACCACCATCTAAAGACTTTCTGCTGAAGTAAAATGAGGGTCTGTTCAGTTGTCAGACACCCCTCATTTCCTCAATATATGATTTTTTTTCCCCCTGCGTGAGGTAAAAACACTTTTGTTATTTGCAACCACACAGGATGTAAAATTCCAAGGTATTGTTTGCTACTTCTTCCTGATTGGAAAGTTTGTACACATCAGAAAGAGAATCTTTTGAATGTACTTATCAGTGCGTTTTTTGATGAATAAAGTATATTTTCGTAATAAAAGAAATGAGTGCACCCCACTATGGTGACTTTACCACAATTTTGTTTTACAAGCATGCTTCCTAACTCATGTCTAATTGTGTCATAGTTTCCTCTTCCCCAATTAAATATCCTCTCATTTTGCCTAATCCCCTCCTTCTCCATAGCTATGTAGAATGTGAGGCAGTTGTGGTCACTGTCACCAAAATGCTCTCCCACCACAAGATCTGATACCTGCCCCGGCTCATTTCCGAGCATCAAGTCTCAAATGGCCTCTCCCCTCATCGGCCTGTCAATGTACTGAGTTAGGAAACCCTCCGGAGCACCCCTTACAAAAACAGCTCCATTCAAATCTTCTGCTCGAAGGAGGTTCCAATCAATATTGGGAAAGTTAAAGTCACCCATTACAACAACCCTACTACGTCCACACTTTTCCAAAATCTGCCGACCTATGCTTTCATCAATCTCCCTGCTGCTATTGGGGGGCCTGTAGTAAACCCCTAATGAGGTGACTGCTCCCTTGCTGTTCCTAATTTCCACGTTACTGACTCGGTAGGCAGATCTTCCTCGACAATGGAAGCTTCTGTAGCTGTGATACCCTCTCTGATTAGTAGTGCTACACTTCCTCCTCTTTTTTTCCCCTCCCTATTCTTTTTAAATGCTCTAAACCCTGGAACATCCAGCAACCATTCCTGCCCCTGAGAAACCCATGTCTCTGTTATGGCCACAACATCATAGCAACAGGTATTGATCCATGCTCTAAGTTAATCACTTTTATTCCTGATACTCCTTGCATTAAAGCAAACACACTTTACCTGATCCCTTGGTTCCTTCCCACTAGCTGGTCTACCTCTTGCTATTGCCTCATCTGCATCAACTCTCACCTCCGGTATACAGCTCAGGTTCCCACCCCCCTGCCATACTAGTTTAAACCCTCTCGAGCTACTCGAGCAAACCTTCCACTCAGGACATTGGTCCCCTTCCAGTTCCGATGCAACCCGTCCTTCTTGTACAGGTCCCACCTTCCCCAGAAGGCATCCCAATTATCTACACATCTGAAGCCCTCCCTCCTACACCAGCTGCGCAGCCACATGTTAAGCTGCGCTCGCTCCCTGTTCCTCGCCTCACTATCTCGTGGCACCGGTAGTAAACTAGAGAACACTACTCTGTTCGTCCTGCTTTGCAGCTTCCATCTTAACTCCATAAAATCACTTTTTATATCCTCAATCCTTTTCCTGGCTATATCACGAGTGCCAATATGTAACACGATTTCTGGCTGTTCGCCCTCCCCTTTTAGAACCTTATACACCCGATCGGAGACATCCCGGACCCTGGCACTAAGGAGGCAACATACCTTCCGGGAATCCCGATCCTGACCACAAAATCTCCTGTCGATTCCCCTAACTATCGAGTCCCCTACCACAAGTACTTTTCTATTCTGCCCTCTTCCCTTCTTTGCCAGTGTCAGGCTCAGTGCCAGAGAGCTGACTACCATGGTTTTCCTCTGGTAGGTCATCACCCTCCGCCCCCAGTAGTATCCAAAACTGTATACTTATTGCTGAGGGGAATGCCACAGGGGATCTCTGCACTGTCTGTCCCCTTTCCTCCCCCTAACTGTAACCCATCTATCCATGGCCTGAGCCTGAGGAGTGACCAACTCCCGGTAACTCACCGCAATTACCCCCTCAGCCTCCCGAATGATCCGTAGTTCATCCAGCTCCAGCTCCATTTCCCTAACACGGTTTTCAAGGAGCTGGAGTTGAGTGCACTTCCCGCAGATGTAGCCAGCGGAGACGTGTGCCATGTCTCCCACCTGCCACATTCTGCAAGCAACTGCCCTAGCATCCATACCCCACTTAGCTGAACACCCACTTAGTACTGACGTAGAAAGCTTAGTTCAAGTTGCTATAAAATTAATAACAAATTTATATTCAATAGAGGAAGTTTAGAATGAACCTTACCTTATTAACTAGGTTAGAGGAGGAGGGCGGGTGGGAGACACTACAGTTGTAGAGTCTCTGGTTTAGCCGTCTTGCTGATATATATGGTCACTGCTTTCCTTCCCGGCTGCCCCTCTGATCCTCCTCACTTCCTCCGCTGCTCCCTCTCCTTCTGTGAAAGAGAAAACACTGCTGCCCGCTACCAGTAAGTAATTTTTAAAAAAACTGCCTTACCTTGGCTGCAGTCTTCCGGGTTCGTCTTACCTCCACTGCTGCTCGCACTCTTTGTTCAGCAGCACTCCCTAGGATCTTACCATTAAGCGTATAAGTCCTGCTAAGGTTTGCTTTCCCAAAATGAAGCACCTCACGTTTATCTGAATTAATCTCTATCTGCCCCTTCTTACCCTATTGGCCCATCTGATCAAGATCCTGTTGTAATCTGCGGTAACCTTCGCTGTCCGCTACATCTGCAATTTTGGTGTCAACTGCAAACTTACTAACTATACCTCTTAAGCTCACATCCAAATCATTTTATCTAAATGATGAAAAGTAGTGGACCCAGCACTGATCCTTGTGGCACTCCACTGGCCACAGGCCTCCCGTCTGAAAAACCGACTTCCACCACCACCCAAACATAGCGAAGCTTATTCATTTTAAGCTATTAAATCTGTGGTCAGCTCCCCCCAAAACATGTTTGAATCTACCTAGTCTATTTTTCACCACTGCCACTGAATTGTAATGGCCCTAGCTGGTCACAAATGACATTCTTTGTGACCAAGATCATGTTTGCTGTTCCTGTTTCACTGTTCTGAAGTAATAAACAATAAAATAAGAATGGAATTATACATTGGGCTACTTCTACATGGTTCCGTTCCATTCCATGCGACCTTTGATCTTCATATTTGACTACCTTCAGCCGCTTTGCTGGACATCCATTGCTTGAACTCTGTAAACATTAAATTTTCCAAAATGAATTGTTGCTATCCTGCACTGTTGCAATCATTCATTAACTTTTCCCAGTAGTACTGTTTTAACTCCCTGCCCTCATTTTAAAATCTAGAAGTATGGTGCAGGAAAAGCACAGCCAGTCAGGCAGCATCCGAGGAGCAGGAGAGCTGACGTTTTGATCGTAAGCTCTTCATCAGGAATGTGGGGGGCGGGAGCCCAAAGGGATTGAGAGATAAATGGGAGTGGGATGGGACTGGCGGGAAGGTAGCTGGGAATGTGATAGGTAGATGAAGATGGGGGGTGATGGTGATAGGGTGGGGCAGACAAGTGGGCAGGAAGATGGACAGGTGGCACAGTCGAGAAGGTGGTGCTGAGTTGGAGGGTTGGATCTGGGATAAGGTCGGGGGAGTGGAGATAAGAAAACTGGTTAAATCAACATCGGTCCCGTGTAGTTGGAGGGTGCCAAGGTGGAAGGTCGGGTGGCTAGAATTTGGCAGTGGAGGAGGCCCCAGACTTGCCCTTGGCAAAGTAGGAGGGGGAGTTGAAGTGTTCGGCTACAGGGCGGGGGTTGTTTAATGCATGTGTCCCAGAGATGTTCCCTGAAATGTTCTGCAAGTTGGGGAGACAGGATGCCAACTCGCGGGATGTTTCAGGGAACATCTCTGGGTCACACGCATTAAACAACCCTACCGCCCCGTGGCCAAGCTCTTCAATTCCCCCTCTCACTCTGCCAAGGACATGCAAGTCCTGGGCCACATCCACCGCCAAATTCTAGCCACCTGACTCGTGGAGGAACAGACATCATCTTCTGTCTTGGGACCCTCCAACCACACTGGATCGACGTTGATTTCACCAGTTCCTCACCTCCACTCTCCTGACCTTATCCCAGATCCAACCCTCCAACTCCATACTACCCTCTTGAACTATCCTACCTGGTCACCTTCTTCTTTCCCACCTGTCCTATCTTCCTTCCCAACTATCTACTCCACCTTACACTCCAGTCTATCACCATCACCCCCACCTGTTGCATTCCCAAGTATCTTTTCCCCAGCCGCCTCCCATTTATCTCTCAGCCCCCTTGGGCCCCACCTACATTCCTAATGAAGAGCCTATGCTCGAAACGTCTATTCTCCTGCTCCTCTGATGTTGGCTGACTAGCTGTGCTTTTCCAGCATCACACACCTTTTCACTCTGATCTCCAGCATCTTCACTGCAGTCTTCACTTTCCCCTCATTTCAGAATATATCATTGTCTTAGACTTCCTACTTTGCAACCTCCTTTTGAGCCATACATCCTTTTCTTTTTATTGAACCTTTTTTCATCCTCTCATTGAACCTTGTAATGCGTTTGGCAGAAACCGAACCTTAATCCTCTACATCTGTGTCCTCCTTTACAAATCTTACAAAGAGCCACCTTTCTGACACAGCATTAAGTCATTTCTTTGATCTCTTTCATATAGGCTGTAATTTTTATTAATAGGCTAGGAGACAGGAGTGCAGGAAAATGTATCCAAATGGTATCAGAAAGGGTTCCTATCTTTTTCCCACCAGCAGGAAAAGCAGTAACTCAGCCACTACTGACTTGGAGATAGACAACCAATATAAATAGTTGAGAGTCCAGCTGATGGCTATTTACCTAATGCAGACTCGGCCTCTACATGGCTTTTTGTGTGTGGGTAAGGTGGAAAAGTAATGCAGGTGACATGATTTCCAGAGACTGCAGAACTTAGAGGGGTGATTCTTTGGTAATGACCTTCTGAGAGGTCCCAAAGCCACCTCCGAAGAGGTTGCCCCACTAATCACTCCCTGTATCTTGACTGCCTGGCCCTGGCACAAATGAAATTGTGTTTTTCTCCCTCAACAATACCTTAATGTAGTGACATTCTCTCTTTCCTCAACCTTCAAAGCAGCCACTTACCCTGGTTGTTACAATGAGTCTGAGGAGTTACCAGGCCTCTAGGGTGGAAGCTGTGAAGTGAGCCAACAGTTTCTTTGACCACTGGCCTCAATGTGATTCTTGGGCCCCAATACTGGGTATTGCCTTGTGCCAGCAAAAGTTCATTTTGTCTCTGCATCTCTATAAAGCATCTTAAGATATTTCCACTGTTGGAGTTGCTACATTGGTGAAAAATGTGCTTCACCTGAATACTTTGTCAAATGTGCAGAGAAGGCATGGCATTGTTCGCTGAGAGCAAGACCAGTTAAGTTTCCTCCCTGCTTTTAGCAAAGAAGAATGAATAGGGAAGCTGAAAGTTGGACTTCTGAGTACTGACCATCTTTGTATTGAAAGGCAGCTGCTTTAGTAAATGAGACCTTATTGGAGTTTTACTTTTTCACATATAGAAGTAATCAATTTACCCCAAAAATGAAATCTTCTGCTGCATAATATTGCACTTGCACTAAAGCTTATAAGGGTCAATTCCAAATGTCTTTAACTAAATGTGATTTTTGTTTTTTTTTGTTTTGGGATTAGCTTGGTTTGCACTGGAAGTTAAGTAAAAGGAAATGTGAGTCCAGTAACATGATGGAATATGTAAGTTCATTTTCACTTAGTTAATCTTGTTACAATTTTTTTGGTTTTGCCAATATCTCCAATCTTCCTCTGAAAATATTGTTAGACCATACTTCATGGCCATAGCCAGTAACCAATCTTTGTTGATTCTAATCAGTGAGTATCAGCAGAATGTTTGCAGGCATTGCGTGATTTTACTCATGCTTAACATCCATATGAACATTCTCTAACAGAACTTGTTAGGTACTGAGTAAGAGTGAAAAATTGCCTAATTATGGTGAGCTGGAAGATAAAATAATTACTTGTCTGATTGAAATTAAGAACCAGCAGCAGATCTGACATTAATATTAGGAAAGGAAGTGAAAATCAATAGGCTGGTCACCTGAATTGTCCTGATTCTTTGTGACTGACTTGAAACCAGCCACGTAAGAGGTCTGAGACTGGTTTCCCACCAGCGTTCTTGGTTTGACGTAGCAAAACGTGCAGCACCTGAAGCTTTTTTTTTCTACTGTTTATTAGTTATTCTGGTATTTATATAATGTTACCTCCTTAACTTGTACTAATTGACCTTATTTGTATTCCACAAGTATTTTGTTTGGTTTTCCTACAAGTTTTAGATCATATTCTGTAGACAATGAAATGTGAAATATTATTGAACGAACAAATATTTTCTTGTTCTTTACAGGTAATACTAATAGAATTCTTACCAAAATTTCCTATATTCCGACCGGACTGAGAAAAGCTTCAGTCGTCGAAGTAACAGCATATCATTCCCGCCCTTAGTGCCTTGTAGATATATGAACAGATGACTGCCAATACAGCTGTTTTAACAATAATCTACCGTGGTGATTGTAGATACCTTTCTAACCTACTTTCCTTCTTTCACGAAGCACATTTTGCACATGTATTATTTTCCCTTTCTCTAAAATGTTGCACTCAATCTGTTACGGCATTCACTTGTTGAATGTGGAGATGTTCACTTTGGGGGGAAAAAAACTCAAATCTTGTACGTAGTGCTTCAGTCCATATTGTACAGTGGCTATATTAATGTTTACAGAATGTAATGTTGCTCCTTTTACTTCACCCCAACAATCTAAAAATATGGAAGGACATTTTAGTTAATTATGAATTTTTGTGCAGATTTTAGTCTGTATGCTATATTCATAATGGGATTAGCAATGCAACTGGATGAAGAAGTGCCTTTATTATAGTAAGACATAATTTGCATTGAAGTAATGTACACTGCATGTGAAAAACCGCTAAGGAAGTGGATTAGATAAAACTGTTATTTCTGTGTTAGAACTTAAGTATTCTCATAATTATTGGCATCTACAGGTAACTAAATTGTTATTACAGCAAAAGTTTTGAATATTATTTTCATTTGGATGAAGGATGAAATGGATAGAAGATTCACTGTATGGTGCTTGTTAACATGTTTCTCTCCACCCCATAATCATCTTTTAACCTCTGCTTTTGCCTGAGTAGTTTTGCTGAAACTGAAAGCCATTTCACGTTTGAGAATCACTTTTAGTGGTAACACCTCTCTTTTTCATCACATTGCTAAATAAGGATTTTATATATTGTGAAGTTTTTATTATGAAAGAAGGATCCATTATTAATATTTATGTCAACAATAGTTTTTAATTTCTCTTCCTTCAAAGCATACTCCTGGAGTCATTGTTGCCATTCTATGCAGATTTAGGGGACAGAATTAGTAAACATGCCAATTAATTGTTGCTAAACTTATCAGGAATATTAATTTTGCTAAATTTTATTTTTTAATTAAGCACAGTTTTTAGTAAGTGGTATTAGACACTTTGCAAACCTTTTGAGGAGCCAAAATTCCTTAGTGTCTCATTGAATTTGCTTTGTAGACTTTCAGTAACGCCTTTTTGCTTCAAGGATATATTAACTAGTATCATACTTTTTTGCAACTTGAGGCAGAACGTTATGACTCTTTTTTTTTTTAGTACATGTACCTGCTACACTTCTACTGTGTTCTGTAACAATGTTTCTTAGTTGACCGTATAGATACAGAGAGGGTGCCTCATTTAAAGTGTTAGAGCCTTTGTTGCACTGAAGCTCATCTCTCCAGTAGCCAAAATCTCATCACAAAATCCAGCTACAGTTTTAATGATGATTTAGTTCATTTGCCTCCGCTGCTCTTCATGCAAACCATTGCAAAACTTAAAGATCATTCTTTTGAATTTTACATTTGTCCTTTTTAATCTTTCCTCTGGCTTACATTGATATACATTAACATTATACTTAAGGTAGTTTGTTGAGTTGCAGCTCCTGTTTGGTTTCTGTGTCCAGTCCCCATTCCTAACTCATACTTCAAATTAACACACTTTTTATTGTCAAAACTTATATTTGTCTGTTTGCAATTTTAAAACAAAAATCAATCTGGAGTATAAATTTAGCACATGAATTTTAGCCACTTATTGTTAAATTAAGTAAATTTGATCTATAGATCTGGCGAAGTGCCAAATTAGTTGTGGTTTACCTGTGGAAATAATTGTTTGCCAGTTAATCAGAAAAGACAGATCTTAGGATAATTTTCTCTTCAATTCACCTTGATTTTTATTCTGCAGATTATCACTGCCCAACCAATTTGCATATTATTTTACAGTAACTTCTAATATGAAGGGAAATTTGGTTCGCAAGAGCCAAAATCATGGTCATGACCATAGAGTTACATTTTGCACACTTTTTGCAACCATCTGCAATGCACATTCTCTCTCTCTCTCTCTCTCTCTCTCTCTCTCTCTCTCTCTCATTTTAATTTTGGTAAGTCATTTATCTAACTCTAAATGGGTTCTTTAAAGACGATCTTATTGCAACAATGTTGCTAAAATGATAGTAAGAAAGGGATATGTACTGGATTGCTCTGAGCTAAAATAAATTACATAGGATTTCCACAAATCTCATATCAAACATTGTATGTTTAGCATGTTAGATATTAGTATTGGCCTGAATTCTTGTACTGTAATGCAGTTCATGTTGCCTATTTTAGTATAATTATGCTCTTTGCAAGAATTTTACTTCGTAATTTAATAGAAAATGTTACAAGATTAGTAATTTGAAAGGTTCATGAGATGGCTATGTGCACCCTTGTGTTCCTACATTTTTTTTAAATAATCTATACAGTTGCTGGTACAGGTCCTAAGATGAAGGAGAATGTTCCATCTCCAATATTTTTGAATGTTTCAGTTTTTAAAATTTAATTGCAGTTTGTTTTGTTCACTTGGAAATGCCACAAATTGATCTTGTTAACCGCAGAAAACAAAGTTTCAAAAACAGGTTATGCTATTAGAAGCACTTTCTACAAATCTGCTTGTTGCTTGCGGATGAAGCAGTTTAAAAATTGGTCCAACAATCAGTACTACAATATGGTTGCATAGTGGACTATATACAACTTAAATTGCATCAGAACTTAAAGCATTATTTCCTGACAACACTTTGTGAAGAATGTAGAATAAACATTTCACTACATGTAACTTTTTTTAAACTAATTTTAATTATTTAGTAAGTTATTCAACAGCTTAAAAGATTCTTTGTGAAGTAGAGCTTGTTTTCAGTCAATACTCAAATGATGTTAGCAGAAGAAAGTAAATTAATTCAAACATTTTTATTTAAATAAAGGAAAATTTGCAAAGGTTTACCATTGTTACATAATTGGTTACGTTATTAAATATGGACTGGGGAAAGAAGAAAATCTATCCTAATTGTTCAAACAGAAATTGAATTTCATTATTGTCACACCTAAGCTTTGCAATGTATTCCAATAACATCATTCAAACCACATGCTAAAAGTGTTGTGCTGTAGACCAACGGAAAGCACATGGATAGATATCAGTGTTTAATTAAACCTTACAAAACTATTGGCTTGATCAGCAAAACGCTGTTCTTCATTTGAATTGTACGTGGCGTTAGAAATTCTTACCCGGTCAGTAATTCAAACAATCATGTTGCCATTGTTTGAATCTTTATCACTTAAAATATCTAATTCCCTTTCTTCTCTTCTCCATCCCTCCTATTGTCATAATTAAACTTACTATTGTCTGTTTTGTGTATTTATAGAGTGTACTACTTTTCATTCTACTGGGTCATTTATGAAAATGCATAAATTAAAAAAAGTTTAAAAATAGTGTGCTGTTTTGACTTTGTCTCCCAACTCTATCTTAAATTGTCACTTAAAATCATTCACGATTCATTATCTTGTTACAACAGTAAAAATCCGCAATTGTAATTGTGTGGCAAAGTTTGTAATTCAGGTGGTGATGTTGAATGAATTCCTGATTCATGTTACCTGATGAGCCTCAAAACACATTTTATCTTTTGACAAATATACTGATTGGTCACTACATGTTAAATGAATGCAAGAGTAGAAAGAAGATTACAAAAATACTATTTGGTCATTATCACGTGATGACTGGTGTGCCTAATTCAGTGTCAAGTGTGGTGCTGGAAAAACGCAGCCAGTCTGGCAGCATCCAACGTGCAGGAGAATCGACGTTTTGAGCATAAGCTCTTCATTAGGAATGAGGATTATTCCTGACGAAGATCTTATGCTCGATGTCAATTCTCCTGCTCCTCGGATGCTGCCTGACCAGCTATGCTTTTCCAGCACCGCTCTCTCCACTCTGATCTTCAGCATCTGCATTCCCTGTAGCATTCCTTGCAAAACAGCAGCAAATGCACTTTAGCCAAAGTACATTTTGTTTTTGCAATTGAGATGTGCTGTGGTCAGAAAAGGCACAATGTAAATGCTGCAAGTCAGGCAACATAATTGGGTGGACTTGTCCTGACTATACCCAAAATGTTGACTTCTCCACTTCCAGTCTTCTGTTTGTCTAGTTTGGAGTCCAGCATTTGCAGTTGTTTTGTCTCTAACCTATGCAAATGCTGGCTCTTTTTTCAAATTTAAGAACAGGATTATACCACCTTTTTAGTTTTTTTTTCCCCCGGAGTTCTTGCTTTTTTTCGAGATACTGAACCTTAAGTATATTTTGGTATTGATATTGTAATTGCGATAAGCTTTCTCAAGACATCAACGTTTATCAATTTTTTTTAATATTTTCATTTTACCCACTACTATAGAATTAGTGTATTAAATACTGTAAGCAGCTTTCTTTAATCATTACCTGGACTGGGAAAAAAATTATCTTTGACTCACTACCTAGATGCATTTAAGTGGAGCATTGCACTGTTGTTCACTCCTGTATTCAGTAAAACTTTTCCTCTTTCATCTGTTTCTTTACTTCATTGTTCACAAAGTGAAAATACTGTATGCTGATTATCACACATGCATTTTTCATTTATAAAGTTGATCTGAACCGTGGAAATTTTTTAAACTATCTCTTGAAACTGCGCAAATGTATTTTAGAATGCAATGTTTTATTTTGCAGGTGGTATCAAATGATCTAAAGCAGTTATCAATAAGCCTTAAAATTTTAAGGTCCTAACAAACTACTTTGTCTCCAGAAATCCCTTTCCAACTATGCAACAATTATTTTTGTAGTTTTTGAACAAAATCATGTGCAATATTGTAAAGAGTTTTAGGTGTGAGTCACTCCTAATTGGAATTAGATTGAATAGAATCTGGGACAGTCTCCAGCATTAGCAAGAGGAAATCATCAAATAATTGAAGTATCTATACCAACATACTATTATCTAATGGCTGCTCGTGTACTGATTTATTTCATCTCATGCTGAATACATTTTTCACAAATTCAATTGGTATTAAGAATTAGAATGATGTTTGTTCAGTTCATGATGTATTAGTTAATGTGAAGGATACTCTTTCTTTGTACCCTTTTTAATGCTCTTTGCCTTTGTTCTGATTTCAGATAAATTAATCCATTAAGTGATTGAGTTTAATTTGCCATTTTGTTAGTCACACACTTTTTTTAAATTCAGTTTTCCTCTTGGAATGTTATGACTGTCTTGGCTTCAGTAATGAATGATTAACTTAGATAATGAAATCCATTTTCATTACTTTTGGGGAAAATGGACATTGGTACTGGAAAGACAGAAACACATTTGTTATTCCACAAAAATCATTTTCTCTCATACTCATGCAGCAGGTTTAGTGAATTCTAATAAAACACACAACTGTGGGTGCTGGAGATCTGAACCAAAAACAAAGTGCTGGAGAAGTTCAGCAGGTCTGACAGCACCTGTCAAAAAAACAATTAACGTTTTGAGACCAGAGACCTTTCATCAGAACTGAAAACAGTTTGGAAATGGTGGTATTTATGTTGTTGACTGGATCCGAGGAGTAAGTCAGATAGCTGGAGGCAGTGCCTATAGTGAGCAAGCAAGAGGAGGTGGTAGGGGGAGAAAAAAGCAGACCGGGATTGCTGATGGTAAACAAAAGTGCTGAATTGGTGCTGTCAGGAAGTATGAATGGTTAAAAATGGGTTGGCTGTGTTGGGAGTACGTGTTACAGAACAGGACCTGAAGTTATGAGGATTGATAATAAACACTGAGGATGCTGCTCATATTGTGTGAAACGGTTAGACTGTTGAGTTCTGAGGTCTGTAAAGTACTGAGGTGGAAAATTATGGTAACTGCAGCAGGACTGAGACAAATGTTGGTGTGCAAACATGGTGTAGTGAAATAGCAAATGATTCAACACAGTCACTTTGTGGAAATGTTTCACAAATCAGTCACTCTGTGTTTCATCTCCCCAAAGTAGATTATACACTACATTGTGAGCTGCAAGTAAAGTAGACTAGATTGAAGTGCAGGTAAACCACTTTGACCTGGAAGGTGTCTAGGGCCTTAGGGAAGAAGTAAATGGGCAAGTGTTGTATTTTTTTTTTTGCAATTGCATGTGAAGATGCTGGGAGGTCATGCGTGGAGGAGATGATGTGTACCATGGTGACCTGGACCAAATGGTCCCTGTGGAATGCTGATGGAGGGAAATCTATCTGTTGGCAAGGGCCAGTTATGATCCTTTTGGATGCAGAGGCTGGTGGGTGAAAAGGTGAGAATTGGCAGAAGTATTGGAAACTGGTTAACAGTGCATTATTCTGCTGTTTGACTTTCTTTATTCCATGTTACTACTGTTCCACTCAATAGTGATTAAAGAAATCTACCAAAGTGGAGAAGAATGTACTGGGTTTGGAGAAACATTATTCAAGTGAATTCATATGTCTTTTATTTATACATCCAGATCAGACCTAGGGATGAGTTTATTGATTTGCAAAACAAATTCAATTTGTAAACTTTTAATAAATTCAGTATCTTGCACTGATGAGCAATGAGGTTGGGGTGAATAAAATTACTGGAGTATAATGGACATCTAAAGCCATTACATTGTGAACATAATGATAAAAATAATTAAATATTTTCTCTACATACAACTGATAAAATCAGAAAATATTACACTAACATTTTCGAGATCATTGCTTTCAAAAAAAAAGTTAGGTGGTGACTGATTTATTGTTAACTGCCAAGCTTTGTTTAAATTTTTTGAACCAGGTCAGACTTCCATAGGGAGATAGCGGACCTGACGCATGGCTCCAGTATCTTGTCAATGTCATCTCATCCAGAGTTAAAAATCGCAACACCAAGTTATAGTCCAGTAGGTTTAATTGGAAGCACACTAGCTTTCGGAGTGCCGCTCCTTCATCAGGTGATTGACAATCACATGATGATGAAGGACTGGCGCTCCGAAAGCTAGTGTGTTTCCAATTAACACCAGGTTATAGTCCAATAGGTTTTTGTGATTTTTAACTTTGTACATCCCACTCCAACACCGGCATCTCCAAATCATAACTACTCTCTCATCCAGGCACATTTCATGTGAACCCCTCTGATCCAGGAGGAATAGTACACTCTAAAACAAGTTCTGTGTTACCACAGTAGGGTCATTTTGTTTGAAGACACCACCTGCATCAGGAGAACTCTTGCTGCCAATGAAGGATTCGCATTTGTTTAGAAGTTTTGCAGTCACTGTTGATATGGATGCTTTTTAATCAACCCTTTCCCACACAGTCTGACAAGTCTGAAGCAGGTGGTGCTTGAACCTGGACCTCTTGCCCAGAGTACTACTACACCACATGAACTCTCTGCTGCACTTGATATTCCCAGGTGGCCTGCTGTCTGAGTGTTAACTGTGTCTTTTGAGCTTCCAAAATCTATATCTTTCAGACTAGTATGGCCCAGCTTCTCCTTTTCATACCACTCCTTGACCTGCCTCTAATGAAAGGTGAACTTTGTGTGTTGTCAAGTGTTTACATTTGTGTGATGCTCAGGGAGGGAATCAGGACAGATACATAGGAAGAAAATACTCCTGAGACCATCTTAGCGCTTTGCTGAAGATGGTTTCCATGTTCAGCAACTGCTGTCTGGTGCCCTCCCTATGAACTGTGAGGTATTGGAGTCTGTCTGCTTTCTTGTCTTTACTTTGCCTGAAATGGATGTGGTAGTTGTTCCTGTCATGGAAGTAACACTGGGGGGGCATCTCCAGAGACTGCACCTGAATCATTGTGGAGCAATGCCCATCATAGGGCCTCTGTCAAAGAGGTCAGGAGCTGAAATGAAGATGGAGCCCTGTGAGACATGATACTTCATCTTCCTCAGTGATATCCTCAACCCTTATCTGATGCTGCAAATGACTGGAAGAGAGTGCCAGCTGGAGCACAACTGACATCCTTTCCAGTACTGCTGCTTATCCATGCTGCAGAATGTACCATAAATCTGATGCTTGTCAGTGGTCAGGGCACTCATGTAGCCGCACCTGGTTCTCCATGAGTTTGGCAACTCTCTCCCGAAAGGAGCTCACATGCACAAGAGACCTGTGCCATTTTGTTGCACATTAGATGCACGGAGAGTTTAAGGCCATTGAGTTCCTCTGGTAATCAGTTGCCTCTGATCGTAGCTTCCAACAGCCAGAAGTAGGATTTCTCTAAGGTAGGATATTTCCAAGGCTTGCTAGCCAGTCGGAGGACTGACAACTATTCTGTCTCAGCAGTGCCAATGAGGGTAGTGATGGCTGCTGGTGCTGTAGTTGTCCTTAACTAGCACCAATGCTAGACGTCTGGAGTGAAGGTAAGTGGTGCAATCACAATGGGGCCAGTAAAGAGACTCCAACAATGGGGAAGTATGATGGAGAAGCTGGAGTCTTTCTTCAAGAAAGTACATGGTCGAGCACTGACTGCCCAAACAAGGTAAGCTGTCACCATTTGAGGCTCACAATCAGGGTGCCAGCATCTACCTGATGGGCCCTTTAAACATTAGTCTTTCCCCACCAACATCCATGCTACAAATAAAATACCAGCAATGGTATTGCGGTGCAGGCTCGAAGGGCTGAATGGCCTACTCCTGCACCTATTGTCTAATGATGCAAGGAGAATCTTAAGGGCCTCTGCATCACCAAGGGAGGTTCAGCTGTCTATGACCTACTTGCTGCAGGACAAGAACACATGGCAACAACTCATCATTGCATAACATTTTACATTTATCGTTCAACTAAGCCTGCTTCTGGAAGGATCACAAATACCGCATTAAAGTATACAGTTAAATTCGTATTACCATGGCATCAGTCTCAATCTCATCATTCTGTCCTCACTTCCACCAATTTTTGAACTACCAAGGCATTTGAAAGGGCAACAAGTATTGATGCAATCTGAAAATAGTTCATGACCTTGGTTTAGAACCCAAGCACCTATACATAGCAGGTCTACAATGAGAGCCATGCTGCAATAAGGAATCACAGTAAACACCATTGCCATCCTCAAACAACATTTCCACTGTTTGGACTGTCTGGAAAAGCCCTGCAGAACTCACCTAAGCAAGTATAAGGATGCATGATAGTATGCTGTGTGATGAATAACCCAACCATTATAAAGAACAGCTCTTGTCACCATGTAAATGAAGAAGCTGAGGAGCAGTACCATAAGGGAGATGAGAGGTGGAGGAACAAGAGGAGCTAAGGAGTTTACAGTGTAGATAGTATACTTCTGTCCAAGCTCAGTGAAATGCAAGACCAGTAACATTGACCATACCTTCATATTCACAACAGTTGCACATGCTCTATCACTGAGCAATATATCATCCTCTTGGAACAACACAATTAAAAAAACCTACCAGAACACAATCCAACTTGATAACTTCAATCATTATGTAATGCAAACATGTAAAATTAACACCCTTATGCATTCTTTGGTGTCGTTCTATGTACCATTGTCTGTCCTACTGCTCCTACAAGGTGCATCCCAGTGACTGCAGCATGGGTAATGAAAGGCTACTGACCTCCAATTGAGATATCTGCAGATGGCATTGAAAAAGGGTTCCATGCCTCAGAAGCTTGAATACAAACAGCATCACCTCAACATTGTTAGCAGTAATCTGTGTTGAATAGATGACTGCAAGTGCACTTGGCTGAGTAGCAGCACTAGGAACATGAATGTTAGAACATTTTTCAGTACCGCACAGGAGCAGGCCCTTTGGCTCACTATGTCTGTGCTGACATTATGTCATTCTAAACTAATCCTATCTGCCAGCACGTGGTCCATATCCCTCTATTCTCTGCCTGCTCATGTGTCTGTCTAAATGCTCCTTAAACTTTGTTGTTGTATCTGCTTCTACCATGTCCCCGACAGCATGTTCTAGATAATTACCACCCTCTGTAAAAATACTCTTCTCGTACATCTTTAAAACTTTCCTTCTCTCACCTTAAACCTATGTCCCCCAGTATTAGACATTTCCACCCTGGAAAAGAGACTTTGATTATTCATTCAATGCCTCTCATAATTTCATATGCTCATGTAGGTCGTCCTTCAGACTCCAAGGCTCTAATGAAAATAATCAACGTTTGTCCTTATAGCAAATACACTCTAATCCAGGCAACATCCTGGTAAACCCCTACTGTAGCCTCTGAAGCCTCCATTTCCTTGCTATAATGCAGCAACCAGAAATGCACACCATATTCCAAATAGAATTTGAGCAAAGTTTTATATAACTACAACATGACTTGATAACTTTTATACTCAATGTCCCAGCAACTGAAGGCAGGCATGCGAAATGCCTTCTTTACCACCTAATCCACTTGTGTTGCCACTTTCAGGGAGTATGGACTTGGACCCCCAAGATCCTTCGATAATTAATGTTCCTAAGAGACCAGCCATTTACTGTCTTCTTCCTTTATTTGATTTACCAAAATGCATGGCGAGACATGGGAACAGGTTCGTACACATTGGCGCTGCTACTAGTCCTGCAGGGTGGTGACTCAGCAATCATAATGGTCCATTGCAGAATGGATTGATTGATATTTGTGATGCCCTGGAAGACCATTTCAACAGTGATATTCATAGTCATGATGCCAGCAATCAGAATGACAGTCTGACATTGCCCATCAGAAAATAGATTATGGTGGATCCACAGATGCGCTGATGGAGGAGACCATTCAATCCATAATGGAAGGGATGGGCTCTGCACTAGCCCTGTGCCAGGTTGGGAATTGATGCATTATCTCTGGTTAACTAAAAAGGTTAAGGATAGTATTAAACATAAAATTGTGCAAAGACAGGTGATAAGTCAGAAGATTGGACTAATTTTTTTTAAATCATCTGCTGCACTCTGATTCACAATCCTTTGAGAGAAGTAATTTCTCCTCATCTTTGTTTTAATCTTCTACATTTTGTACTAAAACAATTACCTCTCATTCTAGGTTGCTCCACAAGAGGAAACGTTCTCTCCGCATCTACTTTGTCAATTCCCTTAGCATCTTATAAACCCCAATTAGATCTCCTCTCACTCTTCTAAACTGTAGAGAGTATAGGCCCAAACTGCTCAATCTCTCACACCCCTCATCTCTGGAATCACCCTAGTAAAATTCGTCTGAGAAACCTTCAATGCAACTATATTCTCCTCAAGTAAGGGGACCAGAACTGTATGCAATACTCCATGTGCAGTCTCACTAATACACAGTTGCAACAACTCTTCCCTATTTTTATACTTTATTCCTTTAGCAATAAATGTCAAAATTCCATTTGCCTTCCTTATTACCTGTTTCTCCCTTTTTTTTTACACTTATTCAACACCTAATATTGTCTTGTCTCTTTGTGTGTGTATTTGTATGCACATGGGAATTTTAAAAAGGGCACAGCAGTTCAGGCAGCATCCAAGGAGCAGTGAAATCGACGTTTCGGGCAAAAGCCCTTCATCAGGAATAGGCTTTTGCCCGAAACGTTGATTTTGCTGCTCCTTGGATGCTGCCTGAACTGCTGTGCTCTTCCAGCACCACTAATCCAGAATCTGGTTTCCAGCATCGGCAGTCATTATTTTTACCTCCAATTTTAAAAAAGGGTAGAGTTTACGTTATACGAGTATAAGTTAGCATTTCATGTTTCTTTCTTGCTGTTGGTTAAAAACAGTTTAATTCCAATAAACAGTTTTTTTTTGTTTAATGTAAAATGCCTGGTTTACATTTTCTTTCAACCAGAGGTAATATTGGGCATGTCAGTGGTTTAAATCAAATCTGGGAATAGTGGGGCATGATTTCCAATGCACTACCCCAGTGTGTTGTGACACCAGACAAATGCAGCTGCAGAACAAGTATGTACAGGTAGTTCTTCTATAATGCGATGTTTGCATTCTTATGCAACCCCATGTTATAGAAAAAAATAGCTTTAGAAACATCTCTTAAAATTTTGGCGATGTTATTGCGATGTCAACGCATTTTAAAAGTTTGTGCTTTAGAAACAATGTCCCCAATTTGTTAATCGCGTTACAACGAATCTGCATTAATAAAACGCGTGTTATAGCAGAACAACCTCAGGAAATGCACAAGGGTCATTAGTGAGTATTTCATGATATGTTGGGTGTGATATTGATTACTGCTGAAAATGTGTTGCTGGAAAAGTGCAGCAGGTGCTGGAAAAGCCCAACAGCACATTTTCAGCTCTGATCTCCAGCATCTGCAGTCCTCACTTTCTCCTGTGATATTGGTTAACACTGCTATTGGAATGATTGCTTTCTTCTGATTTTCATTTCAAAATTTTGAGTAAGATCATGTTCCACCAAAGAAAGATGGTAAGCCATAGAACTGATGAAAAATGGTTACCTAACTCTAATACTGTGCTCATGGACAGCTCATTATAATGCTGGTGTGTTAGCTGTGGCCAGGTTCCTTCCTCGCTGTTCTCTATAGGTACTCACTGAGTGTGTGGTAGCAAACTTCTGCACTAGGCCAAGTTGTGGAGAATACAGCCAAATATCATGAATTGTGGTATCCACTCCATTGGACAATTCTACAGAGTAGTCGAAGCAGCAGAAACATGCTTCAGCAACAGCTTCTCTCAAGACAGCGTGGCTCTCATTATACAAGTGCCGACATCCTATGGTTCTCTGCAGAGGGAAGTTGCCAGGCAGAGAACGAGGCTCTGTTGCCAAACAATCACCCTTTGATTCAAGATGATTGTTCAAAGATTTATGGGACAAGGGACTGGTGCAGGATAAATGTACCATGACTTTTGTCAAAATAGTGGGCGTTAAATAGTGGAGTTTGCACATTCTCCCTGTGTCTACTTGGATTTCCTCCAGGTGCTCCAGTTTCCTCCCACAGTCCAAAAATGTGCAGGTTAAGTGAATTGGTCATGCTAAATTGCCCGGAGTGTTAGGTGAAGGGGTAAATGTAGGGGAATGGGTATAAGTGGGTTGCTCTTCGGAGGATCACTGTGGACTTTTTGGGCTGAAGGGCCTGTTTCCACACTGTAAGTAATCTAATCTGTAAGTAATCTAATCTTAAATAACACAATGTGTGTGGTTATTAGAATGGACCATCAACACATTGAGTGAGAGATTACATTTGTGGTATTTGGTACATTTCACTATTAAGATGTGGGCTCCACAAAATCCCACAAAATGGCAGTGGGCATGAAGGGACAGCCTGCTGTCCTAGCAATTTTATGTGCAAGCTTCTTCTGCATCTGTCTGACCTCTGTCAAAACGTACAGAACCTCTACCACTTCTCAATTTCAGCATTAGATGGGGAAATGTTTGATAGGCTGTTTGATTCAGCTTGGAGGGATCCATTTGAGAAAACAATCAAGCCCATAGCCACTGGGAGTACTGTCCTCATTCTGTTCTCTGAGACTACATCTTCAGTATTGTATTGTTTTGTGATCACCTCCTTGACTGTATGACTCTAATACAGTTGCTCATGTATTAGAGTCATACAGTCATACAGCACGGAAACAGACCCCTCAGTCCAACTTGTCAATGCTGACCAAGTTTCTCAAACTAAACTAGTGTCACTTGCCTGCATTTTGACCCATATCCCTCTAAACCTTTCCTATTCATGTACCTGTCCAAATGTCTTTTAAATGTTGTAACTGTACCAGCATCTACCATTTCCTCTAGTATTTCATTCCACACATGAACCACCCTCTATGTGAAAATGTTGCCCCTTAGATCCCTTTTAAATCTTTATCCTCTCACCTTAAAAATATGCTCCTTAAGTTTTGAACTCCCCCAACTCTAGTGAAAACATCTTTGTTGTTCACCTTATTTATGCCCCTCATGAGTTTATAAATCTCTAATACTTCGACTGGACAGTGTGCCAAACAACTGGGAGTGGAATCCTCAGTGACCCACTTAGGGCACTCATGAGCGAACACCAACAAATAAAGTGATATTTCAATCGCTCATCCAGAAAGCAAAAAAAACAACTCACAGAGTGGCAATGTGAATCACACTGCAGCTGGATAAGTAACCAGTAAAATAACATTCACAGTATTAACAGAGATGATGTGGGTGAATCTGAAAGTAAAAGTTCTGCATTTGGCAAGTCCTTTTCAAGAGAATCATGCATGCCTTGAGTAATAACTTCCCAGTCACATGGGTGTAAGACGGCACCCTTACAGTCAATACTAAGAAAATGTTCTCCTTTCATCAGAGGTGGGGAAGAACGAATAACAAAAATGGGGAGAAAGGTTCATATGGCACTTGTTTTTGAATGGTAATTTTCATTATACTGCATTATGCTGGACACTGCAGCGAAACCAGCAACATTATTACTGGCTAGCAACAAAAAGGCTAAAGTAATTGATCAACTGTAAGCAATGTTGTAGAGAGGTGTTTGTGTGAGCCATTATCACGCCATTTTCCATAAAACCAGCTTACCCTGCACAGTGCCCCAGGTGTACTGGTGTGCCTTTATCGTCTTATCCCCAATCTATTTCTTCTGTGCTCTCAACTACAGCAAATGCCAAATGTGCATTCATCTTTCTATTGATTACTCCAGACTTATGTAAAAGATGGTGAATACTTCCCAAAGATTCTTAAGTGGATAATGTTTCCTGCTCTTCTCCCCCCTGCAAAAAGCTCATCTTCTTCGGTGACTTTACTCTATCCTTTCCTCATGCTGCAGAGCAAGGATGGGGACAACTATATCCCCAGTGAGTGGGGGCAGGTGAGAACTTGCAATGGCAAACAACACCTCACCAATGTCGCGTATCACTTCCTGCAGACTTACCAACTCTTCAGTGCTCGAAAGAGACTGTACTTCCAGAATTACTGCAAAGGTTAATAGAAAGTAATAAGCAACTAACCTGCAAGGTGGATGATGCTGACTTTAAACAGCCCTATTGGAGTCTGGAGACGGATGAGGGAGGTGGTCCTTTGCATTGCTGAATGCAAACATAGCTATGTGTGTATTTAAGAGAGGGCCATAAATCACATGGTGTGGTCAAAAATGGCAGCTCAGGTTTGAAATCAATATAGACACTAATATAATCTGCTCCTTCATGTGCTTCTAGCACATGCAGGTATTGCCTAAGCAAACACTATCAAGATGATGTTTCTTGCACAGTGATCCTGGAATGATAATGAAAATGCCAAAGTACAGAACATATTGGTGCTATAGAGCCAGATTTTGTGAACATGGTTTGTTATCATACCTATGAGCGCCTACACTTCTCTCTGAAAATAATTTACAGATTTTCTTTTATTCATCATTTCACTCTTGAATAATTTGTCATCCTGCTATTGCTCAAACTTGTTTGGCTTCCTTATTTGAGTATATTCAAAAAAATGTGCTTAGACCTGTTCTGACACACCTCTGTGGCAAGTGGGGCTTGATATGGCTTAGAGGTAGTGACAACTGCTGATGACAAGAGCCTCCTGATTTTGAACCTTAAGTTGTATATATATTTTTAATCAACCTCTTCACAGATGTTATAACACAACTCTGGGGCAGGTTGGGCTTGAACCCCAGTCTTCTGGCTCAGAGGTAGAGACACTATCACTGCATCACAAGTACCTCCTGATTTTGCTTATATACTTTTATTTATGTATTATGCCCTTAAATATGTTTCATTTGTTCTTTATTGAAATGTTGTTGAGCAAACCTCTCCAATCGATTATAGACTGTATTTTGTTTATATTCCATCATGCATTATTAGTTTCCTCGAACTATGTTTTAAGTAAAACTTTATAATGATACATCCACTTGGCTAACAATATGATGACCTCCTGAGATATCTAGTGGAAATATGAGCTGCTTGCAAAATATCTTAGTATGCAGTTTGATGAATTATGTTCATTGGTTTGTAATTCATAACTCAGTCCCATTTTGGGATAACTCTCATTTACCATTTGTGGAACAGGCGACGAAATCAACAATGCCCCCTCAGATTTGGTTGTGTGCTGTACATTATCTTTTCAGGATGGAAATCTACCATCCTTACGTGGTCTGGCCTACGTGTGACTCCAGATCCACAGCAATATGTCCCTCTGGGCAGCTAGGGAGGGTAACGAATGTTGGCCTAGCCAATGACAATTGCATCCTGTGAACTATCAAGCAAAGGTGTTGGTTTTTTTGCTGCATACGTCCCACAATTCTTTTGATCTTGCAAGCATGTTGATGCCAGCTGCAAGAATATTAGCTGCTTTTTCAGTATTTCTATGAGAGATTATTCGAGTGCGAAAGGAGACAAAGGTAGTGACCACGTGGTAGGAAGTGAATCAACCAAGAAAGAAACCTACACTGCAGTCTAACCCAGCAGTGAATCTTCACAGCTACTTTGTCTGCAGTTTGATTTCAAGTGCCTCTGAACATTGGAGTTGGTCTAAGAAAAATAAACAAAGAGTGAAATTCAGAGCACAGCTGACCTTGGAGACACCTATGTGGGGAGAGCACAGCAGGGGAGCAGCTAAGTGGCTTTTTTTTGTGAATCTACAGTAGTGAATTGAGTGAGTTCTTTCTTATTATATGTTTTTATTGAGATCTATCTCTTGATTAAACTTTAAAAATATAAAACATGGGTACTAAGTTAGCATGGAGTAGGGTTTTTAGAGCAGAAGACTGCCATTTTCTGGGTACAAAGGTGGAGGTGTAAAAATAGCCTTTCGTGGAGTGACATGATCTTCCTGTTGGATGTGGGAGATGATGGTGAGTTTCCATGTTACTGATGATTGTGTCTGCAGGAAGTGTGCTTGGTTGTGAATCCTATCAGATCGCATGGATTGGCTAGAGCGGCAGTTAGAGGCAATGAGGAATTCACAGAAGCTGGGGATGATGAATGGAATTTGCAGGAAGGAGATAAACTGAAGATCTAGTCAGGAAGATGGGTGACCTCCAATAAAGCTAGGAGAGGGAGGCAGGTAGTGCCGGAGTCTCCTGTGGCTATCCCCATCTCAAACAAGTGTACTGTTATGGAATATGTAGGAGGTGATGGACTCTCAGAAGAATGTAGCACTGACAGCGAGTACCGAGACTGGCTGTAATGTAACGAGGGGTAACCAGGTTCCAAGCAATCGATTGTGATAGGGGAATCTCTAGTCAAAGGCACGGACACATGTTTCTGCAGCTGACAACGAGACATCAGAATGGTGTGTTGCGTCCCTGGTGCCAGGAACAAGGCTATCTCAGAGAGGGTGCAGAATATTCTCAAAGGTGAGAGAGACCAGTAGGAGGTTATTGTACAAATTAGAACTAATGACATAGGAAGAGATAAGAACGAGATGTTGAGGCGAGAATATAGGAGGTTCGGCGGGAAATTAAAACGGAGACCCTCGAAGGTAGTAATATTGTTCCTGATGCCAAGAGCTAATGAGGGTAGGAATAGGAGGATAGAGCAGATGATTGCATGGCTGAGGAGCTGGTGTTTGGAAGAAGGGTTCATATTTTTGAATCATTGGAATCTTGTCTAGGGTAGAAGTGATCTGTACAAGAAGGATGGATTGCACCTGAATTGGAAGGGGATTAATATACTGACTGGGAGATTTGCTAGAGCTGCTCGGGAGGATTTAAATGAGTAAGGGAGGGTATGGGACTCATAGAGATAGTGTGGAAAGAGAGCAGTTTGAGACTGATATTGTTGGGAAAAGGAATAAGTCAAACATTCAGGGTAGGCAGGAACAAAGCAGAGACTGAGGTAAGGCTGTTAAATTACATTTATTTCAATGCAACAGGCCTAACAGGTAAGACAGATGAACTGACGGCATAATTGGGAACATGGGTTAGGGATACCATAGCAATTACAGAGACACAGCTTACGGATGGTCAGGGCTGGCAGCTTAATGTTCCAGGTTTGGATGCTATACAAAGGATAGAAAGGGGAGCAAGAGAGGAGTGGGAGTGGTATTTTTGTATAAGGATAACATTACTGCTGTACGTTGGGATGATATTCTTGGGAATATATCAAGGGAAGATATTTGGATGAAACTGAGAAATAAGAAAGGGATGGTCATCTTATTGAGTTTGTACAATAGACCCCCTGGTAGTCAGCCAGACATTGAGAAATAAATTTGTAAGGAGATCTCAGTTATCTGTAAGAATAATAGGGTGATTATGGTAGGGGATTTTAACTTTCCAAACATGGACTGGTTCTGCCACGATGTTAAGGGCTTGGATGGAAAGGAATTTGTTAAGTGTGTACAAGAAACTTTTTTGATTCTGTACGTGGATGCACCAACTAGAGGTGTAAACCTTGACCAACTCTTGGGAAATAAGGCAGGGCAGGTGACTGAGGTGTCAGTGGGGAGCACTTTTGAGCCAGTGACCATAATTCTATTGATTTTAAAATAGTAATGAAAAAGGATAGACTGGATGTAAATGTTAAAGTTCTAAATTGGAGGAAGGCCAATTTGGCAGTATTAGGTTGGAACTTTCAAAAGTTGATTGGGGGCAGATATTTGCAGGTAAAGGGACAGCTAGAAAATGGGAAGCATTAAAAAATGAGATTACAAGAGTCCAGAGACAGTATGTTCCTGTTAGGGTGAAAGGCACAGCTGGTAGGTGTAGGCAATGCTGGATAACTAGAGAAATTGAGGTTTTGGTCAAGAAAAGAAGGATGCATAAGTTACATATAGACAACAGGAACGAAGTGAATCCCTTGAGGTGTATAAAGACAGTAGGAGTATGCTTAAGAGGGAAATCAGGAGGGCAAAAGGGAACATGAAATGGATTTGGCAAATAGGGTTAAGGAGAATCCAAAGAAATTCTACAGATAGATTAAGGACAAAAGGGTAACTTGGGAGAGGTTAGGGCCCCTTAAAGATCAGCAAGGCCACCTAATTGTGGAACTGCAGAAGATCGGTGACATAGTAAATGAGTATTTTGCATCAGTGTTTACTGTGGTGAAGTATATGGAAGATATAGAATGTGAGGAAATATATGGTGACATCTTGATAAATGTCCATATTACAGGGGAGAAGGTGCTGGACATCTTAAAATGTATAAAGATGAATAAATCCTTGGGACCTGATCAGGCATACCCTAGAATTCTTTGGGAAGCAAAGTATGAGATTGCTGAGTCCCTTGCTGAGATACTTGTATCATCAATAGCCATAGATGAGGTGCCCGAAGATTGGAGACTGGCTGGTGTTGTGCCACTATTTAAGAAAGGTGGTAAGGAAAAGCCAGGGTGAGACTGACACGGGTGGGCAAGTTATTGGACGGAATCCTGAGGGACAGGATTTACATGTATTTGGAAAGGCAAGGACTGATTAGGGAGAATCAACATGGCTTTGTGCTTGGGAAATCGTATCTCACTAACTGGATTGAGTTGTTGAAGAAGTAATGAAAAAAGATGATGAGGGCAGGGCAGTGGATGTGATCTATACGGACTTCAGTAAGGCATTCAACAAGGTTCCTTCTGGTAGACTGGTTAACAAGATTAGATCACGTGGAATAAAGGGATACAGATCTGGCTTGAAGGTAGAAGATAAAGAGTGGTGGTGAAGGGTTGCTTTTCAGATTGGAGGCCTGTGACCAGGGTATGCCACAAGGATCGGTGCTGGGACTACTGTTTTTTGACATTTATATAAATGAGTTGGATGTGAATACCAGAGGTATAGTTAGTAAATTTGCAGATGATGCTGAAATTGGAGGTGTTCTGGACAGCGAAGAGGGTTACCTCAAAATACAACAATATCTTGTTCAAATGGGTCAATGGGTTGTGGAACAAAGTGTAATTTAGATAAATGTGAGGTATCGCATTTTGGAAAGGCAAATCAGGACAGGACTTAAATACTTAATTGTAAGGTTGTGGGGAGTGTTGCTGAACAAAGAGACCTTGGAGTGCAGGTTTATATTTTCTTGAGAATGGAGCCGCACATAGATAGAATAGTGAAGAAGGCATTTGGTATGCTTGCCTTTATTAGTCAGTCATTGAGTATAGGAGTTGCAAGGTCATGTTGCAGCCACACAGGACATTGGTTCGCCCACTTTTCAATTATTGGTCTCCCTCCTATAGGAAGGATATTGTGAAATTTGAACGGGTTCAGAAAAGATTTACATGGATGTTGCCAGGTTTGGAGAGTTTGAGCTGTAGGGAGAGGCTGAATATACTGGGGCTATTTTCTCTGGAGCATCAGAGGCTGAGGGGTGACCTTATAGAGTTTAATAAAATTATGAGGGGCATGGATAGGATAAATAGGCAAGTTCTTTCCGCCGGAGTGGGGGAGTCCAGAACTAGAGGGCATAGGTTTATGGTGAGAGGGAAAAGATATAAAAGGGACCTAAGAGGCAACTTTTTCACGCAGAGGGTGATGTGTGTATGGGATGTGTTGCCAGAGGAAGTGGTGGAGGCTGGTACAATTACAACATAAAAAAGGCATCTGGATGGGTACATGAATAGGAAGAGTTTAGAGGGATATGGGCCAAATGTTAGCAAATGGGATGAAATTTATATAATATATCTGGTCAGCATGGACAAATAGGACTGAAGGGTCTGCTTCTGTGTTGTATATCTATGATTCTATGACTCTTAATAAATAGGAAGGTCAGTAATACTCATGATGACTCTAAGATGGTGGCGCCGGAGTAGGCAGTGTTCCTCAGCTTGGTGTTCATCCATTCCGTCTGTTTTATTCTTTCTTATCTTTACTCGTTTTTCTTCTCTCTTTTAAATTTTTTAAAAAATGGTGTTTTTGGAAACATACCTTGAAGCGACAGTGACAACATCGGAGTGGCTGAGGGTCAGAGCAGAGTGGGCAGGAGGCATGGAACAGAGCTGGCTCAAGGCCCAAGCAGAGCAGATGGCCAGTGGGCTGGAGGCCCGAGCAGAGCGGGACGGCCAGCGTGCCACCAAGTGGAATGGGACGCCCAGCAGCCTAGAGACTCGAGCAGAGCAGGATAGCCAGTGTGCCCCCAAATGGAGTGGAACGCTCAGCGGCCTGGACACCAGAACAGAGCGGGATGGCCAGCATAGCCCCAAGTGGAGTGGAACACCCAGCGGCTGGAGGCCCGAACAGAGCAGGATGACCAGCGTGCCCCAAGAGGAGATGGTTGTTGAACTGGGGACTGGAGCGGCCAGTCAGCGGTTTGTGAGCCCGGTCACACCACATGTGGAAGCTCCCTGCATTGATTTACTGAAGGTCATTTATAGAAAGACCATAATGTTCAGTTTTAACTTTAGTTCTTACTTTTCTAATTTATTCTATTAATAACTGTTAGGTTATTTAACTTATTCTTATCTCTGTATTTTGTATCTAAGATTTTTACCTCAGTACTTTTTAGCTAAGATGGCATCATGTGGGGTGGCACTGTAAACTTCTCACTGTACTACTGTATTTGAGTACACATGACAATAAAGGATATTCCAATTCTAAAGATTCTTTGCAACTCATGGTGTATGATCGGAGTACAAATCACTCAGATGATTGGCATTAGAATTGGTAACAAGTACTGGTTTAACTTGTTGATGTCGGTTTGCTTGCTGAGCTGGAATGTTCATTTCCAGACATTTCATCTCCCTACTAGGTAACGTCTTCAGTGGGCCTCAGGCGACACACTGCTGATAAGTCCTGCATTCTATATTTGTATTGGTTTAACTGTATAATCTTATATGACAGCACAGGGCCACCAACTAATAACTGGTTAAATATTGGGTAAATACAGCCATGAGATAATGTGTAAAGGAGGGGGACAGATTAATGAGTCATTTGACCCAATATAAAGTGAAACAAAAATATTGCTGGAGAAACTCAGCAAGTCTGACAGCATCCGTCAAGAGAAAGAAATGATGTGGAGGTGCCAGCATTGGACTAGGTGGACAAAGTTAAAAATCCCACAACACTGGGTTATCGTCCAACCTGTTTATTTGGAAGCAATAGCTTTTGGAGTGCTGCTCCTTCATCAGGTAGCTTTGGAAGAGGATCATAAGACAGAATTTATAGCAAAAGATTACAGTGTCTTGCAACTGAAATGAAATATTGAACAAACCTAGATTGCTGGCAATCAATATTTCATTTCAGGTGCATGGCACTGTAATCTTTTGCTGTAAATTCTGTGTCTTATCATCCTCTTCCAAAACATCCTGACGGATGAGCAGCCCTCCGAAAGCTAGTGCGTCCAAATAAACCTGTTGGACTATAACTTGGTTGTTGTGTGATTTTTAACTGAGGGAGAGAAAGAGGGAGTTGATGTTTCGAGTCCGCTGATCCTTCCCCTCTACAGATGCTGCCAGAGTTGCTGACTTTCGCCACCACTTTTAGTTTCAGATTTCCAGCAGTTCCTTGCTTTGTAAAATTCTAGCTTTAGTTTTGAAAGCAGGCGTGTTATTTATTAGACAATAATTCATTTCGTTAGGTTCTGCCAGGTTGACCGTTGCGTTGATGTTTGTGTTGTAGATTATGTGCTGTACACTGTGTGTGTGTGTGTGTGGAGGGCGGGCGCTATGACCCTGCGGAAGAGTGCTGGCAGTTGATGGCGGCGCGGACTCGGTAGGGTGGACTCTGCCGCTGTATGCCCGACTGTGCTCCCGCTCCGGCGGCTGCACTACCATCCGGTTTCCCCTCCCCTTTCTCCTCCTCCTCCTCCTTCCAGCCCCCTGCTCCGAGACCATCGGCGTGGACCCCAGTGCTTCCCCGCCCCGCCCGGCACTCACTCGGAATGGCGACCGAAATGGATTCGCTGGGCTCGGCTGCAGAGAGTACGGCAGCGCCCGGCGGCGGCCTGGACGCCGACGATGATGAAGAGAACTGGCTGTACGGAGGTGAGCAAATCCCGGGAAAGCCTGGGAACGGCGCCGGGGGACGGCGCCACTTCCCCAGGAGCTGGGAGCGGGCTTGCCTCGGTGCATTTTACTCAGGAGTGAACGAAGCGCTGGAAGTGCATGTTTGTGTCTTGGCTGCAAGTGTTTCCAGAACATGGACTGTCCGGGGATCAGTCAACATTGCCTTTAAAGGGACAATGCCCTTTTGTTGGCCTAAGTCCCCGCAGCAGAAAGCGCGCACACACTTACTTTTGCAGCATTCTCGATGTAAACAGATTACCTGCGACCTTTCATTAGTGTCGAGATAATCAGAAGCATTGCATTGCAAGTGATTCACTCAAAGTCATTCCAAGCTTCTTAATTTTATTTGAAAGGAGAAGGGGTAACGACCGAGTTTTAATTGCTGTTCCTATGAGTGCAGCAATTAGATTTTACTTTTTTACAAGTGAAATGCACTAAAGAAACAACTTGTGTTTACCATCTCAGCATGCCCTGCAGTGCCACTCAGTTCATGAATCAATTATCACAGTTTATATAGGTCAGTTTAAGGGAAAGCATTTTCTTCTGAATTGCCTCATAAATAGTTACTAGTTTCTAAAGTCCCCCATTCCATCCAATGCACTTCTTCCCTTGTAACTCATGCAGATTTAAGGTTTCACTGATGCCCTCCAAGCGTTCATTCTAGGTCATGTATTGTCAACCTGGCTAAGAGCAGGATGCAGAGTGTAGATTGATCCCCGATGGTCTGTGTGGTTGTGCATTTAGTCAGAATTTGATGTCAACACAATAGTGAGTTAAATGGCAGCAAAATTATTAATGTGTAAGTTTCTCAGCAATTTTTGCCAAGGAAACAATGTGGCATAAATTAACAATTGCCACAATTTGCTGGACAATTTGTGCTGTTACACTGTCAGCCTCTCAAAAAAAAGTGGATCAATTTGCTGTCGAACTTCCTGAGAATCTTGTGAAGTGGTTGCATTTGTGCATTAACTGCCAATAAATCCCACCACGGAAAGTTTTGTACCTAACCATGATAAGGTTTTTTTTAATGGAATTGATGTTCCATTGATGTCAATCAACCCCCATGTTTAGGAAGTGCTGACAAAAAGTGTACTCTTAGCACTGAGCACCCTCCTCTCCATGTTGAATTTGTAGGGAATTAGTCAGAAGTGTCATAATTTTTTGAATAAAATCCCTAACTTGAACAAAACGAGAGAAGTATTATTATGTAGCACATATTTCCGTGCTAACTGATCAAAGGACATCATTGTGTCTCCCTCAAATAACTCGCCCATGCAAGACACACCCCTAATGTTTGAATCCTGAATCTATCGTCCCTGGATGGCAAGCTGGCATACCCACTATAGATGTAAGAGAAGATGTTTTGCCAATGTTGCCTTTCCTCTGCCGAATTGTCCTCCATGCTTTATAACTATTCATAACAATTGGGTTATGGCAATATTCCTTAACTGTCCTAATTTTATCCAAAAGCAGCAAGCTAGTAAGGGGGCACCCTTCCTGAGAGGTTTTGATATCTAACCATATTGAAAGAGTGTCCCCACAAGCCCAATCGCTCACGTAAGATAAAAGCGAGCTTAGTTGATAGTTTTTAATGTCCAGGAGATCCACTCATCCTAATCGGTGAGGCAATTGCAGTTTAGCTAATTTTAATAAGGGGCCGCTTACAATGCCAAATAAAAGAACTGGACCAACGTTCAGTGTCCTGAACATTTCTTATCGAAAATCACAGGGAGCAGCCATATAGGGTACAACAAACGGGGGGAGAATATTCATCTTAATAAGAGCTATTCGACCTAACCATGAGACCAGAAGCACTTCTTTAAGGTCTTGTTTGATTTCATTAAATAATTGAATAAAATTAGCTTTAAACAACCGAAGATCAGCAAGGCGGCCTTTGTGTGGAGCCACAGAAAATGGGGGAGATACTAAATGAATCTTTTGCATCAGTATTTACTGTGGAAAAGGATATGGAAGATATAGACTGTAAGGAAATAGATGGTGACATCTTGCAAAATGTCCAGGTTACAGAGGAGGAAGTGCTGGATGTCTTGAAACGGTTAAAAGTGGATAAATGACCGGGACCTGATCAGGTGTACCCGAGAACTCTGTGGGAAGCTAGAGAAGTGATTGCTGGGCCTGTTGCTGAGATATTTGTATTATCGATAGTCATGGGTGAGGTGCCGGAAGACTGGAGGTTGGCAAACGTGGTGCCACTGTTTAAGAAAGGCGGTAAAGACGAGCCAGGGAACTATAGACCGGTGAGCCTGACCTCGGTGGTGGGCAAGTTGTTGGAGGGAATCCTGAGGGACAGGATGTACATGTATTTGGAAATGCAAGGACTGATTTGGGATAGTCAACATGGCTTTGTGAGTGGGAAATCATGTCTCACAAATTTGATTGAGTTTCTTGAAGAAGTCACAAAAAAGATTGATGACGGTAGAGCAGTAGATGTGATCCATATGGACTTCAGTAAGGTGTTCGACAAGGTTCCCCATGGGCAACTGATTAGCAAGGTTAGATCTCATAGGATACAGGGAGAACTAGCCATTTGGATACAGAACTAGCTCAAAGGTAGAAGACAGAGGGTGGTGGTGGAGGGTTGTTTTTCAGACTGGAGGCCTGTGACCAGTGGAGTGCCACAAGGATCAGTGATGGGTCCTCTACTTTTTGTCAATTACATAAATGATTTGGATGTGAGCATAAGAGGTACAGTTAGTAAGTTTGCAG
>NC_057724.1:54214203-54249514 GCF_004010195.1 Chiloscyllium plagiosum
TGTGGTGGAGGCTGGTACAATTGCAACATTTAAGAGGCATTTGGATGGGTATATGAATAGGAAGGGTTTGGAGGGATATGTGCCAGGGGTTGGCAGGTGGGGCTAGATCGGGTTGGGATATCTGGTTGGCATGGACAGGTTGGACCGAAGGGTCTGTTTTCATGCTGTACATCTCTATGACTCTATAACCGATCTAGAACTAAAGTGATGAATATGTCCAAATAGATAAAACCCCACTGTGACATTTAAATGGGAATCAATATTCACCCTCAAGACCTAGCACCTTCGTAAGACCACCCATAGGCATAGCCTCTGATTTTGCAAAATTAATCTTGTACCCTGCAAAGGTGCCAAATGTGCTGATGTGTTGTATCAGGCGAGGCACCGAAGCTGCTGGATTTGACAAAAAAAACGTCGTCTGCGTACAACGAAATCTAATGTTATTTTGACCCCACTTCTGGAGCCGATATATCGGAATCCCTACTAATGGCCACCACAACTGTCCAATTACCAACATAAAAAGCAATGGTGAAAGGGGACAGCCCTGCCGGCTGCCCCTAAAAATGTTAAAATTCCTTGATTGCAGTGAGAGGATCACTGTAGAGAACCTTTACCCACCTTGTAATGTTTTCGCCCAAGCCCAACCGCTCCAGAGCATAAAAAAGGCACGGCCACTCAACTCGGTCAAATGCCGTCTCAGAGATAGTGGGAGACGATCATGACTCTGAGTCATTGAACATGTTGAGCATTGGGTCAGACAATATGTTTATAAATTCCTTGTAGAATTCACTGGGAAGACCATCAGAACTGGGTGTCTTTCCACTCTGAAGCTGTTTCACAGCCTCCTGCATCTCTTGCTCTGAGAAGGGGGCATTGAGAAAAGACTCTTCTTCAGGAGTCATGCCCAGGAGTTCCAGATCCTTGAAAAAGGACTCCATCATGTTCTGTCCCTCCTCACAACCCCCAGATTGGTACAACTTCACTTCTACTATTTTAGATTCCTCTGGCTCTTAATTGAAGGTACACTGTACCTATAACTAAAAGTTAAATGCCAGTTTACGCTGTCAGTGCCCATCCCAGACCAGACCTACTCTCTGACTTCTGCAGCGAGCCCTGAATTGTTTCCTAAATGTTTGAACTTCTCTGGGCATCAAGATTACATATCAGCACTGTGCTACACTGTGAGACTGTGAAGTGTTGTTTAAGTTATAAAATAGCTTTGATTAGCTCAAGCCCTTGGGGTGACCCTGTCTCTGGGCCAGAAGGCTGGGTTAAGTCCTGACTGCAGTAGAGATATGTCATAACACACTTGAACATACCGCACTTAATCACATTTGATTAAATGTATCTGCACCCTTTCCGACTGCTACAGTCCCCTGCTGAGCTTGTCACTGGCCTACCAGTTTTACTGGATATTTTTTCAGCTTCAGTTGCAGTTTGGTTCCTAGCCAGAGATTCACTCTTCTGTATTGATGTACATTTCTGTGTGGCTTCTCAAACTTAGGGTGATCTCCAATCACACCAGTGTCTTTTCAATACCTTGTAACTGTTTCTGCACATCTGAATCTTATTCCCATTCAACTATGTTCATCAATGTAGCCGTATAAAAGTAAAATACTGTGATGCTGGAAATCTGAAACCAGAAGAAATATTGGAAAAACAAGGTCCAAATGATATCTGTGGATGGAAGCCATGTTAATGTTTCCGATTGATGACCTTTCGTCAAAATGGTACATGGACAATCAGCAAATGCATTGATGCTCTACCTTTTAAATGGATTCAGTACTTAAATCATCAGGTGTGCCTTTCTCTAACCTGATCAAGAATTTGTCAATTTTACAGGTTAACTCTATCTGCATCAATTTTATTGGACTGTGACACTATTGGAATACATCCCCCTTAATAACCAGACCTTTGGAACTTAAGTTGTCCCTCCATTGATATTTCCTATTTTTATAATAGGTTATTTCCTCTATACTAGATTGGGTTGGGATATCTGGTCGGCATGGACGGGTTGGACCGAAGGGTCTGTTTCCATGCTGTACATCTCTATGACCCTATGACCTCTCTCTCCTCTCACTTCTTCATATCAGTACCCTCCTAAACCCTACCACAATCATTTTTTAATTCTTGACCTTGTTCTTCTTCTGCTTCGGAGCCCAGGCTTGACACTTTCTTGGACAAGGCTACAGCTTCCCTCTCTGCCGTTCTTGGTATCTGATAAAGTTCACACTGAGTCACTTGTAGCTGCCTCCTCCTGAGCAGCAACCCTAACTGCTCCATCAGCACTTTTTTTGACATTATTACCAGATATTCTGTCTGGTGCTAATTAGATTAGATTACATTACAGTGTGGAAACAGGCCCTTCGGCCCAACAAGTCCACACCGACCCGCCGAAGCGAAACCCACCCATACCCCTACATTTACCCCTTACCTAACACTACGGGCAATTTAGTATGGCCAATTCACCTGGCCCTGCACATCTTTGGACTGTGGGAGGAAACCAGAGCACCCGGAGGAAACCCACGCAGACACGGGGAGAACGTGCAAACTCCACACAGTCAGTCGACTGAGGCGGGAATTGAACCCGGGTCTCTGGCGCTGTGAGGCAGCAGTGCTAACCACTGTGCCACCATGCTCTTCCACTCGAATCTCTTCCTTGCTTGAGTTACCCCTGCTTATTTACTTTTTCAGTTGGTCAGTTGCCATTGCATTTCTCTTTGACTTGTTTTATTTGGTTCTGATTGTTATCCTTACTATGTGGATGATTGCATTGACATCTGGACCTTTTTTCCCTAAGTGAAATAATAGTGATATCTGCCTGAACCCTCCAACACTTGCCCTGCCCACACCATTGCAGTGCTGCTGGGGAACTTGTATCTCACCAATTTACTACAATTCTTGAGGAGGTAACAAGCAATTCTGAGGATAGATTTAGGGGAAACCAGTGGATGTAATATATTTGGATTTCCAAAACGTGCTTGATAAGAACCACTCGTGGAGTTTGCACATTCTCCCCGTGTCTGCGTGGGTTTCCTCTAGGTGCTCTGGTTTCCTCCCACAGTCAAAAGATGTGCAGATTAGGTGAATTGGCCATGCTAAATTGCCCTTAGTGTTAGGTGCATTAGTCAGGGGTAATTGGAGGGGAATGGGTCTGGGTGGGTTGCTTTTCGGAGGGTCGGTGTGGACTTGTTGGGCTGAAGGGCCTGTTTCCACACTGTCAGGAATCTAATCTAATCTAATCTAATCATAAGGCTGCTTAAGAGCCATGATGTTGGGGATAGTATATTAGCATGGATAGAGGGTTGGCTAATTATCAAAGACAGAATTGGGATAAAGAGGCCATCTTCAGGGTGGTAACTTGTAACTAATGGTGTGCCATAGATATCAATGCTGGGGTGACCGTTATTTGCGATACACATTAATGACTTGATGAGGAAAATGAATGTGCAATCGTCAAGTTTGGGGATGACACAAAGATGGAAATGCAAGTAGTTAAGGTGACACAAAGAGTCTGCAGTGGAATATAGACAGGTTGCTGAATGGATAAAAGCTTCACAGACAAAATATAATATGGGAAAATAAGTTGTTAAAAAAAACTGAAAGAACTGAGGAATTAAAGGATGAGTAGGGTAGGAATAGGGCCAAAGACAGAATTGGGAAGTTGTATGTGGACCCTGTGGAGATCGGAGAGGAGCTCAACGAATATTTCTCATCGGTTTTCACTCCGGAAAAGGAGAATATTTCAGAGGAGAAGAATGAGATATGTGATATTAGACCAGAAAGGATCAAGGTTAGTCAGGAAGAAGTGTTATCAATTCTAGAAGGAGTAAAAATAGACACGTCCCCTGGGCCGGGTGGGATTTATCGAAGGATTCTCTGGGAAGCTAGGGAGGAGGTGTTGGAACCTTTGGCTTTGATCTTTGAGTCATCATTATCTACAGGTTTTGTACCAGACTACTGGAGGATTGCAAATGTTGTGCCCTTGTTCAAGAAAGGCAATAGAGATGACCCAGGTTATTATAGACCAGTGAGCCTTACATCTGTTATTGGAAAGGATTGTGAGAGATAGGATTAATAATCATCTAGCAAGCAACAATTTGATTGCAAGTAGTCAACATGGTTTTGTCAAGGGTAGGTCATGTCTCACAAACCTCATTGAGTTTTTTGAGAAGTGACCAAGCATGTAGATGAGGGTAGGGCAGTCGACATCGTGTACATGGACTTCAGTAAGACCTTTGATAACGTTCCACATGGTAGGCTGTTGGAGAAAATGCAGAGGCATGAGATTAAGAGTGATTTAGCAGTTTGGGTTAGAAACTGGCTTTTTGTAAGAAGGCAGCGAGTGGTGTTTGGTGGAAAATTTTCAGCTTGGAGTCCGGTTACTAGTGGTGTGCCACAAGGATCTGTTTTGGTACCACTGCTGTTTGTCATTTTTATGAATGACTTAGACGCAGGCATAGGTGGATGGGTTAGTGGGTGTGCAGATGACACTAAAGTTCGTGGAGTAGTGGACAGTGTGGTAGAATGTTGCAGGTGGACTTGGATAAACTGCAGAACTGGGCCAACAGGTGGCAAATGGAGTTCAATGCAGATAACTGAGAGGTGATTCACTTTGGGAAGAATAACAGGTAGGCAGAATACTGGGTGAATGGAAAAATTCTTGGTAATGTGAATGTGCATAGGGATCTTGGAGTCCATGTACATAGATCCCTGAAAGTTGCCACCCACGTGGATAGTGCTGTTAAGAAGGCATAAGGGTATGTTAGGTTTTATTGGTAGAGAGATTGAGTTCCCAATCCGCAATATCATGCTGCAACTATACAAAACGCTAGTGCGGGCGCATTTGGAATATTGTATACGGCTCTGGTTGCCATATTTCGGGAAGGATGTGGAAGCATTGGAAAAGGTGCAGAGGAGATTTAGATTAGATTAGATTACTTTACAGTGTGGAAACAGGCCCTTTGGCCCAACAAGACCACACCGACCCGCCGAAGCGCACCCACCCAGACCCATTCCCCTACATTTACCTCTGCACCTAACACTACAGGCAATTTAGCGTGGCCAATTCACCTAACCTGCACATTTTTGGACTGTGGGAGGAAACCGGAGCACCCGGAGGAAACCCACGCAGACACTGGGAGAATGTGCAAACTCCACACAGTCAGTCGCTTGAGGTGGGAATTGAACCTGGGTCTCTGGTGCTGTGAGGCAGCAGTGCTAACCACTGTGCCACCGTGCCGCCCACTAACCAGGGTGTTTACCCTGGGTGTTGCCTGATCTGAAGGGAAGCTCTTATGAGGAAAAGCTGAGAGACTTGGGTCTGTTCTCATTGGAAAGAAGAAGGCTAAGAGGGGATTTGATGGAGACATACAAGACGATCAGAGTATTAGATAGGGTCGAAAGTGAAAGTCTTTTCCCAAAGTCTTGTACAAGGGAGCATAGCTACAAATTGAGGGGTGATAGATTTAAGACAGATGTCAGAGGCAGGTTCTTTACTCAGAGAGTGGGAAGGGCGTGGAATGCCCTGCCTGCTAATGTAGTTAACCCAACCACATTAGGGAGACTTAAACAATCTTTGAATAAGCACATGGATGATGATGGGATAGTGTAGGGAGATGGGCTTAGATTAGTTCACAGTTCGACGCAACATCAAGGGCCGAGGGGCCTCTCCTGCGCTATATTGTTCTATCTATGTAACTGCGGATGCTGGAAATCAGAAACAAAAACTGAAATTGCTGGAAAAGCTCATCAGGTCTGGCAGCAACTGTGGAGGGAAATCGAGAATTAAAGTTTTGGGTCCAACGACCCTTCAGAACTGATGGTAGCTAGGAAAATGTTGATTTTTATGCAAAAAATAAGGTGGAGGTCTGATTTTAATTGTTTTACATTGAGAGCCAAACCTTAAGCTTCTGAGACCTTAGGACCTCAATCTCTCTTTTAAGACATTAATTAAAACCATCTTTTGACCAAATATTTAGTCATCTGTGCCTAATACGTGACTTGGTGTTAAATTTCACTTCTATGATGTGCCTTGGGATGTTTGATGTTCCTAGTGCATTTATGTAGCACTATTAGAAAGTGGGGACTGCAGATGCTGGAAGTCAGAGTCAAAAAGTATGGTGCTGGAAAAGCACAGCAGGTCAGGCAGCATCTGAGGAGCAGGAGAGAAACACTTCGAGCATGAGCTCTTCATCAGGAATGTATGGGTGTGCAAAGGGGCCTGAGAGATAAATGGGAGAGGGATGGGGCTGGGGGAAGGTAGCTGGGAATGCGATAGGTAGATGTGGGAGTTGCTGGTGATAGGTTGGAGTGGAGGATGGAGCGGATAGGTGGGAAGGAAGATGGACAGATAGGACAGTTCAAGAGGGTGGCGCTAAACTTCACAAGCACCTTCTTGTGAAGGCTGAGGATCCTGGGATTGTATTCATTGGAGTTTAGAAGATTAAGGGGAGATCTAATAGAAACTTACAAGATAATACATGACTTGGAAAGGGTGGACGCTAGGAAATTGTTTCCATTAGGCGAGGAGACTAGGACCCGTGGACACAGCCTTAGAATTAGAGGGGGTACATTCAGAACAGAAATGCGGAGACATTTCTTTAGCCAAAGAGTGGTGGGCCTGTGGAATTCATTGCCGCGGAGTGCAGTGGAGGCTGGGACGCTAAATGTCTTCAAGGCCGAGATTGATAAATTCTTGATGTCACAAGAAATTAAGGGCTACGGGGAGAATGCGGGTAAGTGGAGTTGAAATGCCCATCAGCCATGATTGAATGGCGGAGTGGACTCGATGGGCCGAATGGCCTTACTTCCACTCCTATGACTTATGGTCTTCTACCCTGACCTCAAGTTCTCCTCGACCATCACAGACACCTCCCTCCCCTTCCTAGACCCCTCCACCTCCATTTCCGGCAAAGGACTCAACGTGGACATTTATTTCAAACCCACCGACTCTCACAGCTACCTTGACAACACCACCTCCCACAACCCACTCCTGTAAAAACTCTATCCCTTGCTCCCAATTCCTCTGCCTCTGCCACATCTGCTCCCAGGAGGACCAATTCCACCGTAGAACATTCTGGATGGCTTCCTTCTTCAAGGACTGCAATTTCCCCTCCCACATGGGTGATGATGCCCTCCAGCATATCTCCTCTGCTTCCCACACTCCGCCTTGAACTCTACCCCTCCAACTGAAACAAGGACAGAACCCCTCGGTCCTCACCTGTGAACAGACCCCACCACCAGAACTATATTTCCCTCCCCACCCCTATCTACATTTTGCACAGACCATTCCCTCCACATCTCCCTTGTTAGGTCCATGCCCCTCATCAACCCACCCTCCACTCCTGGCGCCTTCCCCTGCCATCACAAGATGTTTAAAACCTGTGCCTACACCTCCCCCCTCACTTCCAGCCAGGGCCCCGAAGGATCCTTCCATATCTGACTGAGATTTTCCTGCACATCCAAACGCTTCATCTACTGTGTCCATTGCTCGTTATGTGGTCTCCTCTACATTGGGGAGACAGGACGCCAACTTGTGGAACATTTCTGGGACATGTAAACAAAGCCACTGAACTGTGGCTGAACACTTCAACTCCCTCTCCCACTCCGCCAAGGACATGGAAGTCCTGGGCCGCCTCCATCTCCAAATCCTAGCCACCTGACATCTGGAGGAAGAATACCTCATCTTCCGCTTTGGGACCCTCCAACCCAAGGAATCAATGTCGATTTCACTGGTTTCATCATGTCCCCACCCCCCACCTTATCCCAGGTCCAACCCTCTAACTCAGCACCACCCTCTTGAACTGTCCTACCTGTCCATCTTCCTTCCCACCCATCTGCTCCACCCTCCGCTCTAACCTATCACTATCACCCCCCACCTTCATCTACCTATTGCATTCCCAGCTACGTTCCCCTGTTCCAGCAACAACCCCTTCCCATTTATCCCTTAGCCCCCTTGGGGGCCCCCCTACATTCCTGATGAAGAGCTTATGCTTAAAACATCAACTCTCCTGCTCCTTGGATGCTGCCTGACCAGCTGTGCTTTTCCGGAAGCGTACTTTTTGACTATATATATGCACTGTTAATACTGTATCACCTGATGCTTTTTTTTTACAAAATAAGCTGCTCAGTGCTTCTATTGGCATGTGACTAATTCATTTATAGCTCTGTCAAGTATGGGGTACTCCACTGCTGAAAACCTTTCATTCTATATGCACGAATGTTGGGCACTATGTATGTGCAACTGAAGGGTTAATATGCATTTTAGAGCAGATTACCTTTTTTAAACAAGTCCAGTCTTTGGCTTTTTATTGAACATTTCATTTTAAAATAAGGATGCCTCCAGTATTGTCATGAGGCTGTTTTGCAAAAATGGAAACTTTTACATCTTCGCTGCAGTAAGCTAACTCTGTCCTCAAGCAGTGAAAGATTACTTTCTCGAGTTAGGTTTGCACTTTATGCTTTAAGTAGGGTCAGGAATTGAATTGCAAACTTGATTCCCATGTCATACTTCACCGTTTTGCACTTGCGAGGCAGCTTTACTTCAGTGTGGTAGTCGTGATATTACCAACCCATGAGATTTCCCTCGCAAGGTTATACTACGCAAATATTATAAATTTTCAAGATTATTACATTTTGAAATTATTACTTACCTGTTGGAAACCACAAATAGACTTCTCTCTTTCTATTAATAGATGAAAACCCTGGAAAACAAGAAGAGGTGGCTTTGGTTGATGGGTAAGCAACAGGATTTTAATTTGCAGCACTGTATAAGAAAGTTGAATTCCATTCCCATTTCGTTTGAAATGTAAATCCTTATGTGTGTATACACTTTAGACAAACCATTTAGTCATTTGTTCCTTTTACTGCGTTTGGAGAAAAGTTTGTTGTATACTGCATTGACCTCCCCATATTTCTGCACGCATGTATACCTCACGTATTGAGGTTCCTTTGTATTCCTTTACTTTGTTGTTTAATTGTGATTGCAGCATTAGGGAAATGATGAATCAGAATTTCCAGTTGTGTATTGTATGTGTGCTGTTTCATTCTCAGTTTTATAAATCTACATTCTTCCTGTAAATTCCAGCACCATTTTTTAATGTGCATGATACTTGGATCCTTGGCGAGTTCTGAGAAGATTTGTAGCTCAGGTTGAGGTTCTGGATGGAGGTTTATTCACTGAGCTGGAAGATTCATTTTCACCATACTAGATAACATCTTCAGTCAGCCTCCAGACGAAGTACTGCTGATGATTCCTGCTTTCTATTTATATGTTACCTAGTATGGTGACGAAACGTCTGAAATGAACTCTCCAGCTCAACGAAGAAGCCTACATCCAGAACTTGGATTCTTAACCACTGACTGGCATGATTTGAGAGTTGTAGGTCTTTAAAATCTTGTTTTTCTAACTGTAAATAAGCTGCCATAATTGTGGTTTCAAAACCAGTCTTCGTGTTTTCATAATTTCTGATTTTCATTTTTGGGACTTTTGAATTTAAAACAAATCAGATATTATACTGTAATACTGAGACAACAGGCACTTGCTCACTTTTTCTAGTTCACCTTATCTCACCACTGTAATCCTGCTCTGGTTTGTGCTTTTTTCAAGTCTAAATGGAATTAAATGTACGAAATGCAGGCTAACAAATATGAATTGAATTGCCTTTTGTAACCTTTGGGAGTGATGTTGGTGAAGCATATTTAACAAATGTATCAGTTACATCATAGAAACATCCCTATTCTACTTGAAGTCTGTGTTCTTTTTTCCTGTCTAGAGTCCCAAAATATGATTTTTTTTCCGGTCTTGGTGTACTTTCATCTTAATCTTAAAGAAAGTTTGTTGATTACCAAGAAATACTTTATTCCATCCTGAAAGGATGCATATCGTTGTCATATCATTATAAACTTTACCCAAAAACTTAATGGGGAATATCAGTCTTGTGGCTCTCTTTATAGAGTTCTACTAGTGAGGTAAATGTTTATGATGTATTTATTACAAAGAATCCATAATTTTGAATTGAAAATTGGGCAACTAATCATAAGTCAGAACTGCGATGAAAAACTGTTGGTATTGTCCAGACAAACAGCTAAGAATGGCTGTCCGAATAAAGTCCTAAAGTTAGTGGCAATTTTTATTCAGCTTTGTTTGCATGAGTCTGTGCCCTCACAAAATGCATAGAAAATGAGCATTTAAAAATTAAATTGTTGATAATTAAAGAAGAAAATGCAAATAATCTTAAGACATCTTCTCCTAAGAATGTTAGTTATTTAAAATTAAAATCATTATTCAAATTTATCATCTTATGTTTTGTTTTGATGTAACTTGGTTACTTGCTTGTACAGGGGTGAAGATTCTTTAAAATCGCTGCAGGAGCCGTCACAAGAATTCAAAGTCAGCAATTTGGAAATGGCTGAGGCTGTAAGTTTCAGAATGGTGTTCTCAGCATTAGTTTGCTATTTGTTTAGTAATTGGGTAAAGTCTCAGTTAAAAAGAATGTAGTATTTCAGATGGAGAGTTCTGCATATTCCATGTCAATGATTTACGATTTAGTCAGAATGTGCCTCAGGAGTGGGTCGGATTAATTCATTAGGATTGCACCATACTTTTTTATGCTTTCAGTGCTGCTTTTTGACGGCTGCATTATTTAGACCCTTCCTTCATTTTAATCAGAGGAAGTTGTAACGTTGAAGGACATGGGAGCACATGTGCTATTGTGTATCTTATGCTTGCACACTCTCGTCATTACCTGACAAAGTACAAGTTTCCTATTTCTGTCTTTAAACTCTAAATAATAAAATGCACAGATGTGGACAGTGAAGCTTTCATTTTTGAAAGGAAATGCTGCAGGTCAGCTGAAAAAAGACTGTGAAAAATTAGATCAAAAGAGGTGATCTGCATGTGGTATATTATTATGCTAATTATTTTTGGACAATTAGAGTCATAAAGATGCACAGCACGGAAACACACCTTTCGGTCCAACTTGTCCATGCCAACCAGATATCCCTAAATTAATCTAGTCCCATTTGTCAGGATTTGGCCCATATCCCTGTAAACCTTTCCTCCTCATATACCCATCCAGATGCCTTTGAAATGTTGTAATTGTACCAGCCTCCACCACTTCCTCTGGCAGCTCATTCCATACGCTGTACATGAAAAACTTGCACCTTAGGTCCTTTTTAAATTTTTCTCCCTAATCTTAAACCTATGCCCTCTCGTTTTGGACTCCTCCCCATCCCACGGAAAAGACCTTGTATATTTACCCCATGCATGCCCCTCATGATTTTATAAATATGTGTAATGTCACCCCTTAGTTTCCAATGCTGCAAGGAAAATAGCCCCAGCCTCTCCCTATAGCTCAAACCCTCCAAGCTTGGCAACATCTTTGTAAATCTTTTCTGAACCCTTTCAAGTTTCACAACATCCTTCCTGTATCAGGGAGACCTGAATTGCACACAGTATTCCAAAAGTGGTGTAACATGGCCACCCAAATCATATACTCAATGCTCTGACCAATAAAGGCAAGCAAATCAAATGCTGCCTTCACAATCCTATCTACCTGCGATTCTACTTTCAAGCAACAGTGATCCTCACTCCAAGGCCACTTTGTTCAGCAACACTCCCCAGGATCTTACTATTAAGTGTATAAGTCCTGCCCTGATTCCAAAATGCAACACCTCACATTTATGTAAATTAAACTCCATCTGCAGCCCATTACCTCATGATAAATTGTACTGTCAAACTAAATGAATCTGACCCTGACTTGGTCAGTATATTTGCTGTCTATGAATAAAGCAATCTAATTTATTTGTGTCAATTTTTTCTTGATTCACCTTCAGAATGTTTAAAGACACATGAAAGATACATATGTTCAGTCCAGGACACAAAGGAGTACAATGTATTAAACTCCCATGTGTTTTTCATTATTCAAGTTGATGTATGACAGTGAAATTATTATCTTAGGAATGATTTCTGTTCAACTGAAGAGGTATCAAATAGAATCAGCAAAGGTTTAGTCGTTGACCCTGGCTGTGAAGGGAGAAACAATGGACTGAATTTAATGGAAGCATACCGGTTGGGACAGGGGCAGGGTGGATACCCTGTCACTTTCCAGACTCTCCAGTTAAGTTCAGGGTGGAAGGTTCAAACATTACCTTTCTGTCCACAGACCAGTTGAGGTCTTTAAGTGCCACTTAAGAGCCTTATTCCATAGCCCTGGTAATCCCCAACCACCTCGGGTAGGTGGGGAGGGGTCACCTGTCGTCTTGGGTGTTCTGTGCCCAAAGAAGTGATCTGCTAATGGAAGCCAAGGGACCTTCAGGGACACAACCCTCCACAATTGATAATATCCCCATGCTGGGACCCCACTGCCCTTGATGTTTCTGCCCATTCACCTTTGTTCAAAGAGGTTCAGTTCTGAACCTTCTAGTCAATTCCACTGCAGTACCAGCAAATGGCTATGGTTCCTGGGGGTACTGAGAGCATTAGTGATCTGCAGATTCCGGGTGTGATATCTACATTGCACAAGGACATTGTTGGGAAATTGTTCCTTATGGCACCGGGGACCTCAACAGATTGGTTAATTGGGATTTTATCTCAATAGGGCTTCTAGAAAAGGCTGTGAGAACTGATGGGTTGCCACACCATTACAACCATTGAATTTCGCCAATGTTTAAAGGGAAAAGAGGAAAAATAACATAGTGAGGTGGCAAAGGAATTTCCACTTATTTTCATAGGATGATGGTTAAGCTTCAGGATATATTAATGTTTCCTAGCCAACGATCCAATGTGTACTAAATCATATTGACTTGAAAGATATCAGGCCTTTTTTCTGTTTGGGCAAAGTAACCTAGCCTCAGCTAGGGTAGCAGTAACCACAGCAGGCAGGACTAGATGGAAAAATTATCAGCAATAATCTTATATGTGACTGGTGTCAAGTGATCTTTTTGAAAAATGCAAGACTTTGGGTGAGGCCTGGATTGGCTGTGTTTTCTGGGTTCTTTTAACAAACCTTTAAAATAGAGATTTCTCGATGACTATGAAAGATGTCCTTGAAATGTAACCTCATCTCATCTAGTCTGCCAAATGACAGCAGCTGAATTGAATGTATTGTAGGCCAACCCAGCACTTATTGCACATCTCTTATTACCCAGAGGGCATTACTAAGGTCTGAAGTTGCATGGAAGCCAGACAGATGACAGCTTTCCTTGCTTACCGACTATTAGTAAACCAGATGACATTACAATGCCATTAGGCTAGTTTTTTATTCCAGACTTTATTGAGTTGAAGTTGCACTATCTACTATCATGACCCATATCCTGGTTAATATCATGGGGTTCTAGATTACTCGTCCAGTGACAAATACCACTACGTCAACACCACCTTCATGACCTAAGCCAGCTAAGAACTAGTTTGAAGCAAGGTTTTTTCCACAAGGGTATTTTATCCCATCAGTCAGAATTATTTTTAAATCCACGTGCTGATGCACTACTTCACCATCTTCCCAACCTCCTTAAGTCTTTAAAACCAACTGTACTTTATCTGCTCTTTTTGCATGGAGCAGATAAAGTACAGTTGGCCAAAAACAATCTCTCCGCAATTGGTGTAAAGTGACAGTGGGGTGCACTATCTGCAAGAAGCACTGTAGTGACTCACCAAGGTTCCGTTGATGTCACCTTCCGAAACTATGAACTCTACCATCTAGAAAAACCAAAAGCAGAATGGTAACACAAGCAGCACCAAGTTCCATTCTAACTTGGCAAATATTGGTGTTCCTGCTCTGTTGCCATATCAGTATCCTCGAATAGCCTACTTAACAATTCTCTGGGTATACCTTCACTTCAAGAAGGCAGCTCATTTCTTTTTCCATCAGGGAGAATAATTAATGCTAACCATGCCAGTAATGTCCACATTCGATGAATGAATAAATACACATAGCAAATCTGTCTCTTGTTATTTAAACAAATAGCTTATAAGAAGGGATTGAACCAAAATGTAATCATTCTGACTTAATAGCAAAATTGATACTTCAGAAATTTATTAACATGTTGGTTGATTGAAATGTATGTATTTTAGGCTTCACAAAATGGTGATGAGGATGACAGTGACAGCGACAGTGATGACGATGATGTGAAGGTCACTATTGGCAACATTAAGACAGGTGCACCACAATATATGTAAGTGAACTTGTATGTTATTATATCTTTTTTTTATTACTATAACAAAATAAACTGTGGGCACTGGAAATCTGAAACAAAAACAAAAATTTCTGCTTTTGTCTATGTATTACATTGCTTTATTTGATCAAACATTGTAGAATAAGACAAGTAACAAGTAGGGAATCTAACCTAACACTTGCTTAGACCACGTAGCTCTTGACCTTATTTAAGTCTTGGCCCAAACATAAATAAAAGAACTGAACTCTAGAGGTGAAGTGAGAGTGACTGCCCTTAACATCAAGGCTGCATTTGACCAAGACCTGTACAATGTGACAAGTGGCAAATAACATTTATGCTACACAATTCCCAAGGAATAACTATCTCCAATGAGAGAGAGAATTTAGGCATCGCCCTTTGACATTCAGTGGCATCAGCATCACTGAGGCCCCCACTATCAACGTCCTGGAAATTGGCCTAGATCAAACACTGAAGAGGACTAGCTGTATGAATTGTGAGTACAAGAGCAGGTTAGAGTCTAGGAATTCTGCAACAAGGACCTAACTTCCCAAAGCCTCTCTACCATAAACAAGGCATAACTCTGATGAAGTACTCCAAACTTGCCTGGACGAATGCATCTTCAACAATACATGGACTTGTCCCCTCTAGAACAAAGCAGTCCACTTGATTGGCACTACATCCACAGGAAATCACTTTATCCATCACTAATACGTTGTGGCAGCAACGTGTGCCATCTGCCAGATGCACTGTAGAAATTCACTGTAACTCTTCAGTTAGCATCTTCCAAACCCATGACCACTACCATCTAGAACAGCAAGGGCAGCAGGTATATGGGAATGCTACCTGCAAGTCTCCTGCCCCGTAACACCCCACCAAGCTGCTCAATATCATGACTTGGAAATATGTTGCTATTCCTTCCATTTGCTGAGTCAAAAACCATCCCTCCCTCTCTCCCTACCTATCAAAATTGTGGGTCTACCTATATCAAATAGACTGCAGTGATTGGTGAAGGTAGTGCACTACCACCTTTTTGACAGAATTGGGGATGGGCAATAATATTTGGCTCAACCAGTGAAACCCACATCCCCTAAATAATTTTTTGTAAAAAATGAACAAGAAGTTGACAAAGTTTTGTTTAAATCAACCTAACTACCAGATCCCTCAAATAAGTTTTGTCTCCACTAGAACATGGCAACATGTTGCTTGCCCCACTGAAACTTCCTATTAATCTTTTCCTTAAGTTCGTTATTCTTCATATAAAGAAATGAAATATTAACTTCCTTTCTTGTTATTGACATTAACTTGAAGGAGTTCCAGTGCTTTCACTCAGCAGCAGTGAAGGATAGGCAATATCCTTTCTAAATAAAATTGTATGTGTGGATTAAATTAGATTACTTACAGTGTGGAAACAGGCCCTTTGGCCCAAGAAGTCCACACCGACCCTCCGAAGAGCAACCCATCCAGACCAATTCCCCTACATTTTACCCTTTCACCTTACACTATTTAGCTTGGCCAATTCACCTAACCTGCACATCTTTGGACTGTGGGAAGAAACCAAGCAGACACGGGGAGAATGTGCAAACTCCACCCAAACAGTTGCCTGAGGTGGGAATTGAACCCGGGTCTCTGGCGCTGTGAGGCAGCAGTGCTAACCACTGTGCCACCGTGCCGCCCAAATTGGAGGGGAAGTTACAAGTTGCGGTATTCCCATGTCTCTGCTGCTCTTGTCCTTTTTAGATAGTAGCATTGTGGGTTTGGAAAGAGGCTTGATGAATTTCTGCATGGATCTTGTAGTGGTATGCACTGCTGCTATTGAAAGTCCATGGTGAGGGAGTGAATTTTGTAGATATGGTACCAATCAAGTGGGTTGCTTTGTCCTGGTTGGTGTCAAGCTTCTTGAGTATTGTTGGAGCTGCACTCGTTCAGACAAGTGGGGAGTATTCCCACAGACTCCTGTCCTGTAGATGGTTGACAGGCTTTGGGGAGTCAGGAGGTGAGTTGCCTGCTGCAGGATTCCTAGCTTCTAATCTGCTATGGTAACCACAGTATTTATGATGCGCCTAACTTACTTTTTGGTTAGTGGTAATTTCCAGAAAGTTGATAGTAGAGGTTTCAGTGATGGTAACAGCATTAAAAATCATATGGCATTGGTTAGATTCTCTTTCATTGGCGATGGTTGCTTGACATTTATGTGGCATGAATGTTATTTGCCAACTAGTCAACGCAAGCCTGGATTTCGGCCAGTGCGTATGGACATAGCCTACTTGAGTCATTGAGTCATACAGCATGGAAACAGAACTTTTGGTCCCACTTGTCCATGACAACCAAGTTTTCCAAACTAAACCAGTTCCACTTGCCTGCATTTGGCCATATCCCTCTCAACATTTCCTACTCATATCCCTATCCAAACGTCTTTTAAATGTTGAAACTGTACCTGCGTCAACTACTACTTCCGGCAGTTCATTCCACGTACGATCCATCCTGTATGTGAAAATGTTGTCCCTCGGGTCTTTTTTAAATCTTTCTCCTCTCCTTAAAAAATGCCCTCTGGTTTTGAAAGACCCCACCCTTGGGAAAAGACTTCTGCTATTCACCTTGTCTATGTTGCTTGCGATCTTAAACCTCTATAAGATTACCCCTCAACATCCTATGCTCCAGTGAATAATGTTCCAGTTTAACCTTATAACTCAAATCTTCCTATCCTTGTAACACCCTGGTAAATCTTTTCTGAACCTTCTCCAATTTAATAATATCCTTCCTATTGCAAGGCAACCAGAACTGTATACAGTACTAGTACTGCGGAATCACAAATGGTGCTGAACATTTTCCAATATCAGAGAACATCCTCACTTCTTTTCCATTATGCTGGAGGGAAGATGATTGAAGCTGCTGAGCATGTTCAGACCTGAGACTGTACCAAGATAATAGTTAGCCCTGGTTCAGTGGTAGCCCTCTTACCACAGAGTTAGACACTGTGGTCATACTCCAAGGATTTGGTCACAGTCTAGGCTATCATTCCACTCTTGGACCATAAGACATAGGAGCGGAAGTAAGGCGATTCAGCCCATCGAGTCCACTCCGCCATTCAATCATGGCTGATGGGCATTTCAACTCCACTTACCCGCATTCTCCCCATACAGTACCATACTAAGGTACTGTATTTTAGACAGGATTTTTATAGCAAGGCCTCATTGGCTCCATCGAGTAGGCCTGAGTGATCTCTTGATGATATTTTGAAGAAGATCAGATAAGCTTGCTCTGGTGTCCTATCACCATTTACCTTAGCCAACAGATTATCTAATCAGTAATATTTTACTGTGCACAAACTGACCTCATGTTTTCAATATCACAAGGTCTGTGTGTCAAATACTGTTTCATTTGCTGTAAAGCCCTATGGAATGTTCTGCATGATGGTATATGAATGCAAGTCTTTATTTCTTTATAAATCAACACATCTCAACTATTCAGTTTTTTGAACTAAGAAAATTTGTTGCAATTTTTCACATATGTCAAAATCTTTCTTAATCACGGATACATTTTAACGTAGGCGGGGGTAGGGTAATGGCCCACTTACCGGAACTTGTTAGTAATACAATACATAGTGATATGTATTTAAAAATGAAAAGAAATTGAAAATTGTTTTAATTTATTTACTTTTAATTTATACAGGGGGACTCCGATGAACTTGAATCTGAAGAGTGGACGGCCTTATGGCTCTTCTGCAGGTCAGTGAGCTGCCTATACAGCAATTTTTCAGTGATAGTAGTGAATTTTTAGATTACGCAGGGCTGTTCACTTTAATTGAAAACCACTAGGTAGCCCATGACCCGTTTTACTGGCATGTGGAAGACTACTGGGAACGAACGAGACTCGCGGTTGGTGTGTTGCCTCCCACGTGCCAGGGTCCGTGATGTCTCGGATCGTATCTTTGGGGTCCTGAATGGAGAGGGTGACCAGCCTCAAGTCGTTGTCCATGTAGGTACCAATGACACAGGTAGAAGGAGAGATAGGGATGTAAGACAGGATTTCAGGGAGCTAGGGTGGAAGCTGAGAGCTAGAGTTGTTATCTCTGGTTTGTTACCCGTGCCATGTGATAGCGGGGCAAGGAATATGGATGGTGCAGGAGGGTGGGTTTCAGGTTCTTGGACAATTGGGGCTCATTCTGGGGAAGGTGGGACTTGTACAAACAGGACGGTCTTCACTTGAACCAGAGGGGTACTAATATCCTGGGTGGGAAATTTGCTGGAGCTATTCAGGTGGGTTTAAACTAGCTCAGCCGGGGGATGGGAACCGGAGGTGTAGCTGCAGTGCACAGGAGGATGAGAGTAGGAAGGACAAGGATAGGATTTCAGGGTCACAGGAATGTGCTGGCAGACAGCGAAGTGGTTTGAAGTGTGTTTACTTCAATGCCAAAAGTATCCGAAATAAGATGGGTGAGCTTGCAGCATGGATAGGTACTTGGGACGTCGATGTTGTAGCCATTTCAGAGACGTGGATAGAGCAGGGTGAGGAATGGGTGTTGCACGTTCCAGGATTTAGATCTTTCATTAACAACAGGCAAGGTGGTAAAAGAGGGGGACATGGCCTTGTTAGTCAAGGATAGTATAATGGTGGCTGAGAGAACTTTTGATGAGGACTCGTCTACTGAGGTAGTGTGGGCTGAGGTTAGAATTAGGAGAGGAGAGGTCACACTGCTTGGAGTTTTTTATAGGCCTCCGCAGAGTTCCAGGGAGGTGGAATAGAGGACTGGCAAAATTATTCTGGGTAGGAGTGAAAGGAACAGGGTGGTCATTATGGGGGACTTTAACTTCCCCAACATTGACTGAAAATGCTATAACTCTAGTATGTCGATGGACAAAAACTGATCCAATGTGTACAGGAGGGTTTCCTGACACAGTGTATCGAAGGGCTGACAAGAGGGGAGGCCACACTGGATCTGGTGCTTGGTAATGAACCAGGCCAGGTGTTTGATTTAGTTGTAGGTGAGCACTTTGGAGAGAGTGACCATAATTCAGTTACGTTTGGTTTAGCGATGGAAAGGGATAGGTTCAAGCCATAGGTCAAGAGCTATCAATGGGGTAAGGGCAATTATAATGCTATTAGGCAAGAATTAGGATGCATAGAATGGGGTAGTAAAATGCAGGGGATGCAGGTAATGGAAATGTGGAGCTGGTTTAAGGAAAAGATATTGCGTGTCCTTGATAGGTATGTCCTTGTCAGGCAGGGAGGAAGTGATAAGGTAAGGGAACCGTGGTTTACAACAGAAATTGCATCTCTTGTTACGAAGAAGAATGAGGCAAGATGGTTCAGATGAGGCAATGGAGAGTTGCAGATCAGCTAGGAAGAATTTGAAGAGAGAGTTAAGAAGAGCAAAGAGAGGACACGAGCAGTCTTTAGCAAATAGAATGAAGGAGAACCCTAGGGAACTTTAGGAAACTTATTTTTTTAATCTGCTGTCCTTGCCCAGTATGGCCCATGTGATGCCAGACCCACAGAAATATAATTGATTCTTCACTGCCTTCCTGCATGCCTCTCAATCAAGACCAATTCGGGATAGCTAACAAATTTTGGCCCTGCATCCAACATCCATAAACCAGGAATGAATGGCTGTGGCTGTTTGACAAATTGCTTTTCGTTAACTGAGCTGTGATAAAATTTGTTGTTCTGCAGATACTTGTTGTGTTTTGAGTTTAACATAGTATGTTGTTATTTGAGCTATCAGTTCATGCACCAAATTGCACTCTACATAGCCAAACAGGCTAGGAAGGACCTTGGTCAGTCTCCAGGATTCTCTGTTAGGATTGGTTTTCTTAAATAAGTTTGCTCATTCATCAGTAGGACCTGCACAGAGATGAAGAGATGGTAACGGTCAGAATTTTATTTCAGTTTTAACCTATGGATATATGGTACTGTAGAGAGAGAGAGAGTTAATCTCAAATTGGTGTCCCTTTATTCTGAACCTAAGATGAGAAGTAATTTCTTGTGAGGATTGTAAGCCTTTAGAACACCTTACCACAGAGAACTGTGGGAGCAGAGTCATTGCCTATATTTAAGGCTGCGATACACTGTTGATCAGTAGGAGATTCCACGGTTGTTGGAAAAATGCAGGAGGGTGGATATGACTGATGTTGGATCAGCTATGATCCTAATGAATGGTTAAGTAGGCTCGAGGGGCCAAATGGCCTATGTCAGTTCCTATTTATTTTGGTCTTACATGAACATCAATTTATCAATATCCTTTGAACGGTTTTGATGATGGCAACTCGACTGTCAAGAGTAGCTTTGTCTATGTAACTTGTGGTTTCAAATTTAACCCGAAGGAAATTTATAGATTGTCATATGTAATACTTTAATGTTGATTCAAAGAAATCAATTACTTAAAAGGGATTGATTTGTGCTGATGGAAGGCCAAAGTTATTAAAGCAGATAAAGAGTTAATGCACTGGAGTGATATACTGAGTTATTTCTGTTTCTTTATTCTACTTCCTGGCTGAAAGGCAATTCCTGAACCCATTTCAAATAATAGGCTTAAGCAAGAGCACATTAGTTATCTGTTAGCTTGTCATATAAGCCTAAAAGGTATAACATCACTGAACAGCTTTACTGTATAAAACACCTGAAAGCTCTACTGTGATTTTTGAATCCAATTTAATGTGCAGTTTCTGATGTTCATGTGACTGTTTTTCTTCGGTGTAAAAATGGTTAAATAAAGTCTTTAATTGTGATGCTTCTATAAATCATTTTAGTTGTTAATAGTTCTTTAGCCAATGCTGTGATGCAGTCCTGTTTCTAGGGAAAGGAGTTAATGTTAATTGAACCAGTTTATACAGGAGAATTCAGAATGAACGGTGGCACAGTGGTTAGCACTGCTGCCTCACAGCGCCAGAGACCCGGTTCAATTCCCGCCTCAGGCTGTGTGGAGTTTGCACATTCTCCCCGTGTCTGCGTGGGTTTCCTCCGAGAGCTCCGGTTTCCTCCCACAGTCCAAAGATGTGCAGGTCAGGTGAATTGGCCATGCTAAATTGCCCGTAGTGTTAGGTAAAGGGGTAAATGTAGGGGAATGGGTGGGTTGCGCTTCGGCGGGTCGGTGTGGACCTGTTGGGCCGAAGGGCCTGTTTCCACACTGTAATATAATCTAATCTAATTTAATCTAATCTAAACCAAGTGCTATGCGCAAAACCCTAAATAAAAGTGTAAATCGTATGTCAGTTTTCTCTGAAAATCACTGGTCTGTTCTAAATTAGTTAATCCTGACATATTGGAGTGAATCGATTGTAGTTGGCTTCCCTGTCCCCGCCTCAGAAATAAGAATGAGAGATTGGGCCTCTGCTGCTCAATGGCCAATGTAACAGTGAATGAGCAGTTGGTACTCCTCCAATTGAATACCTTGGCGCAGATTGTGCAGACTTTCTGTTGAATTAATAGATGCACAAATGAGATATTCGAGACTAACCACTCCACTGGGAACTGCACAGATCTGTACCAATCACCACAAAATGAGGAGTCTTACAAAAATTGTTCATTTAAAGCAAATGTATTAACAAAGATGACTAGAAGTAATTAGATTTTTATTGGCTGAGTATCACTTCAGTAGAATGCATTTTAATAGAGTTTGAAAATTTATGCTGCAATGTCTACGGAGTTTCTAATCAAATACTGAGGAAAGATTGTAAAAACTGGACAGCAACAAAGGAATTTAACAGATGTTCCTAAATAAGATCCATTTATGGATAATGTGTGAGAAATTCATTCAAATAAACATTAGTTTTAAAAATAATTGGACATTGCTTGAAAGCAGGTCAGTTTTCTCTCTTCACTTTGAGAATTTTCTAATAGAATATTGTCATAGCTCTTGTGTTCAAACATGGTACTTTTAATATTTTAGTAGACTAGGTTAGATTACCTACAGTATGAAAACAGGCCCTTTGGCCCAACCAGTCCACACCGACCCTCCGAAGAGTAACCCACCCAGACCCATTTCCCTCTGACTAATGCACCTAACACTATGGGCAATTTAGCATGGCCAATTCACCTGATCTGCACATCTTTGGACTGTGGGAGGAAACCGGAGCACCCGGAGGAAACCCACGCAGACACGAGGAGAATGTGCAAACTCCACACAGACAGTCGCCCGAGGCTGGAATCGAACCTGGGACCCTGGTGCTGTGAGGCAGCAGTGCTAACCACTGAGCCACCGTACTGCTCACTTGGTTTATATGCAAAATAATTTTGCTGCAGTGAGTACTTATTATTGATTAAGCATTTGTCATGGGCAATTCACTGGTTATGCTGTAAAGAGAATGAAATTTTGTTGAAAGGAAATGTTTTGATTGTAAAAGTGTCTTTTCTGTTCTTGCTACAGCAAAGTTGCATTCCCGAGGTATTGACTTAGATGCCCCTGGGAGCATCAATGGGATTCCAGTGATTGAGGCAGATTTAGATTTGTTTGAAGACAAACCTTGGAGAAAACCAGGTAAGTTTTGAATAAAAATAATTGTTTTTGGTCCAAACACACACAATGCTGGAGAAATTCAGCTACCCTGGCAAATCTGTGGGGAGAGAAACAGAGTTAACATTTTGAGACAGATGTGGCTATTATTCAGAAGCCTATTTTTAATGCCTAGCATGATTCTGTTATAGACAATAGGTGCAGGAGTAGGCCATTCTGCCCTTGGAGCCAGCACCACCATTCATTATGATCATGGCTGATCATCCTCAATCAGTATCCTGTTCCTGCTTTATCCCCATAACCCTTGATTCCACTATCCTTAAGAGCTCTATCCAACTGTGTCTTGAAATGTTTAATGAAATTGTTTAATGCATGTTGAAATGAAAGGCCATGCACTTAGTTAACACCTTTCATATCGTCAGACGTTCAAAAATGTAGAATCGTTAAAGTATTGTCACTATTGTTACATTGTTAAATGAACAGCGAATTTGTGGATGGTTGTCTCTCTCAGACAAGACTTGAGACCTTTTTTACCGTGAATTTTTAGTGTAAGTTTTTAAATTGAGAAATGTAAACTATTTACAACTAAGAATGTCTAAAGTGCTGGTGTGAGCTATTCAGTAAATCCTTTGGAATTACCATTGACTTCCCAATTCCAATTAAGTTTCCAAACATGATTATTGACACCAGAATGGAGTCAGAAATTGACAGCCTCAGACTCCAACTTTGATGTTGCCTAGAAAACCCTTTGGAGGATGTGGGTATTGACAATGCTGAATTGCTGCTGTATTTGTTTATCTATGCTGCAAGCAGTAACACATATATTTTGATATAAATTGGGAAACTAATTAAGATAAGGAGTTTTCATTGAGTGTGCAAATTTAATTGCGTGTTTCTTTAGAGACCAAAATTCCCAAAGTGAATGTGAGGGCCCCCAACGGGGTTGCGAGCTGACATTTGGGTTTGAGATTGCTAAGGCAGCATTGGCTCATACCCCCAAAAACATGGTGTTGTGGTGGGAAAAGATTTGGGAAACACTGTTATGAATGCTTGAGACCCAGGTGATGAATGTTTAACTCTTTTTGTTATTAGGTCATTGTCCTCATCCTTGTACAGTGCGAATGGTCGGGAAAGCCAACTTTTGTGAAGGAAGCTATTGGAACATGGAATATTTTATCACAGGAAGTTGTTGAGACAGAAAGAATTGCAGCTTTTTAAGAAATAATGGGTAAATATTTGAAGCTGAATAGATACAGAGCTATGAAGAGAGCACAGGGCTGAGAGGTGAATTTGGGGTTGCTCTGACAAAAAGCCAGCGCAAACATTCTAGGCCAAATACTGGCTTTCTGTGCTGTAGTCTTATAATTGTTCAATTGAGTGAATGGTGAGGTAAGGGTTATCGAGTACCAATATTTCATTTGCAGGTAGGAGGGAAAATAGTTGACTTTGACATAACATGCTCCTTTATTTTTCCATTTACTTCCTTTCTTAGGAGCTGATCTTTCTGATTATTTTAATTATGGCTTCAATGAAGAGACGTGGAAAGCTTATTGTGAGAAACAACGAAGACTCCAGTTAGGACTTGATCCTATACTTGCATCTGCTTCAGAGAGCAAAAAATTGGTACAGAATACTTTGCTGCTTAAAGGGTGAATGGGATAACAATTGGTTTGTTGCTTCACTTTGTTTCACAGTTTAAGGATTTTATTTTCTGTTTGGAATGAGTTACCAAAATAAAACAAAACTCTTAATGTAGTTCAGAAGATACTTCGATCAGTCTGTTTTATTGATAGATAATGGCCATTCTGTTCTGTGGTGAGTTAATTACGGTTATTTTGTTTGGAAATCTGAAGACATTTGAGCAGCGTCCTCATCATTACAGATACTGTGTGTGATGTAATACATGTCAGTAATTAATTCTCCAGTCAATATTCAGTTATGTTTAAGTAACATAATCTACAGGAATAAGGGCTTATCTAGTTTCCACACTTACTGGCATTCGTTAGTAATAAAATAACTTTCATTTCTGTGTAGCAGTGGGCGGCATGGTGGCACAGTGGTTAGCACTGCTGCCTCACAGCGCCAGAGACCTGGGTTCAATTCCCACCTCAGGCGACTGATTGATTGTGTGGAGTTTGCACGTTCTGCGTGGGTTTCCTCCGGGCACTCCGGTTTCCTCCCACAGTCCAAAGATGTGCAGGTCAGGTGAATTGGCCATGCTAAATTGCCCGTAGTGTTAGGTAAGGGGTGAATGTAGGGGTATGGGTGGGTTACGCTTCGGCGGGTCAGTGTGGACTTGTTGGGCCTGTTTCCACACTGTAATGTAATGTAATCTAATCTAATCATAATCTAATCAATTTCTGAGTCCCAGGAAACCTAAAATACTTTATTGCTAATTAGATACATTTGAGGTATATTTGCAGGTCTTTCAACTTGGTTTGATGGAAAACAATGTTGAGAGATAAACAAGATTTGAGAGAGGAATGTTAATTAGACTACTCTTTGCTCTATGTTGAATAGCACCAGAGAAGCTTTCCACCTGAACTGGAATCCCTTTTAAACATCACCTCTGAAAAATAAAGTAGGCCCTCAGTACAGTTCTCAAGGAGCAGCCAAAACTAAATGCTAAAGTCTTGCTTGCTTATGTGTTCTTGAAACTGTTTAATGTTAACTTAATGTTTAAGTGTGATATGTGTGTTTTGCGCAAATTTTACAAAAGGCTTGTGTCTACTCATTGTTTCCAACCATCTCTTTTGCCTAGGTTCAGCAAGGGAAAGTGAGCAACATAGAGAAGGATCTGGAAAATAATTTACCCAAAATGGAATTGAAAGCTGATTTTACATCTCCTCCTGGTGGAAGGATGAAAGCAGGCCCACCGCCTAATAGGTAAGATGCATTGCTACTGACGATCAATACGTACTTGTGAAAGCTGAATAAACATAAAAACAAAATATAGTGAGTTTAGGTGGAACCCAGTCCAGTCCTAATTCTCCACAAAGAATAAAAGAACTGCAATTACTGAGGATCTAGAATAAAAATTAAATGCTGGAAAAACTCAGAAGCTCTCGCAGCAGCTAAGGACAGAGAAACAATGTTAATGCTTTGAGTTCAGTAGCTCTTCAGCAAAGGCCTGTAAAATAATTCTCTTCTGATGTCTTTTTTGTGAAGGTTGATTTTTGTTCAAGTGGTGGGGAGCTGTTGGCTTTGAACTTCCAATCTTATGATCTCCTAAAATGGAAGATAAGCACTCTTAGAATGAGGAATAGATGTGATACATCATTGGGTTGTGTCAGTAAAGGATGCTGATAGAAAATAGGGTTAAATCTTTCTTTCTGCTGTTTAAGACTTTTCCAAATTCTTGTGTATGTAGCACTTTATTTTTCTTGTAACCTTTTAATATTCTTTTGTTAAGTAAATTAGTAGTTTCTTGGGAATTTTTCAGTGACCAATCACCATGTTAACCAAATTGTAAACAATAAATTTTACAATTTATCAAGCCAGGATTCACTATGGCTTCTGATTGCTCATTTGGGATTAAGGGCAGGATTTGGCTCGGCTGTGATATGCTCACAATTTAAAAGGTTTGCTGTGTAAGATCACTTAAATAGAATAAGGTAGTGGAAGTTGACTGGCACTCCAGCAAGGGTCAGATTGTTTAAGAAGGGAGAAAATTACGCAATAACTAATGTCACTTGTGGGATTAGATATTTTAATTTTGCAATTCTTTTCAAAACACCAAACACTTGCAACACAGGTGAAACTTTGAAATGTTGATGCTCAGAGGGACTTGAGTATACTTGTATAAGGAAGATAAAGTTAACATGAAGATAAAGCAAGCAGTAGGAAGCAGGTGGCATGTCAGCCTTTATTAAAAGTGGATTGAAGTACAAGGATAAAGGAATCTTGCTGCAATTGTACAGGGCTTTGGTCAGACCACATCTAAAATACTGAGTGTTGTTTGCGTCTCTGTAAGTAAGGCAAGATGTACATTCATTGGAGGTAGCTGAAAATGTGTTGCTGGAACAGCGCAGCAGGTCAGGCGGCATCCAGGGAACAGGAGAATCGACGTTTCGGGCATAAGCCCTTCTTCAGGAAAGAAGGGCTTATGCCCGAAACGTCGATTCTCCTGTTCCCTGGATGCTGCCTGACCTGCTGCGCTGTTCCAGCAACACATTTTCAGCTCTGATCTCCAGCATCTGCAGACCTCACTTTCTCCTCGAAGATTCATTGGAGGTAGTTCAGTGAAGGTGAGTCCCTTGCTGAGGGGATTGTCCTATGTTGAAAGGCTGAGTAAATTGAGTCTGTATCCACTGGGGTTCACATAAATTGGAGGTGGCCTAATTGAAACATTGAAGATTCTGAGCATGTTGACAGGGTTGATGCTGGTTGTTTCTACTGTAATTAGAACACAGCAGACTCAAGAAAAGAGGGAGATCATTTAGGACTGAGATGAAAAGAAATTTCTCTTCCATGGTATGTTGTGGGTGCTCTATCACTGGATATGGGAAGTGGGCAAGAAAGTGGGAACCCAAGATCAGTCATGATCATTCTGAATGGCAACATCAGCTGAATGGGTGGTATCATCTGTTCCACTTCTTCCTTGTGTTGTTATTAGCCAAATGGATCCTTCGGGTGTGCTGATTTTTGTTAGGTGTTGTTTTCAATCAAGATCCATGATCACACTAATAGATTCTAATTTGGCATCCAAAATTTTTTTAATTCTGTGTCTTGCTTGTTGGACAAAAGTTAATGGTTGGGAATAACTAGTTTTGCAAGAAAGTTCTGTCGGGCAGCAAAGAATGTATGTATTCCGTGAATTGGCAAGCTGAATCAAATTGCAGGAATGACAGATGTCGTAATCATGTATGCCACAGTAGTTCTGTTCAAAGAGTGTGGCTGATCCAATGTTTTGGAACAGAGGCACCTGTTCTCTGCACTTTCAGTGATCCAGTAAATCTGGAATTGATGATATCCTTCATCTTGAATGTCAGCAAAAAATATTTTTGTTAAGTGGCAGTGACATGTTTGGAGGAATTGTTGGAAGTATCGTGTGTGACACATCTTGAGTTATAAAAGCAGTTTCCCTCCGATGAGGCATTTCGTGTACTTGTACTGTGTGGTTTATTTCCAGTCATTTTTCTCTAAGATGTTATCAGTTCAAGCTTAAGTAGAAATATTCAACTCATGAGAATCCATGGAATGAGTTGTGAACTCAGTTTTATTTGTTGTGTAGTGATTTTATTTTTAATAGTGACTTTACCATGAAAGCATATTTGATGAAGTTCAACTTTATTCGAGACTTTTTTTATATAACTTATTGCAACATATATGTATATATATATATATATGCCTAATCATGAAGCAATATCTACTTCTTTAAATTTTGAAATTCATTTGCTAAGTTGCATTTCTGTGTACGGTTTCTGTATGACCTGTGGAGCCCTGGGTATGATTTCTGTTCCTGATTCTTCTCAAAAATAATGATGTTGGAGGAGACTTTTAAGCTGTGCCATTTAATCCTGGTCATTACCTTGCCTTTTGATACATTTATCATACAGAGCAATACAATCATTTTTGGTTCTGAATGCTGCGAGGACAATTCAGTAAGATTGAAAACTAAATATTTGTTTTCTTTCTGAATTGTCTGGTTTAAAAGAAAAATGCTTCTCCCATTGCATTCCACACTTTCACTGAAGTGCTGTTGCAGGATTGTAAGGGATAAACATTTACCCAGATGACAGTTTGAATTGTAACTTGGTTTGCTACAGATGTGGCATTGTTGGAAAACCCGAGCTTATCAGCACCTCAGAATATTAAGTACAGCATTCAAAAAAAAACAAAATGGACTGATTCTTGCAGAACTTTTATGTGATCTAACTCTTTAGAACTATCAGATTTAATGTAATATTAAGTTTTTCCTCCAGAAAACTTGCTGGCGCGATTGACGTTATTAGTGGATACACTGGTTCCATCAGGAGGGTAGAAGGAAGGCGACGAGACAAACATGGAGGAGATGAGAGTGCAATTCAGGTAAAATCATTGCTTTGTATGTTAATCACAAAAACAAAATTGGGACATGTTTATGGTAAAAATGAGCAATCTTTTCAGAGACTGTGTAAAAGCTGATGGGTACAGCACATGTTCTTTCAATATCCTGTTCCATTGAATTGAAGGTAGTTAAAATGGAAATTTGAGATGGCCACAAGGAGTACTTAGTGCCCTTGAAACAGTGCTGCAGCAAGAAGTCAGAATTTTCAGCTTTGAGTGGAAGGAAATAGACAGGAAAAAACTGTTTACCCTGATCTGTACTGTAGGCATCTGTAATTGTAGTGGTTAAATAGTCTAGAGTTCATTTCCTGAAGGGTAGAGCTTCATCATATATACAAGAGGAATAGTATATTGTTTCCAGGTGACACATTAAGTAGTGATCTCTTTAGTTTGTTCAAGCAAGTGTAAAAGATTCTATGATAACAGTGTGGGACAGTGCACTGACTCAGTGGTTAGCATTGCTGTCTCAAAGTGCCAGGGACCCGGGTTCAATTCCACCCTTAGGCATCTGTCTATGTTGAGTTTACACATTCTCCCTGTGACTGCTCTGGGTTTTCTCTGGGTGCTCCTGTTTCTTCCCACGGTCCAAAGATGTGCAGGTTAGGTGGATTGGTCATGTGAAATTACCCACAGTATCCAGGGATGTGCAAGCTGGGTGGATTAGACATGAGGAAACGCAGGGTGACAGGGATAGGATGGAGGGGTGGATCTGGGTGGGATGCTTTTTGGAGGGTTGATGTAGATTTGATGGACTGAATGGCCTCTTTCCACATTCTAGGAATTCAATGATACTATGAACAATTCAAATAAGAGTCCTAGCCGGCATTTCTTTCTTTCTTTCTGTCTGTAGTTGCACAGTTTATCTTATAATACCAATGGGGCTTAAAAACTGTTATTGTTGGCTTTAGATAATCCTTTTGCTAGTCTACACCCAGGGTGTTTTGCACTGTCAATTGATAATCAGATGTCCTAGCCAATAGTATGATTTTTAGAACATTGCTCTTTAACTCTCAAGACAACTTCAAGTGCAATCCTTGTTTAATATGGAGCCATTTCACCGTAATCAGTTACTGGATAATTTAACGAAGGGAAATCTTTCCCTTTTCTAAATTAAAACCACTGAAGTGATTTGTAGTTTGTCCATCAAATTTTGAATGAAATCAGCAAGTTAGGCATAGTCCTGGTCTGTTTTCAGGAAAGGCTATCTCAAGTGATCTGCAGAAAGCCCTGTGACACTTTGTATCTAACTTTTCAAAATATGTTTGACAGAATGTCACACAATGGGCTCTTGGTTAAACTCAAAGCTGTGGTGATCACTGAGTAACCAGAGTATCACTTTGTGAAATGGTTGTAAGTTGTGAACAAGTAATCAAATAATTTACTGCCTAGGGCTCAATATTTGTTTAAATCTTTGAGTTTATACAAATGCTCTACTTTAAGAAACTTGATGCAAGGTAATTAGTTCTGCAGATGATGTCATTGTAGTGGTGGGCAGTTAATATTGAGGAAACAGCTCAAAAACCAAAAATGACTTGGGTCAGAAATGTGTAGACAGAATTATAGTGAATAACAAGATAGATACAAAGTAAAGCACCTAAGAATGAAGAATAGTGATTCATGTGCTCCATGAATTAGGGTTACATAAGTTCTAGCAAATCTATATAAAATCTAGGTGCTTTGGTAGTTGATGCTAAAATATCTAATATTAAATTATAATTAATGTTGTACGCAACATAAATCTGGTCAGAGAAAATTAGTGATCAGACTACAGTGCTGTGGTCTAATCATATTTTAAATATCGCATTCTAATCTGGTGCCAAAATTTCATTGGTGTGCTGGAGACAGTGCTGAGAAGAGTCATGAGGCTCATCTCTATTATCAAAGTTTTGACCGATGAGGAAAGGCACTCTAGAAATTGATCTTCAATAATATAGACAGGATATGTGAGTGAAAATTTTAAATGTAGAACTTCAAATTATATAAGTAGGAGAAGAGTCTGTTGGTTTCCATAATAAAAGATAAATTTAAGACTGGAAAATAGGGTATTTTTCACATAAGCTGATAATTTCTGATAGAAAGAAACAAAATCTGGGAAACATTTTAAACCAATTAAATTCTGTGGTGAGATACTCTGATCTTTTTGAATGGATTAATAAAATTGTGTCAAATGGCATTGTTCCTTGGTAACCATATTGTGACCTGGGCCACTTTGGTCTGTGTCGCTCAGTGGTTAATTGGGCAGTGCACTTTCCAGCTCAGTCATTAAAATAGCTGTAATGTCACAGACGTAACAGACAAATTGATTAAAGGAACCTGAGTGCATGTCAGAGAGCAAAACTTTACCAGAACTTCCATTCAAAATACACTTGGATTTTTGTTTATGAAGTCAAATATTTGAACTGAATGTGTTTCTCTCTAGAATTTCTTCCCTTATGTTACAATGCCATGTGGTACTTAGTTATTCAAACCACAGTGCTCAGGTTTGGTTCCATATCTGTCACCTGATGATTTCTGTTGGGTTGCAAATAGGTGAACCAAAGTTAGCCACTGAACCACAAAGGAAGGATTCCTGCTTTGGTTCTGAGCGATGGGATACCATCAATGCCCCACAGCCCGCTAACACTTGGGGGGGAAAATGGCCATGGGCACGATACCAGAAGGCTGATGATGAGTGGGAATCATTAGTCAGTTCTTTCACAACAAGCAGGGAGCAAATTTTTTTTCAATTTTTCTGCTCTGACTAATTTGTTTTATCTATTTGTTCTTTTGTTGGGGTATGATCTTCTGGAACAACAGTGTCTCAGTTGGCTGCCTTGAGTATTCAGAATTAGACTTCTGTTATCGTACAGGGATTTGAGTAGGGTTAGGAAGTGGACAGGCAAATGACAAATGCAGTTCAATACAGACTGATCTAAGATGATGAGCCTGGGGAAGATAAGTAAAACAGTGGGAATTCAAGTTTAAAGATTGAAGAATATACATCAGAGCACCTTGTCAATCTTTGGAATTGGGGAACAGAGTCCATTTACATTAAGCTCGTTCGTTGTCAAGTTTTGAAATGACTTGAAGTTATTATTGGTTGCGATGGTTATAATTGTCCAATATAAGTAAGACTTGATTCCTCCTAATGTCTAATCAATCATATCAAAAGGCATTAACTTTATTGCCTTGGGTGGAAGTACAATTTCTTTATACCTAATCCTTGATTGTTCTAGGTATAAGTGCTTTAGTCAATCTCTGTCCTTAGGAATTCATCCTTAGGTTTTCTTTACATAAAACTTTTGGTGGCAAATTTATTCTAATCATTGCTACCTTATTATTTGACTGGATCATTTACAAAGGATGTCCTGTATCCATTTATCTGCTGAAGCCAGATGAAGATCTCTGAGCTTCCCATGCCATGATTCTATCAGCTGATAAACATTTCAGTTCCAGTTTTTCAGCAAAGGAATGAAAATACAGTGGCTCTTGCAGCTTTTGCTGGAAATTTAGCTGTTTATGATCGATTTATTTCAAAACCTAGGTGTTAAAAATCTATAGTTATTGAAGACCAAATGCTTAAGTCATTCCTCAGCCTTTACTTAAAATGTATCACAAACAGGAATAAAAATGTTAGAATCAATTTTCATTGTTAGATTTTGTTAATAAGCAAAAGAAAATCTGATGTGGGGATTTTCCTGTAACCTTATATAAGAGTGTTAATGGATACCTTGTTGAAAAATACTAGGCTCTGCAGCAATACTAATGATGACTAGCAAGATTTTAGTCTGCATGACTAACTCCCGGGATAATGTTGAAATTTTATGGAGCGCTGATTTGGACTGGTCTTTGCAATTCACTTTGAGTCATTTTCAAACTGGAGAGGTTAGACTGCAAATGATGCTGTTGATTAAATACCTGAGCTTTAAAGAGCACTGAGGGAAATGTGCAATAAGACCCTATTGTACTTGGGGTTATAAATGAACCACAACTAATATTACCAAAATATTACCATGGTTGCCAATTTTATTAAGTTCAAATGAGAAAAATAATGAGACAAAAATAGATATGGCATTTTTACACGAAGTGGTAAATTGTGGAACAGAATGCCCAGCAACATTGTGAGGGTATATGCAAATTCAAGAAGGAGAAACGTACAACAGCCCAATGATCTTTTCAAACTTGTATCTTTTTAATTCTGTACTTTAGGAAATGTAATTCTGACACACAAGTGTAACTGACTGAACTATAAGAATATTTTCTTTTGTTGAGGATATTTAGGTTCTTGGAGACCATGGAAACAAAAGACCACCATTTCCAGCTCCCACAGGTCCTCCTCCTCCAATACCTGGACCACCCCCTCATTTCTTGCATCCACCCCCTCCTGTCAGCAGTGGACCACCACCCATGCACCCACCAGGTAAGATGCTTTGATTATGTTTACTTTTTTTGATAATTTATTTTAGTTTTATTTTGTGTTTGTAATAATAGTTAAAGAGTCAACAAGAGTAGAATACAGAGATGGGAAGGATATTGGAATTTCTGGTGTTAGTGATACCGCGTGTCGTTAAAGCAGTGTGTGACAATTACAGCTTCGGAAGTGTTGCAAATAGGATATTATTCAGCCAGAAATTGAGCTGGTATAATTTTAGCACTGTCCTCCTAGTTTACATCTATTAGTGAGCGACAGCAATGGCACAGTGATTTAGCCTTGCTGCCTCAGAGGACCAGGCACCCAGGTTTGATTCGCAATTTGGGTGACTGTCCATGTGGAGTTTGCACATTCTCCCCGTGTCTGTGTGGGTTTCCTCTGCGTGCTCAAGTTTCTTCCCACAGCCCACAGATTGCAGGTTAGGTGGATTAGCCATTCTAAGTTGGCCGTAGTGTCCAGGGATGGACAGGCCAGGTAGATTAGCCATGGGAAATGTAAGGTGGTAGGTGAATGGGTCTGGGTGGAATGCTCTTCAGAGGATCCTCAACCAGAGGCTCAAGGCAGACTTGATGTGGCGAATAGCCTCTTTCTGCACTGTAGGGATTCTATGATTGTATGAATTTTTGACAGATTGGTGTGAGGTACAAAAGACTTTCTGATTTGAGTGTGATCTACCGGATAAAAGGGATTAAGAGGGACTTATTGAAATATTTAAAGTGAGCCTGCCCCCTAATCTCATGATTTTTCCTTCATTAGTATTGTAGATTTTAGGAAAGCATCAATCTTGATTTTCCTTCATATATTCTGCAGCACCTATACATTTGGTTTGTTATGTGAACATGCAAATTACGAGCAGGAGTAGGTAATTGAACCTGTCAATTCGATAAGATCATGGCTGATTGGATTGTAACCTCAAATCCACATTCCTCTCTACCCCAATAAACTTTTACCCTTTGCTTAACAAGAATCTCTTTGCTTCTCCCACCTTTTCAGGAAGAGAGTTCTAAAACTCCTGACTCACTGACAGAAAGAAAATCACCTTATCTCTGTTTTAAATGGGTGACCCTTGATTTTTAAATGGTGACCTCTAGTTCTAGATTGTCATCGGAGGAAATCGAATCCATATCTATCTTGTCAAAATCACTCAGATCTTACATAATTTAATCAAGGTAACTCCTACTCTTCTAAAGTCAGCTGCTGCAAATCTTATCTGTCATAATATTCCATCAATTCGAGGTATTATAACAACAGATTTCAGTTTATTGCCAATTATAAGGCATAAACTAAATGAGCTGTATATACAAGTGTAGACGTTCTTATTCAACATTTGTACTCAGTCAGTCCATTGTTTATTGTAAATGGTGGGAAGCTTGCATGTCCATCCTGGATCTAGATTTATTTACACTCTGATCCACACCATAAAATGCTTCTTTCAGTATGGCATCAGAGTGGTTAAGGTGAAGATAGATTCCATGAGTAGGTGCAGGATAAATGTGCTATCCGGTGTTATCCTGTTTTTAATTTCTAGTTTGTACTGAATGTTAAGGGTTCAGTAATTAGATAGTATTACCCCTGAATTATGAGTATTTGCTGGAAAGTGAGTAGTGAGGGAGAGGCTGTCTGGTTTGGGTTTAATGATACTGTGTCACATAAACTGCCAACAGTTGGTCCAAATAATGGTGTCCTCTGCATGGTTATAAAGGACGGATGAATTTGGAATTCGCTTCCTTTTAATTAGGAAATAATTCATTTCCACCATAGTTATTCTACAGATTTATCTTGACACTGCATAATGATTCAATAGATTAAATATAGAATTGCAACAAAATGATGCAACCAGGTTTTTCTTTTTTTTGGGGCAAGGAAGAAGGTGGACTATAAACTTGTTCCTGAGAGTTACCTTCACCCAGTGGGTCAAAATGTTAATTTGATGCCTCCTGGGCTTGTATTTATATCTACCCGTTTTCTTCCAACAACAGGATCAGGCCAGAGAAGCTTACCAGTTTATTTCCCTTGCTTCAATTGTTGGTTTTCCTCAAACTGAAGATCAATAGATTAGTTAAATTCTTCCTAAGATTCTCATAACAAATGGTGAATAATAAACGGATTTTTAAAAAAAAAAACCATTTATTCAGCTGGGCTAAAATCTTCGGGTGGTATACAGGAACTAACAGAAGTGAGGAGGACATAGTTAGCATTCATCTAAACGGAGATACAAATACAGCATA
>NC_057724.1:54250014-54267757 GCF_004010195.1 Chiloscyllium plagiosum
TACCTACCAGCACCTGGCCCATATCCCTCCAAACCCTTCCTGTTCATATATCCATCCAGATGCCTTTTAAATGTTGCAATTATACTAGTCTCAATTGTACTGGCCTCCACCACTTCCTCAGCTCATTCCATACAAGTACCACCCTCTGTGTGAAAATGTTGCCCCTTAGGTCTCTTTTATATCTTTCCCCTCTCACCATAAACCTATGCCCTCTAGTTCTGGGATCTCCGACCCCAAGGAAAAAACTTTGTCTATTTATCTTACGCTTGCCCCTCATGATTTTATAAACCTCTGTAAACCTCATGATTTTATAAACTTCAGCCTCCGAAGGTCCAGGGAAAACAGCCCCAGCCTATTCAGCCTCTCCCTGCAGCTCAAACCCTCCAACCCTGGCAACATGCTTGTAAATCTTTTCTGAATCCTTTCAAGTTTCACAACATTTTTCCGATAGGAAGGAGACCAGAATTGCACACAATATTCCAACAGTGGCCTAACCAATGTCCTGTACAGTCACAACATGACCTCCCAACTCTTGTACTCAATATTCTGACCAATAAAGGAAAGCATACAAAACACCTTCTTCACTATCCTATCTATGTGGGACTCCACTTTCAAGGAGCTATGAACCTACACTCCAAGGTCTCTTTGTTCAGCAACACTCCCTAGCACCTTACCATTAAATGTATAAGTCCTGTAAGATTTGCTTTCCAAAAATGCAGCACCTCACATTTATCTAAATTGAACTCCATCTGCCACTTCTCAGCCCACTGGCCCACCTGATCAAGATCCCGTTGTAATCTGAAGTAACCTTCTTTGCTGTCCACAAAATCTCTAATTTTGGTGTCACTTGCAAACTTACTAACTATACCTCTTATGCTCATATCCAAATCAATTATATAAATGATGAAAAGTTACTGAGTACTTATTTATATCTATTATTATCCAGTACTGCCGGATGAGTCCAGTGCTGAGCATTTACTACACCAAAGTGCCTGAAAATGGCAGGTAGGTCTAATACAATCTCAGTTTGTGCAACTTTATCAAACTTGTGCCTACATCGGGCAGCTTTCTGGACACCAATGCCAAAGCCCTACTTGAAGAATGGCAGAGGGAATGGGATAGTATGTTCTGTTATTCAAATACTGTTGCCTGAAGATGTTTTTATTTCAGATTTCAGGCATGTATTTTTTTAATCTCTACATTCTTTACCAGACCATAGACTATCAGGATATTAGTTAACATCAATTCATTGAAGCACAAAATACTGAAGTTTGTATCTGAATGGCTTAAATATAAGTACTATGGCCATTGAAAAGCCAGCAGTGTAATAAAGGGAGGCTCTGCTTATCTGGAATATAGATAATAGTTCTTGAATGCACTATAAACAAGACATCAATTTACTTCTTGCATAAGTTTTTAGTGAAGCAGATATACTGTATAAAATCACAGGCTCTGAAAATTCATTGGGCGATAGATTGACCTTACTCAGTGAACTAAATTTACAGTACATATCTTCTGGATGTTTCCCTGTTTGTAGATAAAATGCTTTGGAAAGTAATAAATCTCAGAGAGCTGCCTGTAAGTTCCAATGCTGAAGGCACTTTCAACACTTATTACTCAAGATGGAAGTCAGATATCATGTCTTAAAGCAAATCCTGAAAGAAAATTTCTCAGTAACTTGTCTCTGAGACAATAAAATTACTCTTTGCTGGCCTAATGATGGCAGTCAGGCCTTAAGCAATTAAAAATACTATTGTTTGCTTTCTGAGATAATGTTTATTACAGGTTTTGGTAATAGCATTCTTTTCAAAAACATAATCTCCAAAATACCTCATACACTTTGAAATTCCCTTAGTTGCATAGGGGTCATGCTGTATCACTTAGTCATGTGGACCAGAAAAGTCACAAATTCAATCCCTGGAACTTTGTTTCTTATATTTCTAACGGGTGACATGAGGAAAACCATTTGGGTCTTAACTCCTTCAAGTTTCGCAGAACATTCAATCTACCTTATCATGGAATCTAATCCACTAATGCTGGGAATGCAGACACTAACCTGGGAACTATAAATACATAGCACTATACGTGACCTGAATTGTCATAAAATGTCTCATTTAATACAGCATTATTTTGGTATTTGCTCTGGTATAGTTAGATTTCATGTGTTAAATTAGTGAACAAAATTATTGGATATATGGAATGAAATATTCCTGCTAGATAAGAGAAGCATTGTAATATTATAATTAGGATATTTTTAGTGATCAATGGTATAAGGTGTATAGAGCATGAAGGTCACCAAGTCAGTGCCTGATTTATTCTGAGTTTGCCATGATTCCTAGTTTCCATACTTCATTTTTGTGCTACATCTTTGTTATGTTTTGGTGAAATGCATAAATAAGGTGGCTCAGTGGTTAGCACTGCTGCCTCACAGTGCCAGGGACCAGAGTTTGATTCCTGCCTCGGGTGACTGTCTGTGTGGAGTTTGCTCATTCTCCCCGTGTCTGTGTGGGTTTTCTCCTGTTGCTCAAGTTTCCTTCCACAATTCAGTGATGTGCAGGTTAGGTGAATTGGCCATGCTAAATTGCCCATAATGTTCAAGGATGTGTAGGGTAGGTGCATTTGTCAGGGGAAATTTAGAGTAATGGGGAATGGGTTTTGGTGGTATATTCTTCGGAGGGGTGGTGTGGACTTATTGAGCTACGTGGCCTGTTTCCACACTGTAGAGATTCTAAAAAAAAAATACTTTTAAGCATTTTAATTCCCATATTGAAGGCAGCTCCTTTTTGATAATGTACTGAATGACAGCAATGTCCCATGGATAGGGTGAGGAAGTGGGGCCCAGAGGCAGGCCCAAAGTTTTCTGTAAAGGAGACGGAACGTGTGTTGTTGGTATTAATCTGATCAATGCAGAAACTAATCAGCCTTCACTTTTAATGGTGTATCCTTAATTGTCAATTTATCATCACCAGATTTCATTGCATTGCCCAAGTTTATTTCTCTTTTTAGACAGTCTGTCAAGACTGAGGATGACTTTCTCCCACTCTGGAGTTGTGGCCCTGAGGTGAGTAAATTCTCTACTGCTGGATCTATACACCATGCTGCAGATGGGGCAGATAGTGTTTGAAGAAGTGAAAGGGTTTTCACATGGTCCATTTACTATTTGTGTTGGCCTCCACCTGAGCTTGTTTGAGATCCTTTGATGGTTGGAACATTTGCAGCCTCATCTTCATAGCCAACTTAGTCATGCCCACTGAACAGGAACAACAGGATATTTTGACACCATTAAATTAATCTTAAACAGCCCTTACATGGAGGCTCCTGGGTTTCTCTACCTGAATGAGATTAGTTTGACAAGAATGACCAGGAGATGCTGAAGCTATTCTATAACAAACACAAGGTATTCCTGAACTGGAAACACAAACAATTCTCAAAGGAAAAAAAGTGGATCTATAGACAAATAAAGCCTAAGGTCCAACAAAACCTATGCCCTAAAGAACATATGATGGGTGGAAAGAGTTTAGAAAATACAACAACTCAGCAATATCAATGTTTCACGTGGATTCTTCAGTGCAGTCAAGACATCTGAGGCCCACGCACCCAAGGACCTATCCTGTCATAAGTTAAGAATGGACTGGCCTCATCAAAGACAGGCAGGCAGTGAGCACTCATTGAAAGGATGTCCTCAACCAAGTCTCAGTCCTCTTTTTGGCTAACTTTGACCACACCCCTCAGCATGCTACCTGCCGTCATCTCAGCACACCCCCAGCTCAACATGAGGTTGAAAAAAACCATCCGACAGCTGTGTCCTCACCAATGAATTCATCAGAAACCGAATGCATGTAGAAACTGGGGTCAAGTAAGGCTGTGTCAACACATCAATGCTCTCCTCTATGTTCCTTGCTAAACACTCCACTCCATATCAATCAAGTTCCTGTTGGAGTTGATCTTCTCTACAGGATGAGCAAGCAAAATGCACCTCCAGTCCAGAACCCGGACCATCCTAATCTCTGTCATTGAGCTGCAGTATGCAGATGATGCTGGCACATGTGCATAATCAGAGGCCAAGTTCCAGGCTGTCAGTTGGTGCATTGATGGAGCTATATGAGAGAATAGGTTTTCAGCTAAATATCAGGAAGGCAATGTCCCCTATCAGTCTGCTCACATACAATACCGACTATTGATTAGCAAGATCCATAGTGAACCACTGAACAATATATATATCAATTCTAATCACTTCAGAGCATCCTGTGAGTGAGGACAGATATTGACGACAAATGTTAACATCATTCCCACCATGGTCTGAAAAACATGCATCATAACAAAGACCTCAAACCAAGCACCAAATGCATGGACTCCAGGGCAGTAGACGTGGACAATGTAGAGCAGACACCTCAAATCCCTAGAGAAATATCGCTAATGATGCCTGCACGAAATCCTACAAATCAAATTGTGGGATGGACACTCAAATATCAGTGCTGGGAAAGCACAGAACACACCAGATGGCCTCCTTCTTTAGAGACCACAACCCACCCTCCCATCCTGGAACCTTCCCCTGCCACCGCAGGAATTGCAAAACTTGCACCCACACCTCCTCCCTCACCACCATCCAAGGCCCCAAAGGAGCCTTCCACATCCATCAAAGTTTCACCTGTACATCCACAAATATCATTTATTGTATCCGTTACTCCCGAAGCGGTCTCCTCTACATTGGGGAGACTGGACGCCTCCTCGCAGAGTGCTTCAGGGAACACTCCGGGACAAAGTCACTGCATCCAAGAGAATAGTAAATTATAAAATCCATTGTGTCACGCTTATTGTATGTACAATGTCGTCCCACCTGTCCATCTCCCTTCCCACCTATCCACTCTACCCTCCCCTCTGACCTATCACCTCCATCCCCACCCCATTCTCCCATTGTACTCTTTGTTACATACTCCCCAGCCCACACCCCCCCACTTATCTCTCCACCCTGGAGGCTTCCTGCCTCTATTCCTGATGAAGGGCTTTTGCCCGAAACGTCAATTTTCCTGCTCCTCGGATGCTGCCTGACCTGCTGTGCTTTACCAACACCACTCTGATCTAATCTCTGGTTTCCAGCATCTGCAGTCCTCACTTCTGTCTACTCAAATATCAGTGTCCTCTCTCAAGCCAACATCCCCAATATCAAGGCAGTAGTCTTGGTTACTCAAATGCATTGGGTGGGCCACATTGTCCAAATGCCTGATGCAAGACTTCCAAAACAAGCACTCCACTCTGAGCTCTGTCATGAGTTGTTGCCACAAGGTTTGAGAAGATGCTTCAGATGTCATGAACACCTCTCTGAAAAAAATCTGACAACTCCACCAACTTGTGGAAATCTCTGGCACAAAATCGACCAAGCTGGTGAAGAAGCATCCACAAGGGTGCTCAATTTAGTCGGTCTGTTGACGTTGCAAGTTTTTGTCAAATAGCATATTTATTTGAAACTTTTCCAGGTCAAGATCCCTAAATGATTGGGATCTATTTAAAATTTAAATTTTGATTACTTGTGGCCAGCTGTCTGACCCCTTGGCCGCTGGGGTCTGTCCGCGTGTACCAACCTTGCCCACCTCCAACATTTTGCTAATTTCCCCATGTCTTTAAACTTTCTAAACTGTTAAATATGAAAAGCAATTTGAAAATCCGAAGGGTTGAGACTCAAAATCGATTGCAAAAAACAAAATGAGTTCTGTAATTAGAATTGCAGGTCAATCCCCAATCATTGAATCATTTTTGTGTTCTATTTTTAGAAATTCTAGCTTTTTTTTGCCCCTGTCCTACCTGCCCAATCATAGCTCTGTCCGAGTATAATATTCTGGTTTAGCCACATGTAGCAAAGTCGGTGATGACTACAGAAAAATCAACGGCAGGGGGCGCACCTTGCCCCATTGAAACTGGTGTGTGGTTCCTGGAAGATGCTGTTAATGCGGTATTTTTTATTCCATCTAACGGGACAGTTTTTATTATACAAGGTTCCTGGAATGTTCAGTGGGTTAATTCACGTGTCAGCTAAAGCATGTGAGCAAATATTCCAGTGTGAGGGTAATTTCAGGAACTAGCTCCACTTGTCTTCATCTGCAGTGGTCGTCTTCCTCGGTTATAATGTAGCAAAGGGCTTAGGATAAAAGGAAGAGTTGAGGGGAAAGGGAAGACGTGTAGCGGGGTCAGAGTTGTTGGGATGAGAAGTTGAGGGAAGTGGCTGAAAAGTTGGGATGGGGGGTAAGTAGAATAGAACAGAAAGATATAAATAGAGGATCCAGAAAGAGACAAAACATATGAGAAGCTTTATGTTATGAGTGGTCAGATATAAGACAGTGCGAAGCTTATTTTTCAATGTAACTAATAAGGCAACAGATTTCTGACAACAGCGTCCCGTTTTAAACTTTCTCTGCCAGAAACTAAAACTGCTGCTCTTTCCAAAAAAACACTGACTGATACTGGGTTACAGTTTAAATAGCCTTCATGTGTACTGCTGCAGTGTAGCGAGAGTGACTTCTGGTCCTCTGCATGCGCTGCATTTTTTTTTCAACTGCAGTCGATTGTGGGAACATTGACAATTTTTTTTCTTTACGCTTTCCAGTTGATCGGAGATATGGGAGCAGCATTCTTTGGTCTGGATGCGTTAGTTCTACTCAGGAATTAAAAATCACACAACACCAGATTTTTAACTTTGTACACTCCAGTCCAACATGGGCATCTCCAAATCATGGGTCGGGAATTAGGCCACCGGAACCTCACGTGCTGACAGCTGATTGGGAACGAGTTCAATCCCGGTTTTTGTTTTGACAAAGATTGAACAGCTCAATGTGGCCTTAGGCAGCTAATCGAGCCTTTTAATCTGCTCAGGCCGTCCATTGTTCAATTTGCAAACATGCAGTGACATTATTATTTTGTATTTGTTCCTTTTTAAAAAAAATTCCAGATGCAAAGTGCGGCCCTTTCAACTTATGGTGACCGGGGAGCAGTTGAGCAGAGACTAATTATACCGCCAGGCGAAGCAGACAGGATCTGAGTGTGTGCGTACGTCTGGATCCGAGCAGATGTTTCGCAGTTTTCTCCCACTTACAAGGAAGGACAGAGATACGATGGGGCGGGCAAGTTGCTCATCGGCTTCTGCCACCTATTTTTACGACTGGCAATAAACCTGCACAAGTTGGGAAATCCTTCTGTGCACCTGTCCCACAGGGAGATTTGCTAAACAAACTGGGGCAGGGGGATAATAACAGAGCTTCAGGCCGAACTGGAGGGATGGGGAAGGGTCAAACTCCAACTCCGCTGCAATGTTTGACTGCACGAAGGTTAAATACTTAATTGTTGTCCCCAGTGTTCTTCCGATGCCATAAACCAGATAATTACTGCAAGGCTGTCAGATTGATTTAATTTGAATTAACGACAAAGTACCTCCGAAAATTAGAGAAATGGTTGTTTGCACTGAAGTGGGAAGTTGGAAATAAACGGAGTGTGAGCGGCTCAATCACTTTCTGATCGTTCTTTTTTTAAAAATAAATTGTCAGTCCTGACTTTATGCCCCACAATTTAGACATTCTTTTTAATATGCTCACAGTCACATTCCAAAATCTAATTCTGCTGCTACTTATTTCCTACTTTGACATTTTCTCATAGTACAATTCACATAGTTAAACTAAAACCTGCTTTAAAACTGATAGTCAATTGAATTTTCATTGGTATTTAAAGTGTTACAGAACAAGCTATTTATCATTTGAGAAACGTAGATTCTGCCAATGCCTTACAAACATTGACTGCTTCACAATCTACACCTTGGCTTCGAATTTCTTCCTCTTTAATTTCCTCCATGTATTCCAGCCTTTGGATAATCCCTTCCAATCCTTCCTCCTCACTGAACTCTGTAGTCCTCCAATTCTGTTCTAATGGGCAGACTCCACTTTGCTAGCCCTACAGTTGTTGCCAGTGGGCAGATGTGTACTTAGTTACTTAGGTTCAAAGCAATGGGGTTCCCTTTCTTAAGTCTCTCTGTCTCTTCAGCTCTCCCATCTTTCAGTTAGTTCCTGAAACCTGTTTCTTAAAAAGAAACACACCAATTTAATGACTAAGCATAGGAAGTAATATAGTAATGGATTGCCAGTAATCAACATTCATGTATTATGTAGACTATTCTGTATAGAAGGTAGCTTTAATCAGTCTTCGATTTATTATTGAGACAGCAGTGACTGTGATTAGAGATTGCAAGTTTGGATGCTAACTGCAATTTATATCAGAGACAATGATTAGATTCACGGGTAAGGCTGATTTTTTTTTATTCCTACAATTTTAGCTCTACTTCTTAGTCTTCTAGGCCCTTCTCTTGTGATAGCAATGACTTGCTGGGTAAAATTCCACCCACACATTAGGCTTGAATGGTGCCATGTGAAGCCAGGTAATTGGAGTGAGATATAAGACCAAGTTTCTGTATGCTAATTCTGAACTCCTGTTATTATGTGGAGGTGCCGGCGTTGGACTGAGATGGACAAGTAGAAAGTGAGGACTGCAGATGCTGGAGATCAGAGTCGACAGTGTGGTGCTGGAAAAGCACAGCAAGCCAGGTAGCATCCCAGGAACAGGATTGACCTGCTCCCTGGATGTGCCTGACCTGCTGTGCTTTTCTAGCATCACACTCTTGACTGGAATGGGAGACACCAGGTCATAGTCCATCAAGTTTATTTGAAATCACAAGGTTTTGGAGCGCTGCCCCTTTGTTGGTTGAAGTAGTCTTTGCCTGACAAAGGGGTTACGCTCTGACAGCTTGTGATTTCAAATAAATCTAACCTGGTGTCATGTGATTCCTGATTTTTGTCTAAATTCAGTTGTAATGATTCCAGTAATGCAAGTGCGAATAACCAACAATACAGAATGGAGATCTAATCTGGAATTGTCCTTGGTTAGATGGCACAATCACTCACTGGCAAAAGAAAGTTGTAAGAACTTAATCTCTGTACTGATGCATTGAAGATGTGTTGCAATTCTATGCCTGTCCACTAGGTGTCCGTATAATCTTACCTTCATTCGAAGAGATGCTATAAAGAACAGTGGGCTGCATCTTACATTTTTAGGCTAACTGTGAATTGTGTTGAGCTGTTTTGAAAGGTTTTTCACCATGAGGTCCTAGTGAGTTTTTTCACTGTATCTCACCAAACCAGACTTATTAATAATCAAAACCCTACGCACGATATCCCTAACTTCTGATTCTCGCCCCATTTTACTACTGTCGAAAAGTGGTGCTGGAAAAGCACAGCCGGTCAGGCAGCATCCAAGGAGCAGGAGAATTAGCGTTTTGCCTTGGGACCCAGCAAACAACACGGCGTCAATGTGGACTTCACCAGTTTCCCCATTTCCCCTACCCCACCTGATCCCAGTTCCAACCTTCCAACTCGGCACCACCCTCTTGACCTGTCCTACCTGTCCATCTTCCTTCCCACCTATCTGCTCCTCTCCAACCTATCACCTTCACCCTCAACTTTATCTACCTATCACATTCTCAGCTACTTTGACCCAGCCCTAACCCCTCCCATTTATCTCTCAGCCCCTTGCCCACCCCCACCCCAACACATTCCTGATGAAGAACGTATGCTTGAATCATTGATGCTCCTGAATGGCTGTGCTTTTCCAGCACCACACTCTTCAACTCTGATCTTCAGTTCTTACTTTCCCTCATTTTACCACTGGTCACCCATGGAACAACTGGCCACTAACAGGATATCCTGAAATTTACCACACCTCTTGCACCTGCACCATACTTAAATAGCTGTCTGTCTGGAACTGGCCTGGATGATTCCTGATGTTTGTCTTGGACATGGCAGACAGGGGGCATTGGTGCCCCATCATGTGGATTTGGAATCTGGAAGTCCTGCTGGACAGGGAGGTGCAGCAACAGGACTTCCTGCTCCCCCCCAGAGCCACTGACCATGCCAGCCTGGTCCAAGGGTTGGCACCTAGGTTAAGGCAGTCGCAGCCATCTGGAGGGGTGCCCAGCACTACAGGAAGAAGGTCAATGTCCCTCTCCACTCCATCAGTATAAGTGCTTCCATCCACTGTATTGTCCATTACCTCACTTTTACTCTATTTCTGATACTCCATTCATTGCCTCGCAAGGCCCATGGTTCCATTCTCGCTATTGCCTTCAACATCTTCCCCCACTCGTTCTTACCCACCCCAATTCCCAACACCACTAATGCTGCATGGTCTCTACCTTGCTACTCATCAACTTGAGACAGTTGCCCCACCTGCATCAAAAATAATAGCTTCTCACCCACTTTTATGTCCCACTACCTGCACTTTCTTTCATTCCAGGAGGAAAATAGCCGACAATAATGAAGACAAAGTCATAACATTTCTGTTACCTGGATGAGTGCAGCTCTGACAATGCTGCAACAACAGATTGACAACTTCCAGGACTAAGCAGCCCTCTTGGTTGACACCACACCCACAAGATTCACCCCTTTCTATCACTGATGCTTAGTAGCAGCAGTGCGTACCATTTACAAAGTACACTATGGAATATTACCAAGGCTCCTTAGACAGCACCTTCCAAACATATGACCTTACCCTCTAGAAGAACAAAGGCAGCAGATACATGGGCCACTACCTTTGGGCTCCCCTCCAAGTCAGTGACTATCCTGATTGAAAACATATCACCATTCCTTCACCGTCACCAGGTCAAAATCCTGGAACTCCCTCCTTAACGGTTGACTGTACCTATGTATACTAAATGGACCACAGTGGTTCCAGAAGGCAGCTCACCACCACCCTTTCAACAGCAGCTAGGGCTGGGCAATGAGGGCTCATATCCCCTGAGTAAATACCAAACCAAAATAAGATTTTTCAGTATAAATCTAGAGAGGTTTAGTTGATATTCTGACTTAGTTACAGCTTGGCCTAATGATAGCATTCCTGTCGTTAAAACCAGAATATTTTGCCCACAGAATTTAATTATCCTTGAAAATGGGCAAAGGCAAGGTTCCAAGACTTTTAACTGTGCATGCAAGGCGTTAGTGTACAAGATGTGGAGGAGAAGTGATGTGCGCTATGTGCAGCTGAGCTAAAAGAAAAGAAAACAAAACCCCCAAAAACACACCACTTAGCACAGCTCCTGAAGCACTTTATGGAGAAGTTTCAAAACCAGCAAAATTGGTGGTATAGTGGAGAGTGAAGAAGGTCATCTAAGATTACATAGAGATCTTGATGAATTGGGTCTGTAAGAGTTAATTTGGATAAATGCAAGGTATTGCATTTTGTTAAAAGAAACAAGGCCAGAAGTCAGACAATATTAGGGCCTGGGTAATTTTTGAGATGAGAGAGATCCAGGAGTTCAGCTAGATATTCTTTGAACTTTGCATCAGAGGTAGACAGTGTGGTTCAGAAGGTGTTTAGCATGCTTGCTTTATTGCTCAAATCTTTGAGTATAGGAGTTGAGATGTCATGTTGAAGTTGTACAGGACATTGGTGAGGCCTCTCCCAGACGACTATGTGCAGTTCTGGTCACTCTGCTATAGGAAGAATATTATTAAATTGGAGAAAGTTTAGAAAACATTTACCAGAATGTTGCTGGGAATGAAAGGTTTGAGTTACAAAAATAGGCTGTGACTTTTTTCATTGGAGTGTAAGAGGTTGAGGGTGACCTTAGAGAGGTTTCTAAAATCCTGATGCACATAGGTAATGTGAATATCAAGGGTCTTTTCCCTAGGGTGAGAGAGTTCAAAACTAGGGGTCATGTTTTTAAAGTGAGAGGAGAATGTTTTAAAAAGGTCATGGGGGGGGGGAGCAACTTTCACACATAGAGGGTGGTTCGTGTGTGGAATGAACTGTCAGAGAAAGTGGTGGGCAAGTTGTTGGAGGGAATCCTGAGGGACAGGATGTACATGTATTTGGAAAGGCAAAGACTGATTAAAGATAGTCAACATGGCTTTGTGCGTGGGAAATCATGTCTCACAAACTTGATTGAGTTTTTTGAAGAAGTAGCATAGAGGATTGATGAGGGAAGAGTGGTAGATGTGATCTATATGGGCTTCAGTAAGGCGTTCGACAAGGTTCCCCATGGGAGACTGGTTAGCAAGGTTAGATCTCATGCAATACAGGGAGAACTAGCCATTTGGATACAGAACTGCCTCAAAGGTAGAAGACAGAAGGTGGTGGTGGAGGGTTGTTTTTCTGACTGGAGGCCCGTGACCAGTGGAGTGCTACAAGGATCTGGGTCCTCTACTTTTTGTCATTTACATAAATGATTTGGATGTGAGCATAAGAGGTATAGTTAGTAAATTTGCAAATGACACCAAACTTTGCGGTGTAGTGGACAGCAAAGAAGGTTACCTCAGATTATAACAGAATCTTGACCAGATGGGCCAATGGGCTGAGAAGTGGCAGATGGAGTTTAGGGAGAATAGGGAGAGGCTGAACAGACTGGGGCTGTTTTCCCTGGAGCGTCGGAGGCTGAGAGGTGACCTTACAGAAGTTTACAAAATCATGAGGGGCATGGAAAGGTTAAAAAGACAAAGTCTTTTCCCTGGGGTGGGGGAGTCCAGAACTAGAGGGCATAGGTTTAGGGTGAGAGGGGAAAGATATAAAAGAGACCTAAGGGGCAACTTTTTCACGCAGAGGGTAGTATGTGTATGGAATGAGCTGCCAGAGGATGTGGTGGAGGCTGGTACAATTGCAACATTTGAGAGGCATTTGGATGGGAATATGTATAGGAAGGGTTTGGGGGGTTATGGGCCGGGTGCTGGCAGGTGGGACTAGGTTGGGTTGGGATATCTGGTCGACATGGACGGCTTGGACTGAAGGGTCTTTCTATGCTGTACATCTCTATGACTATGACTGTATGGTAGTTACAGGTACAGTTACAACATTTAAAAGACATTTGGATAAGTACATGAATAAGAAAGGTTTGGAGGGACAGGGAGAAAGTGAGGCCTGCAGATGCTGGAGATCAGAGCTGAAAATGTGTTGCTGGAAAAGCGCAGCAGGTCAGGCAGCATTCAGGGAACAGGAGAATCGACGTTTCGGGCATAAGCCCTTCCTCAGGAATGGGGCCAAGTGCAGACAAGAGGGACTAGTTTAGTTTGGCCACATGGTTGGTGTGAGCTAGTTCAACTTAATACTGCATGACTCTATGAGTCTAAAATAATAATTACTCTGCGAATTCTATTTGCAGTGGCCAAGCGTGTGGCATTTTACTATCAAAATACCTTGAAGATTGCACCAAACAGCCCGCAACATCATGGACTGAATCTTATGGGGTTTTTTTTGAATAACTGCAGGATGCAGTGAGGTCTTGGAGGGATTTTCGCCATGAGAACCAACAGGATTTCTTGCGTACCTTACCAATTGAGCCTCGTAACTACCTCCGCTATCCCTTTAGTGTCGCTCACATTTAATTCTATCTCCACTTTACTATTCACCATTCCTGAAACAACTTGCCACACACCAGATATCCAATGCAAGTCCCGCTCTGGTTTGCCTTCTCAAAATGAAACACTTTGCATTTGTCTAAATTAAACCCCATCTGCCACTCCTCGGCCTACTGGCCCCATTGATCAAGACCTTGCTGCATTCTCAGATACCTTTCTTCACTGTCCACTATAACAACAATCTTGGTGTCATCAGCAAACTTATTAACCTTACTCCCCAAATACTTGTCCAAATTATTCATATAAATGATGAACAACAGTGGACCCAGCACTGATCCCTGTGGCTATCTTGCACCAGACAAGTGTTGATAATCTGGCCTTTCCCTTCACTGGAAAGGTAATAGCAGAGCATCCACATTGCTTGCACTCACTGGAACATACAATATACTCTCACCCTTGTTATCATTTTGCTACAGGCCAGTTTACTTGTCCATACTTACATTCAATCTAACCATCCTCTCAATGTCAATGTCACACTTCCCCCAGTGTCTACTGGGCACTCACATCTTGTCATTGTCCAGAAGAAGAACATCATATGCAGACAAGCAGATGACAATTCCAAAGATGAGCTTATTTTTTAAGAAAAGAAACACAAACAAGACCAATAGAGCCTGCAGTTATACAGTCATAGAGATCTACAGCATGGAAACAGGCCCTTCGGCCCATGTCACTCTGTTTTCCCAATTCAAACTAGTCCCGATTGTCTGTGTTTGGTTCATATCCCTCCATGGAGAAACTCCACGCAGTGAGGACTGCAGATGCTGGAGATCAGAGTCGAGAGTGTGATGCTGGAAAAACACAGCAGGTCAGGCAGCATCCAAGGAGCAGGAAAATCGACGTTTCGGGCAAAGGAATTCTGATAAATAGTTTTTGCGTGAAACATTGATTCTCCTCCTCCTTGGATGCTGCCTGACCTGCTGTGCTTTTCCAGCACCACACTTTTGACCCGTATCCGTCCATACGTATCCCATCCAGGTACCTGTCTAAAAGCTTTTTAAATGATGAAATTGTATTCAGCTCCACCACTACATCTGGCAATTGATTCAAGACACTGACCACCATCTGTGTGAAAAAAATTGCCCCTCTAGACTCTTTTGTATTTCTCCCCTTTCACCTTAAAACTATGCCCTCTAGATTTAGACTCCCCTGCCATGAGGAAAAGTTGTCAGCTATCTACCTTATCTATGCTTCTCATGATTTTATATACCTCCATAAACATAGAACATAGGACAATACAGCTCAGTACAGGCCCTTCGGCCCTCGATGTTGCGCCGACCTGTCATACCAATCTGAAGCCCACCTACACTATTCCATTTACGTCCATATGCTTGTCCAATGACAACTTAAATGTACTTAAAGTTGGTAAATCTACTACCGTTGCAGGCAAAGCATTCCATACCCTTACTACTCTCTGAGTAAAGACTCTCTGACCTTTATCCTATGCTCAAAGCATCAATTCTCCTGCTCCTTGGATGTTGCCTGATCTGCTGTGCTTTTCTAACACCACACTTTCAACTCTGATCTCCAGCATCTGCAGTCCTCACTTTATCCTAACCTACATACCCTTTATTTTACTATCATCCATGTGCCAATCTAAGAGTCACTTAAATGTCCCTAATGTATCTGACTCTACTACCACTGCTGGCAGTGCATTCCATGCACCCACCACTCTCTGTAAAGAATCTACCTCTGACATCTCCCCAAAACCTTCCTCCAATCATCTTAAAATTATGCTCCCTCGTGATAGCCATTTCCACCCTGAGAAGAAGTCTCTGGCTATCCACTCTATCTATGCCTCTCGTCATCTTGTAAACCTCTACCAAGTCAGCCCTCCATCTCCTATGGTCCAGGGAGAAAAGTCCCAGCCCATCTAACCTTTCCTTAAAACTCAAACCTTCTAGTCAATGTAGCATCTTAGTAAATCTTTTCTGTACTCTTTTTAGTTGAATAATATCCTGTCTATAGTAGGGCAACCAGAACTACATGCAATACTTCAAATGTGGCCTCATTAACATCTTGTACAGCTGCAATAAGACATCTCAACTCCCTACTCAATGCTCTGACCAATGAAAGCTAGCATGCTGATAACCTTCTTCTCTGCCCTGTTCACCTGTGATTCAATTTTCAAGTATCTATGAACATGTACCCTGAGATCCTTTTGTTCTATAACACTCCCCAGGGCTCTGCCATTGACTGTGTAAGTCCTGCTTTGGTTTGCCTTCCCAAAATGCAACACTTTGCATTTATCTAAATTAAACCCCATCTGCCACTCCTCAGCCTACTGGCCCCATTGATCAAGATCTTGCTGCATTCTCAGATATCTTTCTTCATTGTCCACTATAACAACAATCTTGGTGTCATCAGCAAGCTTACTAACCTTACCCCCCAAATTCTTATCCAAATTATTCATATAAATGATGAATAACAGTGGACCCAGCACTACTCCTTCTGGCACAACACAGGTCACAGGCCTCCCACTTGAAAAACAAATCCCTACCATCACCTTACTCAACAGTCTAATGTGCAGCACCTTGTCAAAGGACTTACTAAAATCCATGTAGACAACGTCTACTGCATTGCCCTCATCTATTTTCTTGGTCACCTCTTCAAAAAAAACTCAGTCAAATTCACGAGGTACGATTTCCCACACACAAAGCCATGCTGACTATCTCCCCCATAATGTTCTCCCCTATAATACAAGCCAAATATTGGTATGATGACCAATGATTATTTTACACTCTATGATGTCAGCTGGATCCAGTTCCCATCCACTGGAATTAGGTGTCAATCAGGTTCTGTCTGGTTTCTAGTGCCCAGTGCAACTGACCCTGATCATTGGCCTGGCTATTTTCCAATTGTGCTTTGCATCTAGAGAATGACAAATGATGGCAAGGAGCGCAGCTTGTTGAGATCACTTCAGCATCAGACAACACCTAGTTGCCCTAACCCTAACCCCTGACCATTGTATTTGCAGCTCCCTAACGGATGATATGTAATTCCCCCTACTTGCTGATGCTGATCCAACGGAACATACCGCTGCCCACTCCCCGACTGTAGTCAGACATGTCCCAAGACCATGAGCAGCCCAAGCGAATAACTGACTGTGTCCAAGCCCATGGATTTAATGCAGACTCTGGTCATGACTGACAGTACCAAGATCCTCTGACCGATAATGGCTGCCTATCCTTTACTGAAGGGAGGACGAGTCCCCACCCAGTTACCAACTTGACCATTTGGTGAATGGACAGTAATGCACAATGTGTTTGCTGTTTCTCTGTGTATCTGCACTAAAGTGGACCTCAATGTGATAGTACTGCCAGTTTTAGGCTCTGCCTTAAACACCACTATGCTAGGGTGGCACGGTGGCTCAGTTGTTAGCACTGCTGCCACACAGCACCAGAGTCCCAGGTTTGATTCCACCCTCGGGCAACTGTCTGTGTGGAGTTTGATATTCTCCCCATGTCTGCGTGGGTTTCCTCCGGGTGCTCCGGTTTCCTCCCACAATCCAAAGATGTGCAGGTCAAGTGAATTGGCCATGCTAAATTGCCCATAGTGTTAGTCAGAGGGGAATGGGTCTGGGTGGGTTACTCTTCGGAGGGTCGGTGTGGAGTTGTTGTGTTTCCACACTGTAGGGAATCTAATCTAATCTAACAGGAATGGCATGGCAAGGCATAGCACAGATGTTGCAAACCTGTGGGTGGACATGCTGAGAGAGCAAGCTCAACTTTGCTATTGATTTGAACATAAATATTGCCTTCTCTCACATTAGAGGATGTAAAATCACAATTAGTTTGGGCATTTAAGGTTACAATTTATCTAAATATTTCATATAGAACATAGAACATAGAACATAGAACAATACAGCACAGAACAGGCCCTTCGGCCCACGATGTTGTGCCGAACTTCTAACCTAGATTAAGTACCCATCCATGTATCTATCCAAATGCCGCTTAAAGGTCGCCAATGATTCCGACTCTACCACTCCCACGGGCAGCGCATTCCATGCCCCCACCACTCTCTGGGTAAAGAACCCACCCCTGACATCTCCCCTATACCTTCCACCCTTCACCTTAAATTTATGTCCCCTTGTAACACTCTGTTGTACCCGGGGAAAAAGTCTCTGACTGTCTACTCTATCTATTCCCCTGATCATCTTATAAACCTCTATCAAGTCACCCCTCATCCTTCGCCGTTCCAACAAGAAAAGGCCGAGAACTCTCAACCTATCCTCGTACGACTTCCTCTCCATTCCAGGCAACATCCTGGTAAACCTTCTCTGCACCCTCTCCAAAGCTTCCACATCCTTC
>NC_057724.1:54268257-54284847 GCF_004010195.1 Chiloscyllium plagiosum
AGTGGGCCAGAAAGGTCAAACATTGGCTCCTCTGCCTAGATTTGACCATTGTACCTAGAATTTCATTCAGTTGGGACTTTTAAAGGTGACCTCCCATCTCATTAATTGGCTATCCCTCTTCCAGGGCAGAGGATTCCATTGCAGTTCTCACATGTTATGCACTTGTCTCAATTGTGCTAAGTCACTAGTGTTTGCCTTTTACAGGTGTTACCCTCTCAGTCTGTTTGAACAAACTAAACCTCCATCTGGGTCATCCTAACACAAGCAAGTACCTTCAACAGTGCAACCGATTGTAAGTACTGTTCCTCAAATAATATTTTCAGCACTGATATGAAAAGTGCCAGAACCAGAAACACCAATCTTTACTTTTCAAAGAAAAACAAGCACTTACTGCAATCAATCCCAAAGTTATTTTTACTTTGTTACCTTTACTATAGCAGTCTACATGCAGGATAGTGAAACAGAAGTATTAAAAAGAATATCCTGTGTTAGATTATATATGCACGTTTAAAAAATGTAGAATATTTGTCATATATGAAAAGATCAGCATTTGTATAGCACTTTTCACAACAGCAGAACAACTCAAAAACACTTCCAAGCCAATTAAGTGCATGCTAACTATCAACACGGTTGTAATTTTTGACACTAGCCAAGCAAAGGAGAGCTTGCATTCATGTAAGAACATTCTGCTGAAGTACAGTCCATCGGGTGATCTCAGCTTTCTGTCCATCCTACTCTAAAAACATTAGCAGGCTCATGAACTTCAATTGTTCATCCCTCAAGATGTAGCTGGAATTAAGAAACACTCTATTTTCTCCCATGTCCATCTACAATTCAATCAAGTTTTAAATGTTTGTTTCAAAAAGCTGCCAGCCCAGCTTTCAAGCACCTCAAAATTTGTAACAATCCAAGTCCTGAAAGATACTTAATTGTAGGAACTAGAAACGATAATAGATGTGTAACAGAAAATTTAACAATACGTATGTTTGGATGAAAGGTTGTTGAGGGCCCAACTTGCGATCTAAGAGTTTTGATTAAGTCCTTTTTTATTGTAACTATTTGAAACATGTAGAAGCCAGCAATATCAGAATTGTAATATTCAAGTAACAGACAGTTCCAAGCGGTTGCTAACTTTAACTTTTCCATTGCTAAATTCAATCCTGCTTTGCAATAAAGACAGTGCTTGTTGCAAGGTTTTCAATAGGTCCCTAAACCAATTGTGGCACCACACTTGATGAAATCAAGGATCACAATTGAGGGGAAGAGAGAAAGAGAGAGACAGAGAGAGACAGAAAGAGAGAAAGAGAGAGAAACGGGGGAACGGGATGGAGGGCAACAGAGATAGTTAAACAAACAGACAGATAGACAGACATGGAGAAATATGGGGAGGGTATGAGAGCTAAATATAAAACATTGATTGGAAGAATACAGAAAGGTGGTGTGCTTATATTACACTTCTGAGCAAACCCCTTGTAGTCACGTGACTCCTGTGGGGATGTCTTGGAGCTGAGTTGACTGATCTCCAATAACCACGATCGCCTTTGTTTGTGCCAGATATGACTCCAACCAGCGAAGAGCTTCCTCTGATTTCCATCAGCTCCAGTTTTGCTAGGTCTCCTTGATGCTACATGGAGTCAAATATGGACTCAATGTCACACTCACCTCATCTCTGATAAACATCTCTTTTGTCCATGTTTAGACCAAGACTGTCATGAGGTCAGGTGTTGAGTGGCACTGGCACAACTCAAACAATGCGTCTATGAGCAGGTTATTGCTGACATGTTCGAAAGCACTGTTGATGACACTTTCCAAAACTTTACTGCTGAGAGTAGACTGACAGGACGGTTATTATCTGGGTTAGATTTGTTCTGCTTTTTGTGTACAGTATATACCTGCATACATTGCAATGTTCTAGCTGTACTGGAGAACAAGTCTTTAGTACTATTGCCAGAATGCTATCGGGGCCATAGCCTTTGCAGTATTCAGTGCCTCCAGCTGTTTCTTGATATTGCATGCAGTAAATTGAATTGGCTGAAGACTGGAATCTGTTGTACAGGAGACCTCTGGATGAGGCCAAGGTGGATCATCCACTTAGCACTTCTGGCTGAAGATTGTTGCAAATGCTTCAGCCCTATCTTTTGTACTGGTGTGCAGGGTTCTTCCATCATTGAGGATGGGGATATCTGCGGAGCCTCATCCTCCTCCAGTAAGTTGTCCCCCACCATTCACAATTTCACTTGGCCATTGCCAGTATCTGCTTCATCTAAATCTCATTTCTTGAAACACATTCTACATAAACAATTTTCTTCACTGGCCGACTTGTTCCTGAAACTTACTGAATTGACAAGCAGCTCATCCATTCCGTTGGAAGCCCAAATTCTATTTCATGGGCTGCCACTTATTTAATTTTCAGACACCCATTCCCACTCAGTCACAATTTTATTTCATTGTTTTAATAGTACTCCTGCCTAACTTAAAACCAATGCAAATTTAACTAATTCTGCTTTTGGCAATGCAAATTTGGAAAAATAGGAATTGAAGAGGGGCTCTAAGGTGGCTCTCTTAAATGTATAAAATAACGGTATGCATGAGACAGACAGAGATCCATGTGATATCACAAATTACAGCAGTGAACCTAATGCTATATAATACTTCACCTTTCAAATTACACCATGATATTAAGTGAATAATTAAATTAATTAAGTTAATTATTTCAGTTTCAATTCAAAATCAAAGCCTTTAACTTACTTTAAAACCACAGAATCCCTACTCTGCAGAAAGAGGCCATTTGACCCCATCAAGTCTGCACCAACCCTCCAAGGAGTGGCACACCCAGACCCAGCAACCATATTCCTTTTTCCCCTGAGCAATCCACCTAATCTGCATATCTTTTGACTGTGGGAGGAAACAGGAGCTCCAAAGGAGAAGGTGCAATCTCCACTCATGCAGTTACCCAAGGCTGGAATCGAACCCACATCTCTGGTGCTGTGAGGCAGCAGTGCTAACCACTGAAAACCCATTGCCTCCCAATGTTGGGCAGTTATTTTGGATTTGATGGATGGTTTTCTGGTCTGGACAGTAACAGTTGAATATAAATACTTAGGCAGCCAAATTCTTACCATCTTCTTCCCGATCTTCTTCAAAAGCAGGGTTAACAAGTCCAGGCTCAGCAGTTCTGAGGGAGACAATAGCTGCTGCAGAACCTTCTGAAGCTATTGTTTCATCATCTGGTGCTGGGTCTTGGTTTATCTTCAAGCTAGATTGCCTCTTGTTTTCAATTTTAATTCTGTGCTTTGTCAGGCCAGGGCACCTAAAGCAAAAAAAATTAGATCATCACTATTGTAGGGAGACCATGACACAATGATCCAATCTATACAAATTGTTTCACTGCATGCAAAATTTGAGCTTCTGATCTACTAACTTTCAAAGGATTTTAATCTGTGGGAGCACCTGCAATTGCTGACTCACATCAAGGAACGCTTCTCTTTGAAAAGGTATTTCACAATCAATTACTTGTTATTTCATTCAGGTAGGCATAACATCCAATGGCAAAAGTGAGGACTGCAGATGCTGGAGATTAAAGTCAAGATTAGAGTGGTGCTGGAAAAGCACAGCAAGTCAGGCAGCATCCGAGGAGCAGGAAAGTTGATGTTTCGGGCAAAGGCCCTTCATCAGGAACGAATGCATTCATTCCTGCTCCTCGGATGCTGCCTGACCTGATGTGCTTTTCCAGCACCACTCTAATCATAACATCCAATGGTTCAATGTCTAATCAAAATCAGTAGGACAACAACCAATTCAATTTTAGCGGTTTACAGATGAATTAGAATTGAGAGAACTCTAACGCTTTCTCATTAGGACAATGAGATTTAATGTTCTTTTAATTTTTTTTGTTGCTGAAACTCATTTATTGCACTATGTGGTTCATTCCAACTTGCTGTGTGGCCACATGTGCATCTTAGAGGGAAGGCTGGTTGAGCATGGCCTAATTTTTGTATTTGAAGTACATTCCCGGTTGCTGTTTAGCACCAGTTCAACTAACAGGGAACATTGTTGGGCACAGCCTCAGACCAACAGTTCATTCAAAAGATGCCACACAACCTACAATGAAGCAAACCTTCGCACTACACGGATCATGACCTCCTGAATATTAAGCCAACTTGGCAGTTCCCAATAATGACAAGAGGAAAAAAAAACAAAGAAAATGCTGAATGTAAAATGGACTCCATTGACTTCAGACATTGCCGCTCTGTCCCATCACAGACTTGGTACAAATAACTTAATCTCATAATGTAAATTACTAACCACAGGTAAATCCTTCAGAAACACAGGCCCACCCTCCCTTAATCTACAACCTGATTGGCCTCTTACCAAATAGAAACTCAATACGCTGTACTACTTATGATTTAAAAAACACCAAGTCAGTGAGAAATTGATAAAAGTGCAGCTAAACTGATTAAGGATTAACAGAATCAGTTTCTAATTTGGCACAATCTCCTGTGATCTTATTTAAGATTTAAAATGAATATGGGCAAATGCAAACTTTCTGAGACATCAGAATTAACATTAATCTACCCTTTAACATATTTGAGGATTCATACAGATGTTCTAGGTATGGGGTAGATTTGAAAAAAAAAAGATTATTTCCTTTTCTTGAAAAAAAATCAAGCCCTCCCTCAACTAATTTATTGTCTGATCTACCTTGTAGATATATTTCTTGGCACTAAAAAAAATTAAGGGCTCTGGGCAGAAAGCAGGATCAGGGTACCAAGTTGGATGATAATACTGAATGATGGAACAGGCTCGAAGGACCAAATGGTCTATCCTGATCCTATTTGCTATTTCTGTTTCATTGCCTCCTGGCTAAACAATGGCTTGATGTTAAAATTCTCAGCATCGCTTTCAAATCCTTCCATGGTCTTGCCTTTCTCGATCTTTATCATTTTCTCCACCCCCAAAACCCTCTTGACCTACCTGTACTAATTAAAACTGGGGATGCACAAGAAACTAGAATTAATCAGTTTAATATCTATATCTGTGCCTTCAGCTGCCACAGGTCCTACGCTTTGAATTCCCTTGACAAACCTCTCCAAATCTTCAGTTGAATTTCTTCCTTTAAAAAGGTACCCCTTAAACCCTCTGTCTATGATTTTTTGACCATCTGCTCTCAGATTTGCCTTATGTAGTTCAATATTAAACTTTGCTTAATACTGTTTTAACATGAGGGACACTCCACAATTTAAATTTCCTCCTTAGCAGTTCCTGTGGTCGGCTTATTGATCCATTCACAATAATAATCTCCTTGCAGACCATTACACTGTAAATACTACAATTTCCACATCTCTGCAAATATATATTTTCAGCTTTTGTTGCTGTGTTCATACAAACATGTTTCCAGTAATAGTTTAGCCTTCAAAGAGGTCAGAGGAATTTAAATTGCAACATTAGCAGCAGTGTATCTTTAGATTTAGTAAGTAAAGCCTATTTATATTATGGACTGAGACTGAATGCAATTCCTTTTTGAATGATCTTAAAGTGATAAAGATTTTTAAGTAAGAAATTGCACCTTCACTGGAGGTAAATACTAAATCGATGAGCATAACAGAAATTAACATGAAACTGGCTGCAATGCCTTCACTTGCTGAGATCACTGACTAGCTCCACACCCAAATCATCAAGTTTGTTCTCATCTCACTTGAATGGCAGCTGGTTCAGAGTAGTTTGTACTGTACTGCATGCATTCCATGGTCTAACAGATTGGACAGCAGTTACCAAAGACCCCTGGCAGTGCTGTCACCAGTTTTATTTAGACTAAGCAATACCCATTCACTGGAGGGCATTCAAATCAATAGACTCTCAGATATAATGAAATGTGGCTTATGCATTTTGTGTATATAACAGGAGTGCCACTGATGATAAGACGTCTAGTAGTTTGGCAGTACATTGCATTTCCAGCAAAAAGGACTTGATGTCTGGGGAATCCACAACATTGTCAATTTACAAAAGTATGGATCTACTATAACATGGGTTTCTGAACGTGCCACCATGTTAAAAGAGTGAGATTCAGTAAATACAGGGAAGACTGTTCTTTCCATTTCATTAAAACAATTGTTTCTCTGTGTACCATAGTGGAGCCCAGTGTGATAACACCTGGCCCAAAGGTATAAATGGGAAGAAGGGGGTGAAGTAGTTACATTTCTCAGGTAGAAATAACAGGATACAGTATAAACATTTTTGAGACTAAATGTGAGGGCAGGTACATTAGCATTGTCTAGCTCACCGTACCAACTAACCAACTCTTAAAAGACAATCAGAGAATGTAACAGCAAAAAAAAACCTTCTTCCCTGCCCACTACCTTCAATTTTTCACAGGGCATTGTGTTACAGGCAGAGCTGGGGGGGGGTCTAATTGACCCCAGGCTGGTGCAGGTGGGTCAACCCGGTTAGGATTTCAGGAACCAATCATTTCTCTCCCTTGCCAGGAAGCTGGGTAATTGTGGAGATGTTGAGTTAAGGCCTCTGAGTTATGCCCCATTAACGATTACTTAAGGGATTTAAATGATGGTGGGTTGAGAAAGAGCCTTCCTATCCAGAGCTAATTGACGAGGTGATAAGAAGCAGCTAGTATCTCTCCATGGCCAATTCGTCCAATCATTTCCCCATCCTTCCACCTCCAGTGAGGGTAAAATTCCATCCAGTCTAACCACTGAATGGAAAGTACTAGTCATTATATATTGGAACCTCAAGATGTTGGCAAAATACCAATGACTCATAGCATGAGACACAAGCTAGCAATTGTACACAAAAAGATTATTTCGTAATTTATCTTATTGCTGTTGGCAGAACCTTGCAGAACACCTTTATGGTTCCCTGATTACAAAAGTGATCTGATTGATTAGAAAGATATTTTGGCTATCCTCGGGCCAAAAAGGTGCTGCGTAAACATAAATCATTTTCTTTTTATCCTGAGAATGGAACTTCACTAATTAGAAACATGCATTGTTCATACACCATCGTGTATCACTATATGATCTAAGAAAGATGGTTTCATCCAAGAATTTAGTCACTTTTCGAGCTGTGCAATATTTGCATTCTGAAAAAAGGATAATTTATACCTTGAAACCATTGTTAAATATTTACATTCAGTGTTTATTGTACTTTGTTACTTCTGTTCCTAAGGATGTTGGTTAAACTGATAACTTTTAAATTCAAAGGAAAGCATGTTAAAAATCACACAACACCAGGTTATAGTCCAACAGGTTTAATTGGAAGCACACTAGCTTTCGGAGCGACGCTCCTTCATCAGGTGATTCGGAGCGTCGCTCCGAAAGCTAGTGTGCTTCCAATTAAACCTGTTGGACTATAACCTGGTGTTGTGTGATTTTTAACTTTGTACACCCCAGTCCAACACCGGCATCTCCGAATCTTGAATTTAAAAGGTACTGAGAATGTGATGAGCATTCATCATTATAAAAAAGGCAACCATGACCCTTGAGCTTGCTAATACTGACATTAAGATATATGCATAACTACTAGGTGACTGGAGTTTCCAGTCAGCTATGTGAGATACATTTAGTTAGAAATATTTTAAAAACGTATTGGAAGAAAACTTTAACTAGAACTGTATAATAAATGTTTATTCTTCTCATCCATAATCCCTAGTTTGTTCCACATTTTAAGACTCCATTGCAGTTATAACATCTCCTCTCACTGAATCTCTCAATAGTTGTGGAGATAGACTTAATGATCTTTGTCTTCGTACAATAATGTTAGTGGATAGCAACCAGAAGTGTACACGCTCATCAAATTGGAAAAACAATTTGAAATATAATCAAACCTCCCTGACAAGCAACATTGCTGACAACATCTATGAAGACACTTTGGATATGTTCCAAAAGAAAAAACAAAATTATACTTAAAAAACAAATGCTGCCATAATCCTACAAAGAGTCATATTGCTGACAGCGGAGAGATATAGCCACAGCCGTGGTAAATCAACTTGGGGATAATTTTTGGCTACTATGGGACTGGTCAAATGATCCAATTAGTTCCTCTTGTCACATGCATAATCTTCTACTTTGCCAATTAACCAGTGCTGTACCAGATTTCAGTTGGCACAAAAGGTGGCAACCTCACCAATATAATTAATCCAAAGCTAAAATTGTCCTGAACTGCTAGGACATCAACAAATCACATAGACAAGCGTAAATGTTTGCATCGATTATAAATTGTATTGTAAGAAAATGTGATCTATCAAAACAGTAAAAAGATTGAAATGCTTAAATGCATTGTTTTGGGAACAGGTTCGATGGACCTGCAGATTTGTTGATAATTGTATAATCAACAGATTTTTGCAAAGCCAGAGAGGAAAGTTGAGATAAATGACAGAATAAATTAAGAGTACCAATAAAGAATTGAAACAATTTAGTCATTTGGTAAGATAGAACTTAAGTAACACTGAAAAGATATACATTTTATTAAAGCTTTTTGTTTCACACTCATCAGGACAATTCATCAGGAATATCAATGTAAAAGGAAAATTAACGTTTGTACATACTGAAAGTTACATATCAATGGAAATAAAATGTTTCTATTTCACCAACTTTTCAATCTAGTATTATTACATATCAGTGCAGAAGACCCAAATTGTTGCAAACAGAAATAACATGTACACACAACGTATCTGTTTCAACTCAAAAACATAGGTGATATCCATTCTCTGATATTTTTCTCAAGACAATGCCTTGACAAATCAGAGTCAGTCACCGAGCTGATGCATCCTCTATGGCAATGCCTCTATCAAGCAGAGTCCACTTTTCAACCAATCAGAAATCTTCTCATAAACAATATATATGCTGTTTTCCCTTTCTGTTGGTATTCTTGCAAATTTTCCTGACGAATGCCAGATGAAACCCTTCGGAAAAAGTGTCTCTCTGAGTAATATGCTAAATGAAACATTATTGGCCAGTTAGGGATTTAACATTTAAGGAATTTCTGCTGTTAGCATTGTATCAATGCAAAACCATCTAATCTCAGTGTAAGCAAAGCCTTGTCTGGTCTCAATTATTGTGAGTTTTAATTTAAGCAGATTAGTTTAAATTATATCTGCTGTGACAAATACCTTAAAAGCACAATACCAAGACTAAAGTTGAAAGAACATAATCATCTCATTGTGATTTGAGGAGTGCATGTCTCCTCATGTCACAAGGCACACTCCAGGTGAGAGTGAAACGCTCCATTTAAAACTACAGCACTTGTAAAGAGACAGACTTTATTCCAGACTCCCCACTAAGAAAAGGAGGGTTGACAGGAGGGCAGATATTTATGGTACAACAGGAAACTATTATTTTCTTTTTAATCTTATTCAGAGAGTAGTCCCCCAAAGGCACACAGTTGCAATGCCAGATTAAACAAAAAAAAAATCAGCAAAATAAAAACATTATATTTCCGGCTGAACAGCCCTACTGTGCCTGTTTGATCCCCTGATCAATTATTAATGAGCTGAAAATATCTACTCAATCTAAATCCATGGTTAAAGTCCACTCCAGTTCAGAAACAAAAGTCTTGTGATAACATCTTGTTTACCAACAGATGTTTTCACTGAATATGCTATTGTCCAAACTCTCCCATTACTGTCTCATAAATACACCAGTCTAAAGGAGGTCAGGTCACTGGAACAAGAGTCGCAGTCAGAAATGTTAGCAACCTAGTTCATCAAAATCCAGCAGGCATTGTTTGGCTGAAGTAATAGCCACCATATGGGAACAATAGCTGTGGTTGCGTTACTAAATTAGTAATGTAGAGGACTGGACTAGTGTTCCATGGCATAAGTTCAAATTAAGTCTGGCTAGTAAAGCTCAAAATAAAGAAGGGGGTAGCCACACTTCTAGATGTGTACTGCACACCCCCAACTAATGGAAGAGAGTTAGAGGAGCAAATATATAGGGAAAAAGTTCTGACTCCACAAATAATCAGTTATTAACAACTGCGGACTTCAAACACCCAAATACCAACAGGAATACAGCTAGTATAAAAAGATCTGGAGGTACAAAATGGTTGAACTGCATTCAACTGGACTTTTGTTTGCCAGCAATAAAACCTGACATGGGCTTTTTTTTAAATAAACCTAAGACCGTCTTATACAGACAGTTCTAGGTTTAGTCTCAGAAACTGGACAGGTGAAAGAAAAAGTGATCCTTTTGGACACAGCCATCATAATACATTTAGACTTATCATCCTGATGGATAGGGTCAAAAATAGAACAAGAATAGAATTTCTAAACAGTGCAAGGCAAACTTTAACAAGCTAAATCATGATCAGGCAGAAGTGGAATAGTTACAGCTGTGGTAAAACAGAAGGAGACTTGAAAAGTTGTTGTTGTGACCTGTCTGGGAAAACTACAAGAAGTGGGGGATGGGATGGGAGGTGAGAGTGTGGGAGTCCATCAGAGGGAGAGTACAACTACTGTAACTCGGTCAGAATACTGAAATGGCTACCTCTAAGCTCATAACCCCAAAACCTCAGCTTTTAACTCCACTTGGGGTCGCAGACCCCACTTTAGAAAACCTGGCCCTAAGTTTCTTTCAAAGCTCGCGTTACATTTTCCATCTCTACAGGTATCAACATCATTGTGTTAACAAGAGTTTGTTTGAGATTCTTGCCCTGTTCCCAAGTAAAACATCATATAAGAGTAAGATCAAGTAGAATTTTTTTTTAAAAAGTTCAAGGAATGTGGGCATTGCTGGCTGGGTCAGCATTAATTCCCCATGAGAAAGTGGTGCTGAGCTGCCTTCTTGAACTGCTGCAGGAGATTCTCGGAAGTTTCAGCATTTTGAACAAGTAATGAACAATGTCCTCATGTTGAAAGCCAATACTTGTCACTCAAATGAAAAATGTTTCTATTCAGTATTTTTCTGTGTCCACTGTTACTTCAATGGATTGACAAAAGGTAAAGATCGTTTTGTTTTGACCGAGTAAAATCCCTGAACTTCCTGCACTCTCCATAATGGTAACACCATCAGCTTCCAAACCTAGTGTTCAATATAAAACAGACACAGTAATGAAAATTTATTGCCAGCTTTGTGCCACAATTCAGTCATATAATCAACTGTCTAATCTTGAACCACAATGTTTGGTTTTGGGATGAGTTATTTGGAACTTGTAAAAAATAAAACTAGACGTAAAATGCATGTTTTAATGATTGCCTAAAACAATATGCCCTCCGTATGTATGCAGAGTGGAAAACAAGAGCTGTTTTCTTTTAAATTTATTCATGGGATGTGGGTGTTGCTGGCTAGACCAGCATTTATTGCCCATCCTTAATTGCTCTGTAAAGCTGGTAGTGAGTTTGCTGTTGTACAGCAGCTACATGAAAGAAATCCAAGATGTGAAGGGCGGTGAACGTCTGGAATTCTTTACCACAGGGAACTGTGGAGGCCAAACCACTGAAAGAGGAAATAGATAGCTTTTGAAATGTTGGTGGGTTGATGGTTATGCCGAGCTGGAACGAAGGAGGAGTTGACACCTGGTGCAGATCAGCCATGACCTTATTGAATAGTGCGACACACTTGTGCAGCTGAAGGGTCTACTCCTGCTGTTTTACTTTGTGTACAAAAAAAAACACAATTCAAATGTATTGAGATTAGCCACAGAAAACAAACATGCCTTTTGTCAAAAATTCTTCCAGTGGATGAAGTGCTTGATTCTTGTTTTACAACATTGAACTACTCAATGAGGTATTGAACACTTTTCCTGTCCCATTATGCTCCACAAGATGAGACATTCCCTCCAGGAAGACTGAGAGGGGTTTTAAAAATGCCAAAAAGGGTATATATTTGTCTCATACAAAATAACGATTTACAATTTAGCTGAAAAAATACACAACTTTGTGATGAGAGCTTATGAAGGCAAATACATCTTGGTTTATCTTGGAATTCACAGTATTAGCAGAGGGTTCGCAACTGCTCTCAAAGTGCACAATTCAAACTATCTTTACAATGAAAGAACTGCAGCTATACAACCTCCTGCATCAGCAGACTCTTAGTTATTTTGATAGTTCAAGCTAGAGAAAGTCCTGTTTGAACCAGATAAGTACAATTCCCTGCATTTGGATCTAGAAAAGTGACTGTCTTATTAAGATGGCATCAAGCTTGAATTTGCTGTTTCAGGAAAAACTCTGAGCAAAGTTGGTATCTGTTTTTATTCACAGTTCTTTGCTCTTGTCAATCGGGTTTCTATATCACATACTATAGCCCAGCACTATAATGGAGATCAGCATCAAATGCAAAGGAAGAATGCAAGGGTTGCTTGGAGGTTGTCTGAAATGGGAACAGTTTTTAAAGCATGAGATCATGCTTTCACAACCATATATACAGTTAAAAATATTTTGACCAGTGAATCCCTTAAAAAACAATAACAAATGCTATTTGTATTTGCATAGCTCCTACAATGTCATAAAAATTCACAAGGTGCTACACAGGAGCATTATCAAATAAAATGTGACAATGTGCTATATAACATAGATTACAAAAAGCTTGGGGTATCATAAAAGAGAGAGGGCAATGAAGTTTATAATGGAATTCCAGAGCTTAGGGCTCAGTGGTAGGGGGTGTGATTAAAATTGGGGACAGACATAAAAGGCAGTGGTGGGTTTGGAAAAGATTACAGATACAAAGCAAGCCAAGGCCATGCATGGAACAGTATTTTAAACATCAAGGCATTGCTTAAACTGGAGCCAAATGTAATTCAATATGAATGATCCTGTTCCCGATGCTTGCCCTACTAAATTTGGCTCTATCAGCAGAATTGCAGAAAGTGTATCTTGGTCTACTATTGAGACAATGCTTCAAAATGAACAATTTAAACACCAGTAATGGGTTAACAGGGCAAACTTCCTGAATAATTATTAACCAAATGCCAGTATAAAAATGGTTACTGCCTACGGCCATACTAGTCTCATAAAGCACTCAACCTAGTCTGATCTCAGAAGCTAAAATGACTCAGGCCTGGTTAGTACTTGGATGAGAGATTGCCTGGGAATGCCAGATGCAGCAGACTTAAGGGCTATTGTAGTACAATGGTAGTGCCCTTACCTCTGAGCCAGGAGACCCAAATTCAATTCCCACTTGCTCCTGGTGGTGTGTACTAACAGCTCTGAACAGATTGATTAGAAAATATTTAAAATTGATTGTAACTCACTGCATGATGCACTTGTTATTTTATGCCAATCTCATCTAAAGGCATGAGTCCACAAGTACCAGTGACTCAATGGTCACCACCTTCTCAGGGCAACTAGGAGTGTGCAATAAATGCAACACTTCCCAGCAAAATTTGCATTCGCACAGAGACCGGGCTGACATACCGCACAGAGACCGGGCTGACATACCGCACAGAGACCGGGCTGACATACCGCACAGAGACCGGGCTGACATACCGCCCAGAGACTGAACTGACATACCGCACAGCCACCGTGCTGACATACCGCACAGAGACCGGATTGCCATACCGCACAGAGTCCGGGCTCACACGCCGCAGAGAGACCGGACTGCCATACCGTACAGAGACCGTGCTTACAAACTGCCCTGAGACCAGGCTGACATACCACAGAGAGACCGGGCTGTCATACCGCGCAGTAACCGGACTGACACACCTCAGAGGGACTGGGCAGATATACCACAGGGAGACGGGGCTGGCATACCGCAGGCAGACCTGACTGATATACCGCCCAGAGACCGGGTTGACATACCGCAGACAAACCGGGCTGATATACCGTCATGAGACCAGGCTGGCATATCGCAGAGAGACCGGGCTGACATACCTCAGAGAGACCGGGCCGACATACAACCCAGAGACCAGGCTGACATACCACAGAGAGACAAAGCTGACATACCGCAGAGAGACCGGGCCGACATACAGCCGAGAGACCGTGCTGACATACTGCAGAGAGATTGGGCTGACATATCACAGTGAGACCAGCCTGACGTTCCGCCTAGAGACTGGGCTGACATTCCGCAGAGACTGGGCTGACATACCGGACAGAGAGCGGGCTGACATATCGCACAGAGACTGGGCTGACATACAGCAGAGAGACCGGGTTGACATGCTGCAGAGAGACCAGGCTGAAATACCGCTTAGAGGCAGGGTTGACATACAGCAGAGAGACCGGACAGATATACCACAGGGAGACCCGGCTGGCAGACTCCAGGCAGACCTGGCTGACATACCGCCCAGAGACCGGGCTGACATACCGCAGACAGACTGGGCTGATATACCGTTGGGAGACCGGGCTGACATACCACAGAGAAACCGGGTTGACATACCGCACGGAGACCGGCTGACATACCGCCGAGAGACCGGGCCGACATACAGCCGAGAGACCGGGCTGACATACTGCAGAGAGACTGGGCTGACTTACCGCCCAGCAACTGGGCAGACATACTGCAGAAAGACCAGGCTGATATACCTTCGGGAGACTGGGCCGACATACAGCTCAGAGACCGGGCTGAAATACTGCAGAGAGATCGGGCTGACATACCGCCCAGCGACCGGGCAGACATATCGCAGAGAGACCAGGCCGACATACCGCCCAGAGACTGGGTTGACTAACTGCAGAGAGACCAGGCAGACATATTGCAGAGAGACCGGGCTGACTTACTGCCCAGCGACTAGGCAGACATACCGCCCAGAGACCGGAATAACATACCGCAGAGAGACCAGGCTGACATACCGCCCAGAGACCGGGCTCACATACTCCCCCAAGTCCCTCCTCCCTACCTTTTATCTTAGCCTGCTGGACACACTTTCCTCATTCCTGAAGAAGGGCTTATGCCCAAAACGTCGATTCTCCTGTTCCTTGGATGCTGCCTGACCTGCTGCGCTTTTCCAGCAACACATTTTCAGGTCAAAATAACAGCATGTTTGACCATAATGGCTACAACTGCCATAATAAATCCTCACCTACCATCTCAGTGTGAATACTTAGCTATAATCAGTAGTTTAAACCAAAAATATGTGTACTGTTACAGTGTTCAAATGCTTCCTGAATTAAAATTAGATTAATCAATGCAGAGGAAATTCTACCTGGGTGCGTCTGCTATGGGATGACGCAGTGTGACAGACATTCCCAGGGTATGATTTGGAGATGCCAGTGTTGGACGGGGGTGTACAAAGTTAAAAATCACACAACACCAGGTTATAGTCCAACAAGTTTATTTGGAAGCACTAGTTTTCGGCTCTGACAACCACCTCATGAAGGAGCAGTGCTCCGAAAGCTCTTGCTTCCAAATAAACCTGTTGGACAACAACCTCGTGTTGTGTGATTTTTAACCTTGCACATTCCAGGGTAGGGGAGTTCAAAACTAGAGGGCATAGGTTGAAGGTCAGAGGGGAAAGATATAAAAAGGACCTAAGGGGCTACCATTTCACACAAAGGGTGGTGTGTGTATGAAATGAGCTGCCAGAGGAAGTGGTGGAGGCTGGTACAATTAAAACATTTCATAGAATCCCCACAGTGTGGGAAAAAGGCCAAACAGCATCTGGAGTGGTATATGAATAGGAAGTGTTTAGAGGGATATGATGCAATACTGATAAATCAGACTAGATTTATTTAGGGTATCTATCTGGTTGGCATGGACGAGTTGGACCGAAGGGCCTGTTTCTATCCTGTACATCTCTGTGACTCTATGACTATTTGTGTTACATAAGAACTCAAACTTCTGTTCAGTTTTGTTTCCATGAATGTATTTCAAAAGAACTTTGGTAGTGAAGAGCTTGACATGACCCAAGGATATAAAAAAGGTGCTATACAAAGACTAGCTAACCCTTTCCCAATTAGTTTCAAATTTATTGTGTTTTTGGTAGTGGGGGGAGCGGAGACAAGGACACAAGACGTTTCTAAATTTCTGTATTAATTTTTGCATTAGTTTAACTGCACCACTTGCTTCTCTTACCATTGAAACTGGAGCACACATCGCTTACCTATTCCGGAGATGTGGGTCGAGCTCACAGCGTTGCATAACCTTCCCACAGTCCAATCGAAAAGGGCAAAAAACGATCAGCTTATCGAGTAGGTTCCGCACCAGGAGGCTGGATTTCCGACAGTGCTGGAAGTGAAGCCTCTTACGATCCATCGGGCAGAAATCCTGCTCTTGCAAGAAATTCTCCAGGCACTTAAAACAAAACGTGTGGCCACATGGAGTGTCCAGAGGCTGCAGCAGGGGCTGCAGGCAAATGTGACAAACTAGTTCATCATCCACTTCATCTTGATAGTCGTACAAATGGTTCTCTACCACCATATGGGTCTGACCGCACTCCCAACACAATTCATTCACAGTCTGGCTTGCATCTTCAGGATTAACGTCACTCATGATGTCCACCTGGTACTGAGAGCTCCTCAACGAGTTGCAGATCTTTACTGGAAACTTTCAGATCGCACTTGTCAGTGTCTGTTTCTTTACTGCAAAAGAAAAATCATTTGGAAAAAAGGCATGAATCAGACATAAATATTTATTCCTGCTTCAAGAGTAAAATACTTCAAATTTGAAATAATAAAAGAAAACATGAGAAATATTCAGTAGATCAAACAGCATCTTG
>NC_057724.1:54285347-54293248 GCF_004010195.1 Chiloscyllium plagiosum
TGCTGAGATATTGGAAGATTGGGTGGCTTGTGGAACTGTCCCATCTTCCACCACAGCCTCTAGGGAAAAAAAGAAAGATAAGGGAGAAAAGTTACAGAAAAAAAATAAATTTGTCACCGTGTACAATACACATGAGCTGTTTTGATACCTGGAAACTTAGTCCTCCTTAAAAGAAAATTAAGATTCTAGGAGGAACCTAATCCGCCAACCATATTCTTTCATGTCAAAGTGGAAAATATTCCCATTTTTGGCTACTCCTGTCAAGGAGTGTATTTCACAAGAATGGTGCTAGTCAGAATATCATAGTCAAGAATGTGGTGCTAGAACAGGTCAGGCAGCATTCGAGGAGGTGGAGAGTTCATGTTTCGGGCAAAAGCCCTTTGTCAGGAATGGCTTTTCTAATCTCCACCATCTGCAGTCCTCACTTTTGCCCAGGATATTATAGGCTGACAGAACCTGATTTCTTATCCACCCCTATTACAGAATATGTTGGAAGTGGATTCATCAGTTTCTCATCAGTACTGCATGCACAATTCACCCTCAACTGGGAGAGTCCAACCAGAAAACTAGTCATTTCATTTAATATCAGTTTTGTTAAGAAACTCCAAAAGAACAAGGCTGGCCAATCACGCACTCATGCTGAAGAGAGTGTGTGGTCACTGAGTACACATGACAAGCACCACTGCTCATCCCTTTTCACACTTTCGTTTGGATATCAAACACCATCTTCTGCCTTCTCTGAGATAATAATAACTGTTTTTGAGCAGTTCTGCCATTAAAGCACCTAATGAGAGGCAAATAAAAGAAACTAACACAGCTGCCCTTCCTGCTGATTGACTAGCCCACTAGCCCACATCTAGTATTGAATTTGAAGGTCTTGTCACTGTGAGTCAATTGATTTTATTTGTTGTTGATGCATAGTTGCCTGTGTGTGGATTTGTTCGCATGTATGGATATGCTTATGTTGAATAGTTGACTATAGTTGATATCAAACAAACAGATATCTTACCATCAGTTGCAGCTGTCAAATAGAAATCCCTTGACCTTCTGGATCTTGTAGTTTTGAGAAATTTGCTTCTCCTCACATAGCTTGCTGCAAAGAGTTTTCTTGTAAATAAATGAGTCACATTCAGCAGGCAGGGACTGAATCTTTAAAGAAAAGCTTGCTATAAAATGCCTCAAATCTCTGAAGCAATTTAGAGAACTAGTAGAGAGTGGAAATAGAATCATACAGCAATTTATAATGCAAATGGAGGCTAATTAGCCAACTGAGTCTAGAACTTCCGTCCAAGGCTCCAAAAAAGCCTTCCACATCCATCAGAGTTTCACCTGCACTTCCACACATGTAATTTACTGTATCCATTGTTCCTAATGCGGTCTCCTCTTCATTGGGCAGACAGGACGCCTACTTGCAGAATGCTTCAGAGAACATGTCCGAGACACCCGCACCAACCAACCACCACCACTGCGCCTCCCCCCCCCCCCCCACCTTGTGGCCTGAAAACTTCAACTCCCCCTCCCACTCCACCAAGGACATGCAGGTCCTGGGCCTCCTCCATTGCTACACCTTAACGACCTGATGCCTGGTGGAAGAACACCTCATCTTCTGCCTTGGGACCCACCAACCTCTCAGCATCAATGTGGATTTCACCAGTTTCCTCATTTCGCCTCCCCCCAACGTATCCGAGATCCAACCTCCCAACTTGGCACCACTCTCATGACTTGTCCTACATGTCCATCTTCCTTCACAACTATCCACTCCACCCTCCTCTCTGACCTATCATCATTACCCTCACCTATCGCAATCTCAGCTACCTTTCCCCAGCAACACCCCCCCTGCCATTTATCTCTCCACCCCCGAGGCTCACAAGCCTAATTCCTGATGAAGGGCATTTGCCTGAAACGTCGATTCTCCTGCTCCTCGGATGCTGCCTGACCTGTTATGCTTTTCCAGCACTCACACTCTCGACTCTGATCTCCAGCATCAGCAGTTCTCACTTCCGCTATGTCAGCTCTCAATGTGGAATCCATTTAGTCCCATTCTTCCTTTTATCCCTGTACCCCATACAAGTTTATTTCCTTCAAGAGTCCACTCAGTTTCCTATTAATTAACTGTCTCTGCTTCTTGGGCAGCAAGTTCAAGATTATTAGCATTCGCTGCATCAAGAATTTCTTCCTCAAATTCCTCTTGCATTCCTTTGCCAAAACTTAAGTTTGTGTTCACTTGTCTTTGTACCTTGAGCAAACATGGAAAGTTTTTTTTTTGTGAACTTATTTAAGCAGTCATAATCTTCTGCATCTTTTTCAAATCTGCCTTCAATTGTCTTTGATCTGAGGGGAACAGCCCTGACTATGTAACAAACCCACTATCCCCAGCCTCCACCAAATCTTTGGGGGACTGTTCTGAAAATCTTTAGTGCACCCTCTCAAAGGCCTTTCATCTTAGAGAGTGGTGACTGGAACTGGACAAAATATTCTGATTGAGGCCTAATCACAGCATTCTATAAGTTTAGAATAACTTCCCCGCTTTTGTACTCAATGCCTGTCAATCCAATCAACACTGCACTGATAAATGAGATAAAAGAATTGAATTTTTTCAATAAGAGCTACTGGCAAGAATTTAATTTGGGTTTAGTGTCATACCATGAGCATCGTGAATTAATGCCAATTTAACCAAAAGGCTTTCCAATCTGGCATGATAGCCAACTAGGCCAACCAAATGTTGATCAATACTCCTGGGATTTATATTGCGAGGATGGTCAAAGATGACTTTTAAACAGAGTTTTAAAAGGAAAGAGTGCAACGGATGAGCAAAGAAGGGAATTATAAACTGTGAGGACTACAGGCAGCTATAGGTTTGATAGCAATAGGAGTTTACAAAAGATGCTAGAGTCAAAAGAAATGAATTTGAATGGATGAAATAAAACTGGAGGTGGTTACAGAGGTTATGAATGAGAAAATCATGGAACAATTTAAACTTATGAATGAGAAGTTGATATTTAAGGCTTTCAAAGGAAATGCAGGGAGAGGCAATGAGCAAAGCACAGAATAGGATCTGATCGCAGAATTTGAAAGAATTGGTTGTTGGAATGCAGGATGGGAAGCTGGTGAATATATATTCAGCGTAATGTAAACTAGAGGTGATAAAATCATGAATGACAATTTCAGTGACATATAGTTCAGGCTAGGGAATGAGTAATATCAAAGGAGGAAATTGTGTTGAGGATACAAATGTAGAATCAGTAACTCAACTCTTAGTTGATTAGTGCTGCAATTTAAAGCAGTCTGGTTTAACACAATACATTGGCCAGTGTTAATGGAAAACTAAAAACATAGACAGATATTGAATAATTACACTGAAGAAAATTACTCAACCCATGGTGCCCACAGCAGCTAAAAAAATCCTTTCCATTTTAACGCCACCTCCCGATGCTTGGTCTGTACTTGTAGGTTACAGTATCTCAAAACACCCAACACTGATGATGTCGCCTAGCCAGGGGACGAAACGTTTGCAACAAAAACCTCCAGCTCGGCGAACAGAACCACAACACCCAAGTATTTTCAAATACATTGAAGATGTCTGCCTTTATTGTTTCAGACAACCCTTCTCCACATTGAAATTAAAAAGTTACATTTTCCAATCAGGTCCTGGACATCGAGATAAGATTCTTGTTATTGAGTGACAAGAGGTCTATTAACATAGATTATCATGCATTATCACTCTCATTGCTACCTAATCTTGCCTCATTAACAGGTAGTCTCCCATTCTTCCACCCACTGGACTGAATTTAGATACCAAGAATTCCCAACCTGAAAGACCTGGTGACTTCAGCTCACTGTTTGCTCCTCCAGACCACCAAAATCTCAGGGCACACTCCATGGGCCACATCCCATATCCATGAATGTGGTCTCTGCCACATGCCAGCATCACTGCACCCTCATCAAACACAAGAACAAAGAACTGTATAATACAGGTTCTTCGGCCTACAAAGACTATGCCAACATTAAACCTTCCTAAACTAAAATCTTTTTCCTGTACACAGTCTGTATTCCTCTCATAGAATCATAGTGCAGAAAAAGGCCATTCGGCCCATTGAATCTGCACAGAACCTCCAAAGAGCATCCTATCCAGACCAAGCACCCCACCCTATCCCCGTAATCCCGCATTTTACCATGGCCAATATACCCAACTTGCACATCTTTGGACTGGAGCACAAATTGGAAACCCACACAGACACTATTCTTTATTCCCTCATTCTGTCTACTCCCTGCCTATTCATATATCTGTTATGATGCTTCTTAAATGTTGCTACTATATCTGGCTCCACCACCTATTCTGACTAGGCGAAAGTGGGTACTGAGTTGAGAGTGTGTTGCTGAAAAAGTACAGCAGGTACAGCAGGAAGGTTCCTGATGAAGGGATTATGCCCAAAACATCGATTCTCCTGCTCCTTGGATGTTCCTAACCAGACTTCACTTTCCCTTAAAGTGGGTTCTGCAGATGCTGAAGATTAGAGTCAAGATTAGACTAGTGCTGGAAAAGTACAGCAGGTTAGGCTTCCTGATGAAGGGCTTTTGACTGAAACGTTGATTTTCCTGCTCCTCTGATGCTGCCTGACCTGCTGTGCTTTTCCAGCACCACTCTGATCTTGACTCACTGCCTCTGACACTTACCACTCTCTGTATAAAAAAAATCTCCTTTAAACCTCTTCCCTTTTACCTTAAACCTATGCCCCCTAGTAATTTCTACCCTGGGAAAAAGACTACAACTATTCATTCTATCCATGCCACTCATAATTTTGTAAACTTCTATAAGATTGCTCCTCATTCTTTGATATTCAAGTGAAAATAAATCAAGTTTATCCAATCTCTCCTCATAGCTAATACCCTCCAAAACCAGGCGACATCATGGTAAGCCATTTCTCTATCCTTGCCAAAGCCTTCTGCTAGTGTGGCAACCAGAACTATACACAATATTTCAAAGGTGGCCAAACTAAAGTTCTACATAGCTCCAACATGGCTTGCCTGTGGCACATCTCCAATTCACTGACAGTGCTCTTCTGCACTGTAATGCTGCATTTTGTAGCACTGACACCTTTCATTGTAACAGTGATCCCAGGGCACTTTCCGTGAAGGGGCAGACATCCAATTCTAGGATTGGACCGAGCTGCCTCTTGGGTCTGCTCACCGACAGTGTCAGAGAATCATAGAGGATCTACAGCACAGAAATAGGCCCTTTAGTCCATCGCACCAAAAACAACCATCTAACTATTCTAATCTCATTTTCGAGCACTTGGTCCATAGCCTTGGATGCCCTGCCATCACAAGTGCACTTTGACACTTACTTACCTTATGCCTACCTGACTCCTTGTAGAATTTGGGCCTTGCCTTGCCTTTAGTGCTTTCTCCTTCAGCTACACCTCAGAGGCTTCCAACACTTCTGTCTTGTCTTGCCGTTTAGCACAGACTCAAGGCCAGGTAGTTCGTTATGTTTGTCAGCAGTCATCATTTGAGGGGATGAACATGTTGCTGTATGGCACCCATCCCTCTGTCAATCTTATAAAACAGCATGTGCCAGTAGTATATGCAGCAAACACACTGCATATCCTTCATCTAAATGGCCAGGCCTGAAACTCCTAAGTCTTCAGGAGTAGCCCTCAGTCAAATCAAGGCAGGCTGCCATCAATTAGGGGGTCTTATTACAGTCAGTCAAGGACTTCATTGATATCAGTCCATGAGCTTGAGTACAATCTGAATCTTCTCTTCTAAGGGGTGAGGAGCCAAATATCAGGCACTCCACCATCTGTTATGGTTCTTCGTTCTCTACCTTGGGCCATTTCCTCCTTGAATGAGTCAAAAGGAGGGATTGAGTGAAACAAAAGGAGCTGACACTGCTCGCAGTACTGGTGCAGGTGGAGGAAAGATGGTGAGATGGCCAGTCTGAGTGAGTACAAGGAACAGAGGTCATGCGGAGTTAATAGTCTGGGGAAAAGCAAGTGAAGGAAGATGTGTGATCTAGTGAGAAAGGCAGAGCATGAGCCTTGGAAGGAGGTGGGTGCAGGAGCAGGGGAGGAGAGATAATATGAGTGTGAGGTTGCAGAATGAAGATAGTAGAGCTTACTGTGGCGGAGAAAGTGAGAACTGCAGATGTTGGCGATCAGAGTCGAGAGTGTGGTGCTTGAAACGCACAGCAGGCCTGGCAACATCCAAGGAGCAGAAGGATCGATGTTTTGGGCATAAGCCCTTCATCAGGAAGCCTGATGAAGGGTTTATGCCCGAATCGTCAATTCTCCTGCTCCTCAGATGCTGCCTGGCCTGCTATGCTTCTCCAGCATCACACTCTCTTCCAGTGGCAGAGTGGAGAAAGTCTGGACAGTTCAGACCACAATAACCTGGGACCTCAGACAATGTTGGCAGACTCTGACATTATGACCTCCTCTGCTGGTCCTGGGAGAAAAGGACAGCCCTCCTCTGCACTTCCAGGTCCCAGTTTGCAAAGTGCAATGTTTCAATTTCCTCTTATCGGCCATATCCAGGGCAACTGTCATGAATTGTGCAGGACAGCTTCAGACTGCCAGCTCTTGGCCATATACAGAATGGCCTTTAAATTTGTTGCCAGTGTCAGGGATCCTAGGTGATCCCAGCAATAACGAGCACCTCTGCCTATGGCGAGTGGGAGAATCAGGCTAGCGTGGAACGAGAGCTGCACCGTGGGGTATGGTGTGGAGTTAACAAGGCATGTGTAGAGCAACAGTATGAGAAATGTCAATAGGCCTTGCAGAAAGAAATCTTTCAAGAAATCCAACGAAAATGACACTTAGCCAATGTCTGGTAAGATTCAACCAATAGAAACAGAGGATATTCATGACACCAAAGGAAGCCATCACATCTGTGCTGGAAATAATGCATTACAAATCAATAGCATTTGGGGTTTCTCCTATATCTAGTGATTTTGCTGTTTTTACTTTTCTGCAGTATCATAGCTTCTTGATGTGACTCTTTCATGTCATCACTGGCAATTACAAACTTACTTCTCTTTTTTTAGATCCTATGATAGGGTACTGATCTGATGTGAGAGTTATTGACTCACACGTTGGCTTTCTAAACACATTCAGTAACAATGCTTGCAATGTGGCTGAAAGATATTACAGAGCAGGGTGTAGGTTTGCTCGCTGAGCTGTAGGTTTGATATCCAGACGTTTCATGACCTGGCTAGGTAACATCATCAGTGGCAACCTCCAAGTGAAGTGAAGCTATTGTCTCCTGCTTTCTATTTATATCTTTCTCCTGGATGGGGTTCCTGGGGTTTGTGGTGATGTCATTTCCTGTGCATTTTCTGAGGGATTGATAGATGGCATCTAGATCTATGTGCTTGTTTATGGCGTTGTGGTTGGAGTGGCCACTGATGGTGTTACCTAGCCAGGTAATGAAACGTCTGGATATCAAACCTACAGCTCAGCGAGCAAACCTACACCCTAAACCTCAACCTGAGTTACAAACCTCAACCTGAGTTACAAACCTTCACAAACCTTGCGATTACAGAGCAGATTTGAAGCACTGGGCCTAGTCCATGTCCATTAGACCATAAGACCATAAGACATAGGAGTGGAAGTAAGGCCATTCGGCCCATCGAGTCCACTCCGCCATTCAATCATGGCTGATGCGCATTTCAGCTCCACTTACCAGCGTTCTCCCCGTAGCCCTTAATTCCTCTAGACAACAAGAATCTATCAATCTCGGCCTTGAAGACATTTAGCGTCCCGGCTTCCACTGCACTCCGTGGCAATGAATTCCACAGGCCCACCACTCTCTGGCTGAAGAAATGCCTCCACATTTCTGTTCTGAAATGACCCCCTCTAATTCTAAGGCTGTGTCCACGGGTCCTAGTCTCCTCGCCTAAC
>NC_057724.1:54295396-54316986 GCF_004010195.1 Chiloscyllium plagiosum
ACTCCAGCCTGAACTCTACCATATTATGGTCGCTACTTCCTAAGGGTTCCCTTATTTTAAGATCTTTTATAGAGTCTGGTTCATTGCAAAGCATTAGGTCCAGAATAGCCTGCTCTCTTGTGGGCTCCATGACAAGCTGTTCCAAAAATCCATCCTGTAAGCATTCCATGAATTCCCTTTCTTTAGATCCACTAACAACATTATTTACCCAGTCCACCTGCATATTGAAGTCTCCCATGATCAATGTAACCTTGCCTTTCTGACATGCCTTCTCTATTTCCCGGTACATGTTATGTCCCTGGTCCTGACCACTGTTAGGTGGTCTATACACAACTCCAATTATGTTTTTTTTGCCTTTGTGGTTCTTCAATTCCACCCACACAGACTCCACATCATCCGACGCTATGTCATTCAATACCATAGATTTAATTTTGTTCTTAACTAACAAGGCAACCCCACCCCCTTTGCCCACCTCTCTGTCTTTTCGATAAGTTGAAAGACCATGGAGGTTTAACTGCCAGTCCTGACCCCCCTGTAACCAAGTCTCTGTGATGCCTACTACATCATAATCATTCACTATTATCTGTGCCATTAGTTCATCGGCTTTGTTATGTATGGTACGAGCATTCAGGTAAAGTGCCTTAATGCTAACTTCCTTATCATTAGAGATTTTGGAAGTCATATGTCCTAAGTTATCCTTGCTTTTTACTGCATTCTCGGTCTGCCTCAATTTTAAATCCGCCTGGAAACATTCTATCCTGCTGCTTATCTTGCCATTTACCTCCATACTCCCTGTCGCTTTGACTTTCCCTTCCCCCCAACTCAGAAGTTTAAAGTCCTACTGGCCACCCTATTTATCCTCTTCGCTAGAACATTGGTACCTGATCGGTTCAGGTGGAGACCATCCCAACGGTACAGATCCCCCCTGTTCCAAAACTGATGCCAATGCCCCATGAAGTGGAATCCCTCTTTCCCACACCAATCCCTTAGCCACGTGTTTACTTGCCTAATTTTCTTGTCCCTATGCCAATTGGCACGTGGCTCGGGCAGTAATCCGGAGATTATGACCCTTGAGGACCTGTGCTTCAATTTCCTGCCTAGTGCTTCGTAATGCCCAAACAGGTCCTCCACCCTAGTCTTGCCTATGTTGTTGGTACCAACGTGGACCACAACAACTGGATCCTCCCCCTCCTACTCCAATATCCTTTCAAGACGGTCGGAGATGTCTCGCACCCTGGCACCGGGCAGGCAACACACCATGCGAGACTCCAGCACCAGGCTCTGTATCAAACTGGAGAATTTATTTAAATCTAGAAGGTGCATTTGAATTCTTTATACTATCCTAAGTTCTCCAATTGGCCCAGTGTAGAATGAATTCGGAAATGGAGAACCTGTGACATTGCATGCAAGAAGGCTGGATACTAAACGTTGCAAAAAACATTTCCGTAATACTTACCAATTTAACCTCCCGTAACCCTTTCCCAATTCTAAAGAACAGGATCATCCAGACATTTGTGGCAGTGGCCTGTATCATAAGAGGGGCAACTGGGCTGCCTAACTTATGGATCATTAGGAACATGACACACTGTTTCTTTAGTGCTTCTTGGAATCAGCACTTGTTAGAACAAAGATGTAACTTGAGGAGATGCTGAGCATGGTGATCCAGCAGGAAGACGGCCATTGGTATCTGTGCCTTCTTCCAGCTATTTCAGTTTTATCTGTATAATCAACTTTTCTTAATTCTAGATTGGAGTTGTGCTGGAAAAGCTCAGCAGTTCAGGCAGCATCAAGGAGCAGGAAAATCGATGTTTCAAGCAAAAGTCCTTCATCAGGAATAGAAAAATGATCACATTCTTTGTTTAGAAGTTTAGTTTACAGTGTAAAAACAGGCCCTTCAGCCCAAGAAATCCACACCAACTCTCCGAAGAGTGACCCACGCAGACCTATTTCCCCTATATTTACCCCTGACTAATGCATCTAACCTACATCCCTGAATGCTACAGACAATTTAGCATGGCCAATTCACCTGACCTGCACATCTACGGGTCATGGGAGGAAACCAGAGCACCCAGAGGAAACCCATGCAGACACGGAGAGAATGTTCAAACTCCACACAGACAGACAGTCGTCCGAGATTGGAATCAAACCCAGATCCCTGGCACTGTGAAGCAGCAGTGCTGACCACTGAGCCACAGCAATTCTCTTCTGGAAAATTGGAGCTTTCTTTTTCTGGAACTTTAGAGTTAATGCTGAACTGTGCGAAATTCCCAAAGTACCTCAAAGAATGCCCAGAGACACAGCAGCAAACGATTTTTGATGGCACTATGGACAACACCAGCATCTACTCTGCCATGGGGTGGAATGGAAACTGGGGAATAAAAACAGCTGATCTGTTGCAATTTGCCCACATTCCTCTCTCTCAACTGGCTGTGAAACAGCAACCATAAAGTTAAAAATCACACATCACTAGGTTATAGTCTAACAGGTTTAATTGGAAGCACTAGCTTTCAGAGCACTGCTTCTTCATCAGGTGTTTGTGGAGTACACAATTGTAAGGCACAGTTTACAGTGTGATGTAACTGAAATTATACATTGAAAAATACCTTGATTGTCTGTTAAGTCTCTCATCTGTTGGAATGACCATGTTAGTTTCACTCCTTTCATATGATGGAAATGTGTTGCTGGAAAAGCGCAGCAGGTCAGGCAGCATCTAGGGAACAGGAGAATCGACGTTTCGGGCATTAGCCCTGAAGAAGGGCTAATGCCCGAAACGTCGATTCTCCTGTTCCCCAGATGCTGCCTGACCTGCTGCGCTTTTCCAGCAACACATTTCCATCTCTGATCTCCAGCATCTGCAGGCCTCACTTTCTCCTCACTCCTTTCATATGTAAATTGCAACACTTTTTTAAAAGTTACACCTGATGAAGGAGCAGCGCTCTGAAAGCTAATGCTTCCAATTAAATCTGTTGGACTATAACCTGGTGTTGTGTGATTTTTAACTTTGTACATCCCAGTTCAACACCGGCATCTCCAAATCATGAGAAACCATAAATTCAACTTTACAGGGCAATCACCAGGTTACTCGGATGATATTCTGTTGTCCCTTGCAGCTGCCTTATAGAGGCTTTCTATGTCAAATGGCTTGCTGTACAGCTGGAATGCCATCAGCCCAGGAGTTTGAATTGGTAGCTAAAGAAACTGCCTTCTGTATCAAACCAGACCATAGTGGAGGAAAGGCATTACAGAGTAAATACCAGAGAAAGTGCATGCAGCTTTTACTCTTCCACAATGTACAACTGCTTCCAGTGGAAGGTTTACTGATCACACTGAATGCAGAGTCAGTTACTTTGTAGTTTCTGGAGAGGGAAAGGAGAAGCATGGGCAACATAACCTCGTGTAAAAAGTCATGACCTTGCGCTGACCCTCAATAGGAAGTGATGGCCATCTAAAAGCAAAGCATAGAAAAACTTCAGAGAACCCTAATTGTCGAGGAGAAACAGAAGCCATTATCTAACAATAGTCAACACAGCATTTTGGTATGTGACTAACAATAGGCAAGGCTGCTGTGAATATACCTGCTCCACCCAGCTCCCATTTAGCACTAGGTTAGGGTATTCACACATCATTGTCAGATTCATCACTTACATAGCTGCCAAGGCTCACAGTCAAAAGAACCAAGATATTACTTGCATGGGTTGAAAACTGTAAGAGGTCATTGATGTTGTTTAATAAATTAGTTTCTCAAATTTAAAAGTGGCTGCTCCAAATGGAGTTTGCATGAAAGAGAAGGCAGCTTCAGGTTATGTAAAATATTTTTGAGCTGATGTTTTTTAGAGTATGTGGCAATACAGTGTGGGAGAATACTTTTAGTTCCTATCGTGACAGATGACAGTGATCATGAAAACAATTAAATTAATCCTACAAAATCTTAATCCATTGTCTATATGAAGGGTGTTGTAAATTGTAATTAAGAATTTGATGAATGTTTAAAGATATGATGCACCATTATTTCTGCTGATATTTCCCGAGAATATTTCTGGACCACCTTGATTTGTGAATTACACAGTATATCTCACCATGTCATGCGGGTTCAGACCTCTCGGTGCAAGTTTATACCAAACATTCCTGGAAAAGAACTTTGAACATGCCACAGTAAAAACCATTTCAACTCAGGGACTTCAGAAGTGGAGCATCCAAGAAGTTAACATATGCTTTTGGCTGAATAAGGCTTAACCCTATCTGCTGCAATAAATTAATTAAACGGATCAATATTTTCAAGTCATGGAATTATGGATTTCAAATCCTCTCTCTGAAAATGTTTGGTTGCAGGAAATTCTGAATTATGAATACATTTATCAATTTCATTAAGTTTGCAGTGAGCCTCAGTTTACAGATGTAAATAGCCATTTATTTAGAAGATTATAATATTAAACAACCAGAAAAGAGCATGATTAATCAAAACAAAGTTGCCAATTTCTTGTGAAACAGAAACCATAAATTCAGCTTTACAAGGCAATCACCAGGTTAACTCAAATGATATTCTGTTGTCCCTTGCAGCTGCCTAAAAGAGGTTTTCTATGTCAAATGGCTTGCTGTAGAGGAGTGACTGCAGAGTTACAGTTGTATCACTTTTTAATCTTAATTTATTGTAAAAGCCAGGAAGATCAGAAGGACAGCCAGAACACTACCTGTCCACTAATAAATGGGTTCTAGGTTCAACTAAGGCTGTTGGAAGCAAACGTAAGCCTATTTTTGAATAGTAGTGTATTGTATTCACCAATGTAGGGTGGTGATAATGGAGGTAGAGTGCATTTGAACAGTAATATGGTGGAAAATGGATAGGAGATGGACAACAGATGTTGATGGTGAAATGTGCTGAACAAAGAGTAGATATGTATAGGCTTATTTTTTTAATAATTAACACCTTTTGCCCAGTATTAGATTTGTCCACCAGAGTTTTGTGTTCAATTTCAAAGTTGTGTAAATGAGGCAAACTCAAAAATGTCAAAAACAGTGGAGGTCAGTAAAGTCTGTCCACCATCTACATGTTGTTAATCAGGACTGTGATGAAATACTGTCAACGTGGATGGATGAGTGCAGCTCCCATTACATTCAAGAAGCTTGACATTATTCAGGACAAGGCAAACTGCTGAATTAGCACTCCAGTAAACAGTTCATAAATTCATAACTGTTCATTAAATAGTTCTGTCACTCTGTGAATGGCACACAGTAGCTGCTGTGTATACCATGTCCAAGATGCACTGCAGCAACGTCACAAATCCCCATCGACAGCACCCTCAAAACTGTCTTCCCAGAAGGACAAAGACAAAAGATACATGGGGACAGCACAACCTGCAAGTTGCCCTCCAAATCACACGTCATGCTTACTTGAACTATGTCACCATTACTCCAATGTCACCAGATTAAAATCATCAACCGAGGAGCAGGAAAATCGATGTTTCGGGCAAAAGCCCTTCGTCAGGATTCCTGACGAAGGGCTTTTGCCTGAAAAGTCGATTTTTCTGCTCCTCGGATGCTGCCTGACCTGCTGTGCTTTTCCAGTACCATGCTAATCTTGACTCTGATCTCCAGCATCTGCAGTCCTCACTTTCGCCAAAGATCCTCAACCCCCACCAAGTAGCAATGTGACTATACCTGCACCAGAAGGAGACTTTAACCAACCTTCTCAAGGGCAATTAGGATATACAATGCTATTTTACTGGATCTTTTTCTATTGGCAGCAAAGAATAAACTAATAGAAAGGAAAGATTGTTCAGCATGAAGAAATATTGTTTTTCCTCTTGCTGCTTCCCTGAAGCACTTGTTCCACTGTTATTGTTGAATCACCATTCAGGCATTCCAGATATAGCATGAGGTTTCAGTCTCATTGGAATGCAAATTGGAGGCCTCAAGTGCTTTGTACGTATCAATGGCAGGGGTCCTACATGCTGACTCTCTATTAGTATGGAACACATCAGGACTCTAACATCATTAGACACTTCAGACTTATTAAATAGCATTAAGAACCCCATCTGGGAAGTACATTTGCAATAGTGCCATGATTGGTGATGATATGAAAGCAGACCAAATGATGTATACACATTTTGATCATTTCAACCAACTAGTTAGGTAAATTCAGTAAGTTCAGTTACGCCCTGCCTGATTTAATACTCCAATGAGTCAGGTGGGTGTTGTCAGGTATGCTGCTAGAGAGACAAGGTTATAGTCATCGAGCTCAAAATTAGATAGCTCTAATTTTAAGGTGTTGGAGATTTTGAACAATGACTTGCCGTTGATCCAGGTGGGAAACCTGAGTTTTGTTCACATGTAAATGATTATAGTATTGGCCTCAGCAGCTCCTGATTACACTGCCCGCGACCCCTGTGTTCATTCGGGTGGTACTGCCAGCTTCTCTTGAAGAGAGACCACCCTCTTAAAGAATATTGCACCATGGACAGAATTTTCCCAGCTCCTGAATAATGAGGCATCGGTGCGAAAGTTGGGAAAATCCTGAGAGGTGGCCAATAAGGAGATTCCCAACGCTGAAAGCAAAATGTCCCATTTTCCAACCTAATGTTGAAATGTGAGATGAGATTTTGACCAGTGAGAAGTGAGAGGTCTAGTTACAAACTCAACTGAACACACAGCAAGTTGAGCATGTATTAACACTCTCATTGTCACATTATCTCACTTTATTGATATGCAGTTTCCCATTCTCTCATCCACCAGAAGTAACTGTCAGCATCAATTCCCAGCATAAAAGTCAGAATGGGTACGTGGTGACTCCAGCTCGTAGCTTGCTCCTCTGGCCCTTCATCAGTCACCAAATCTCAGGCATGTTCAATGGACAATGCCAAGGTCACATGGCACCAGGCTATAGTCCAACAGGATTATTTGAAACCACAAGTTTTCGGGGTCCTCCTCCTTCCTCAGGCAGCTAGCAGTGCTCCAAAAGCTTGCGGTTTCAAATAAACCTGTTGGACCATAACCTGGTATTATATGATTTTTGGCTTTCCCACCCCATTTTAACACCAGCACCTCTACTCCATGGACGATGACTTCACTTACTCCCCATCCAGCAGGATCTTCAGGTGCCTATCAACAAAGCATTTTTCCTCTGTTCAACATGTTTAGAGCAATTGGCAGAAACTGGGCAGAGCGGTTGCGTGTTTGACTGAGTGCATGTTTGAGCCTCAAAGATGGTACCAGCACCAGGAATCTCAGATGCTCTCAAAAGTGGGGGTAGTTCAGCTTGCAATGAGTGGCAGAATATGAAAAGTGCAGCACGTTAAGGTTGTGGAGCATTGGTGATGAAGTGAATTTGGGAAGATATTTACTCCTTGTCCCTGGTTGCCCTTGAAAAGCCAGTGGCAAACTGCTTTCTTGAACTGCTATGGTGAATGTGCTGTAGTTTGACACCCAATGCCTGTAGGGAGGGAATTCTAGGATTTTGATTCAGCGACAGTGATGGAGTAGTGATCTAGTTCCAAGTCAAGATGGTGAGTGGCTTGAAGGGAAGATTGTAGGTGGTGGTGTTCTCCTCGTCATTCTCGATGGAAGTGGCCATGAGTTCAGGAGGAACTGTCCAAGAATCTTTGATTAATTGTTGCAGTGCATCTTGTAGATAGTACACACTGCTGCTACTGAACGTCACTGGTGGAGATAGTGGATGCTTGTGGATGTGGATGGGTGCTACGTTATCCTGGGTATTGTCAAGCTTCTTGAGTTTTGCTGGGGCTGCACTCATCCAGGCAAGTGGGGAGTATTTGTGATTTGTGCCCCGTAGATGGTGGATAGGCTTTGGACAATTGGGAGATGAGTTACTCCCCTCAATCTTCTAGTCTCTAACTTGCTTTTGAAGCCACTGTGTTTATGTTGCGGGTTCAGTTGAGTTTCTGGTCAATTGTAACCCCAACAATGTTGATAGTGATGATAATGCCATTGAGTGTCAAGGGGCTGTGATTAGAGTATTTCTTATTAGAGATAGTTGTTGCCTAGCATTTGTGTGGCACAAATATTACTTGCCACTTATCCAGACCAAGCCTGGATATTGTCCAGATCTTGTTGCATTTGAACATGGACTGCTTTAGTATCTGAGGAGTTGTGAATGGTACTGAACATTGTGCAATCATCAGTGAATATCTCCACTTCTGACCTTTGCTTGCAGAGAAGTCCTGGCGAGCGACCCTCCAAGAAGCTTACTCTTTGATAATTTCTGGTAAAATATGACACTATGAATATGCCTGCAAATTAGGACTTCTCAAGGATCTCCCTCAGCAGAACATCCTCAGAAGTGGATGCCAGGACATTCAACTCCCAGTGACAACATTGCTACAAGATGGCTAATGGCTACAGGAGGATAGTTAAGGCCAGTTACTGCATCTTATGACTTTTTTTTATCTCACTGCCTTCACATACCTTCAGCTCTCCACCTATGGTTGGCAAAACATGTAACGCAGTATGGTGTAATCACTGATATTTTAAACTCTTTACTTGCAGAACATGATGAGCACAACAGAACAGAACAGAGCACTGCTGGCAATGACAAGGATGCCTGTTTTGAGATTCAATGGAGAAGATTGCTTTCCACATGGGACTTACTGCAATGGACATACTTCCATCTGGGATCACTGGGAAAATTGAGGATAATGGAATATTTCTGTCTGACAGCCATTAACTCACAGTTTATTCTTATCCTGATGTCTGCCGGAATGAACAAACTACTGATAGTGGGATCATAGACTTCTTGCTTTACACTTCCCTCACATGAACCTTTCCCTTCAGATTTCCTGCTCTTATATACTCAAGAACTTTGACCTGGTCAGCCCCAGCAGGAAGGTGGAAGGGTGTGAGAAAGAAACCCAGCACTTGATGTGACATTTTCAACCACCAGCTCTGACTCTGGCATGGAACTCACCTGTTAGGCTGGCATAGATTTGTGATTACCGACTGGGACACAAAGAGGCTGCTGTAGTTCATTTATCCATGGAGGGTGAAGTTACCGAAAAGTCTGCTGCATAGGATGCAGATAAGGACCTTGATGGATGACGTATTAAACAGCACTGATGAGCATGTAAAATGAGATTCGAAGTGCCTTGACTGACCTACCAGATTGACTTTTGTTACCTTCGAGGAGCAAGTCCAGCTATAACTTAGTAAAACCTTTGCACTATCCATGATATCTCCACAGTCCCTGTTCATTTTGTAGACTCACAAGTACTGCCATTACTATCCCATGTTGTAGTTTTTGCACAGACAGATCACCACATCCTCTGCTCTGCCACTGCAGATTAGCAACAGCTATCATCAGAACCAGAAGCTCAACACAAAAGACTGTCAGAAACAATTCAGCGTACTTCTACGTACCTTGCGACAGACAGATTTGGTCTGTCTCTTAAGGAACAACAGTGCAGGACTCATCTTGCAGCTTCAAACCGATTCTTTGAGAATAACTAACAATACGTACTCTGAATTTGTGTGGCTTAATTTGGAATCTTGGCATCACATCAGTCAGTCAGTTTAACATGAATTTGAAGTCTTCAAGCGAATGCAGGGAATACACCAGTATGCTCCCTTCTCCTGCTGCAACCTTACATAGTCTATGCAGAAAGTACCCAGTGGCGCATTACTGCCTGGGTAGTGACTGTAGGTGTTGCTTGAGGCTCAACAAAATGTGTATCTAAGACCTAGGATCTCAAACCAGAGACTCGGTTTCCTGGGTAGCATATGCTATATGCATCAGACACTTGGACAACCTACAGGAGGCACATCGAAATACTGGAGAAGTACTGTCATCGATGCCTCAAAAGATCTTCCAAATCCAGTTGAAAGAAATGTGGTGAAATACCAATGGTCCCTCCCAAGACAACATGCCCAACATCGAGACATTAATCACTGAAGACCAGGTACCTGGGCAGGACATATTTCTGCTTGTATGGTATCCCTGACAACAGACTCCTGAAGAAACTGTTCTACTTGGCCATAGCACGAGACTCCCAGTGGAACAGCAGAAGTGCTTTGATCCCACCATCAGCAGTTTGTTCATCCTATCAGACATCAGGATGAAAATAAGCTGTGAGTTAAGGGCTGTCAGACGGGAACATTCCATCATCCTCAATATTCCCAGTAATCCCAGATGGAAGTGTGCCCATCACAATTAGTCCCATGGTGTAGGAGGCAATCTCCTCTGTCAAATCTGGAAAAATCAGCTCTGAAGAGAACAAACATGTCTGTTCACTCGTTGGCTTTTGGTGACCCAAACTGGATAACATTTATTTAGAAAGGTATATATTGGGATTTTGTCAGAAGCATGCAGAGGCCAATTCTGAGAAAGTGCACCAACCTTCAGATGCCTCAGCCAACCAGCCCTTCAAACTCTACCTGCTCCACCTATATCAGAACTGTCAATCACACATTGGATTTATCAGCCACATCTGAAGCAAAGCAAGATTTCCTCAATCCTGATACACCAGTTAAGAGAAGGCTCGAAATAATACTACCTCACAGAATTTCTAGCTCATTATCTTTGTGAATGTGTAAATGGATGCAGTCATATACCTATAGCTTGTAACAGAAGAAGTTGTGTCTAGGTACCTGTATACTTAAGGTGGCGCTGCAAATGGAGACTTACAAACTTTTCACTGTCCTAATTTGAGTACGTGGGATAATAAAGCTAATTTACTCATTATAGATTTAGTATAGGATTCAATATTTGTAAATTACATCCATAATGGTGAAAAAGCTACATCTGAGCTCAGTAGTAGGGTGGTCAGTCTTCCTAATTTTTCAGCACAATAGTCTCACTTTTATTCCACATTTAAAAAGTAATTCTTCTATATCATTTACTCATAGTTTGTGTTAACATTAGCCCAGCAGTCTAAAGACTCGCTTTCTAGACCATAGCAGTTGGTGATAGTTTTGTGGTCTTTACTCATCTAGCCTTCAGACAGTGTTCCAAGTAAGCTTATCTACAGGGATGTTGAAGCAAGATAAAGAATAAGTAAATGTTATTACGTTAACCATGGTAGGGGGGTGTGGAGACTTGTACATCTAGGTTTTCTTTTGGACATTTTCCAGAATTCCGTTGCCAGGAGACTGTGTAAAATCTGGGTAATACAAAATTGAAACTTGATTGGAAAATGTCCGGCAATGGAGACCTTCCTATTTATATTCTTGTCAGCATAAACTAATGTTTACTTACTTCTATCAGCTTTCTGTTGGGCAGATTCAGATTAAATAACCCAAGTACCATTTTTTTTATTCACAGTAATCTTTAATATCAATGCCCAATCTTGGTGACCTAGTGGCAGCTGATTCCAAACTTTGTTGAGTCTTGAGAGTTGCTGTAGTGTCCCCAGCCAAACCTAAAAACACAGTGGTCTATTGTCATTACTCAGAAAGATGCCATCACAGATTTTTGGGCTTTGTTGGTCACAGTGACAGGAGGAAAGATTAATGGAAGCGAGTGCCATGAGTGCTGCTTGCCACAGCCACTTTTAAATACATCAAATTGCTGTAAGACCAATGCCTTGCTCAGGCGTACTTCAATTCTGTCATTGTTTGTCATGGAGACAGTTAATGCAAGTTAATTCAGAGACTGTCCTGACTCAAGTCCAATTCAAGAGGGCAAAGGGAGCACAGCCAATGTGATATAACTCAATTAAATAATATGATTTGTCCTGCAGCAACATCAAATATTGCCATCGAACAAAATCTGAGTAAATCAATTCCCGGCAACAGAAAAGATGTGGCAAGAAGTGGGCAGTATTGTTCAGCTCCATAATTGCATGCTTATCTGAGACCTGATCCTTTGTGTGACAAGACGAATATCAAACAGTACATTCACGTCTTTGATGTGGGGCTGATACACAACCATGCTTTTGACTGAGCATCAAATAGCTCATCTGTCTTCTATAGTGAAGCATGGATCTTAAACTCACTGCCTCAGGTTGAAAGAAAATTCAGTGTGATATAGTTCTGTGAAGTAACAAAGTCCAGCCCGAGAAATACTTGTATAGAATGACTTCCAGTCTGTACAATAAACTCTGGGGTATAATTTTTGATTTAGCATCAGAACATAAAGAATAACATACACATGCAAAGTGATCATTTCAGCCAATTAAGAAAAAGTTACTAATGTCCATAGTATTTTACCCTTAGCAACGAGCTCAAGTCTTCAGTAAAGGGGAAGAAATGGGCAAGAAAGCATTTGGAAAATTGTCCTGTGATGTGATAGGTGTGAAATTGAATGCAGTAGATGTTTTTTTAAGTGGTGACATCGAAATCTGTATTGATGCCAATTGTCGTCTTCTCGTTTATTGATTTCCTTTAGACAGTAGCACTTAAAATAAATGGGCCACATGCTTCAGACAAGAGGCAGCTGCACTTGTCAGGCACAACAAGGGAGGGAAGCATTCCTGCTGGGCAGACACAAGCTAAAGATAAACAGACCTGCCCACAGGAAATAATGACAAATTCTTACATTCCCCCATATGACAGGCTAAAAATGACCTCAAGGTCAAATCTAACCTGGGGAGCGACTATTGTATCAGAGAGAAAATGTCAAAATCCCTGCCATAATGTATATTTGTTTTCAGTTAAGCAAGAGCAAACTGCAATGTCTAAGAGTCCCCAGATCAAACAACTGAGAAATTTAGATAAGTAGAATTTATGTTTGTGCATAGAGTGCACACTTTATCTATGAGGGAGGCCATTGCACTGAGCTCAGATGACAGATTCAGGGACAGGTTGCTGAGCAATAAATTTTATGGAGCTCCAAGTGTGCATGAGGGTACTGTTATGTTCAATCAGCTAAAATTGTGCAGTTTGCTTGCCATAAAACACAAGAACACATGTTAAGAGCACATTGGACTTGTGCTCTCAAGAGTGTCACTTAGTAGGATATGATCTTGTCATAAAATCCAGTTGCTCACACCAAGCCACATAAGACAATCATAGGGAGAATAACCAAAACCTAACAAAAGAGATAGATTTTAAGGAACATCTTAAAGGAGGAAGGAAAGAAAGAGCTTAAATGGTAAGGTCCTAGGGAGTGTTGCTGAACAAAAAGATCTTGGAGTGCAGGTTCGTAGTTCCTTGAAAGTGGTGTTGTGGGTAGATAGGATAGTGAAGAAAGCATTTGGTATGTTTGTTTTTATTGGTCAGTGCATTGACTATAGGAGTTGGGAGGTCATGTTGTAGCGGGACAGGATTTTGATTTGACCACTTTTGGAATATGACTCTCAATTCTGGTCTCCCTCCCATAGGAAGGATGTTGTGAAACTTGACAGGGTTCAGAAAAGATTTACAAGGATGTTGCCAGGGTTGAAGAGTTTGAGCTATAGGGAGAGGCTGAATAGGCTGGGGCTATTTTCCCTGGAGCATTGGAAGGTGAGGGATGACCTTGTAGAGGTTTCTCAAATCATGAGAGGCAGGGATAGGGTAAATAAGCAAGGTCTTTTCCCCTGTGTGAGGGAGTCCAAAACTAGATGGCATAGATTTAAGGTGAAAGGGGAAACATATAAAAGGGACCTTAGAAGCAACTTTTTCATGCAGAAAGTTGTGCATGTATGGAATGAGCTGTCTAAAGAAGTAGTGTATGATTACAACATTTAAAAGGCATCTGGAATGTGTATATGAATAGGAAGGGTTTAGAGGGATATGGGCCAAATGCTAGCAAATAGGACTAGATTTATAAAGGATATCTGGTCAGCATGCATGAGTTGGATGGAAGGGTCTGTTTCTGTGCTGGATATCTCTATGACATTATGACTCTAATTACATTAGAATATCCAACAGCTTTTATTCCCAGACATTCTAGTTGATTTTTCCCTATCTGAACTCAGCCATGCCAGGGTCAATTGCAGCAATCTAGCTACCAATCCAAGTTAAGGATCGCCAACTCAGAACAAGTGACAATCAAATCTGGGATGTTAGATAATATATCCAGTTACCATTTATATGTTAGACTCATATCCCTTATTTCATGGTGCCTATATATAGAATATCGGATAAGATATGGATCCAATCTCACAGTACAATCAGATGTGCTTGATCTGATATTGCAAATGTCTGTCATTTACATAAACTTTGTTGTTGGTAAACATTGGTGTCCAAAACCATTTTTGGCTATATTCATGCCTATGCTTATTCGTGTAAAAGCAGACTCTTGGGCTTTAGTTGTTTAGGATTTCCCTGAATTCTGTGCAGTTTGTTGCCAGTTTTATCTTCAGTAACTATGCAACACTTTTCACTGAATGCTGTAAAAAGATACCCATGACAATAGAGACAAGCTTTTTCCCAGGGTGAAAGATTCAATAACGAGAGGTCACGCTGTCAAGGTGAGAGGTGGAAGGTTTAAGGGGGATACACGCGGCTAGTACTTCACACAGACGGTGGTGGGCGTTTGGAACGCGTTGCCAGCAGAGGTGGTAGACACAGGCACGTAGACTCATTTAAGAAGCGTCTAGATAAATGCATGAGTAGGTGGGGAGTAGAGGGATACAGATGCTTAGGAATTGACCGACAGGTTTAGACAGTACATTTGGATCGGCTCAGGCTTGGAGGGCCGAAGGGCCTGTTCCTGGGCTGTAAATTTTCTTTGTTCTTTCTTTTGTTTAATGAAGAAATCAAATCAAATGATTAATGATGTTTGTTCATCATTCTGAATTCTACAGAAGATCACAACAAATCCTTAAGTATTATTGCATAGATGAAGCACAGGATGCGTGTAGCTGAATTGCTTCTTCTTTTCTGTAGCCTATTCACATTACTCCTTTGTTCTCGGTGGATCAATACATTGCTGTCAGTGGCCAATTGACATTAAACCACTGCAGTGACACAACATAAGTCACTTTCATTAAGATTCATTCAATGAACTGATATGTTTATTTATACAGGTACAATATCTCAAGTAAAATCCCAAAGAACTGCAGATGCTGTCAATTAGAAACAAAAACTGAAATAGCTGGAAAAGCTCAGCGGGTCTAGGAACATCTGTGGAGAGAAATCAGAGTTAACTTTTTGGGTTGAGTCCATTTGTTGGCAATGACTAAAACACTTCATCGTCCTTCAGCCTTCTAAGTATTTTTCTGGATGCTCTCTCTGGTCCTTTGAGGGAAGAGGACCTCCCATGCAACCTGTTAATATGCATATATTCTATCAGCCGCTTAAACCTTCGCCACTAGCAATCTGTGTTCCCACAGATATTCGGATGCCTATGGTACCTTCTGCTAGAACTGCTGCACTCTAGCAGATCTGCATCTAGCAGATGGACGACCACATTCTGATGTGACCTCTGCAACCTGGACTGTCACTCCAGTATTGGTCTCTTCAGCCACAAGCGACATTGCTTCAGGGAAGCAGAAAGCTAGAACAACGAGGATGCAACCCATGGTCAGCTATGACCAAAGGGGCCTCACTCCATGGTGCCATCACCAGCCACTTCTCAACTCTGGAGAGTAGTGATTCCATGAAGCCTGAACTTCTTGTCCTCCTGCAGGATGACAATATTCATTTTCCCATCTCTGCCAATCTGCAGTAACCCTGCAGTTGTCTGTCAGCCATTTCAGACTTAATGTCCATGCCAAGACAATATAGTCCAAACTTGGACATTCAAGAGTTTCATGCTGGACAAAGCTGTCCTATAAGGTAGTTGCCTCTACAGAAAATCAGCAACCAGCCATGTTACCACCACAGTGGTTGCTCTACATTGGAACAGTAGGCCAGGCAAACCTGTTGACCACTCCAACCTTTCACCCTCATAACGCGCAGCCCTCCACCCCCTCTGCTCCAAACCCAACCTCACCATCAAACCAGCGGTCAAGGTTAGGGGGGGAGGTTGGGTGCAGAGGTAGTTTGGTGCACTGACCGCTACACAGCTGAAGCCAGGCGCCAACTTGAAGACACCTCCTCCTATCACCCATTCGACCACAACCTCACCACCCATCACCAAACCATCATCTCCCAGACCATACACAACTTCATCACCTCAAGGGATCTCCTACCTAGAGCTTCCAACTTAATAGTTCAGGAGCCCCGCACTGCCTGGTTCTACCTCCTACCCAAGATCCTCAAGCCTGACTACCCCAGCCGACCTATCATCTCAGCCTGCTACTGCTCCATCGAATTTATTGTCACATACCTCGATATTGTCATATCCCCCTTCGTCCAGGAACTCCCCACATATGTTCAGGACACTACCCATGCCCTCCACCTTCTCCAAGACATCCGTTTCCCCAGCCCCCAATGCTTCACCTTCACCATGGACATCCAGTCCCTATACACCTCCACCCGCCATAACTGGGGCCTCCAAGTCCTCTACTTCTTCCTCTCCTTGCATCCTCACCAGTACTCTTCCACTGACACTCTCATTCGTTTGGCTGAACTGGTCCTCACCCTCAACAATTTCTCCTTCGAATTCTCCCACTTCCTCCAGATGAAAAGGGTAGCCATGGGCACCTGCATGGATCCCAGCTATGCCTGTCTCTTTGTCGGCTACGTGGAACAGTCTATCACCAGTGCCACTCCCCATCTTTTCCTCTGCTACTTTGCTGACAGCATCGGCGCCACCTTATGCTCCCATGAGGAGGTTGAACAGTTCATAAACTTCACTAACACATTCCACTCTGTCCTTAAATTCACCTGGCCCATCTCCGACACTACCCTCCCATCCATCTCCATCAATGGTTACCGACTCAACATTTACATTTTCTACAAACCCACTGACTGCCACAGCTACCTGGATTACACCTCCTCCCACCCTGCCTCCTGCAAAAATGCTCTCCCTTCTTCCCAATTCCTCTACCTCCTCCGCATCTGCTCCCAGGAGGACCAGTTCCACCACAGAACACACCAGAAGGCCTCCTTCTTTAAAGACCGCAATTTCCCCTCTCACGTTGTTGATATTGCTCTCCAACGCATCTTATCCACTTCCCGCACCTCCGCCCTTGAACCCCACCCCTCCAACCGCAACAAGGACAGAACCACCCCCCCCCGGCCCTCACCATCCACCTCACCAATCTCCATATACATTACATCATCCTCCGCCATTTCCTCCACTTACAAACAGACCCCACCGCCAGAGATATATTTCCAACTCCACTCCATTTGCTTTCCCTCCGTGACTACCTCGTCAGATCCACACACCCCAACAATTCACCTTCCCCTCCTGGTACCTTCCCCTGTCACCGCAGGAATTGCAAGACCTGTGGCCATACCTGCCCCCTCACCAGCGTCCAAGGGCCCAAAGGAGCCTTCCACATCCATCAAAGTTTTACCTGCACATCCACACATGTCATTTACTGTATCCATTGCTCCCAATGTGGTCTCCTCTACATTGGGGAGACAGGATGCCTTCTTGCAGAGCGCTTCAGAGAACGTCTGCAGGACACCCGCACCAACCAACCCTACCGCCCTGTGGCCGAACACTTCAACTCCCCCTCCCACTTCGTCAAGGACATGCAGGTCTTGGACTTCCTCCATCACCACTCCTTTACCACCCAACTCCTGCAGGAAGAATGCCTCATCTTCCACCGTGGGACCCTCCAACCCCAGTGCATCAATGTGGATTTCACCAGTTTCCTCATTTTCCCTCCCTCCCACCTTATCCCAGTTCCAACCTTCCACCTCAGCACTGCCCTCATGACCTGTCCCACCTGTCCATCTTCCTTCCCACCTATCCATCCTCTTCACCCGCCCCACCTCCATCTAGCTATCGCTATCTCAGCTACTTCACCCCAGCCCCAACCCCCCCTCCCATTAATCTCTCCAACCCCAAAGCTCCAGGCCTCATTCCTGATGAAGGGCTCTTGCCTGAAACGTCGATTCTCCTGCTCCTCGGATGCTGCCTGTGCTTTTCCAGTAACACACTCTTGACACCCATATGACAGTCACCAAAGGAATACACTGCGTGATTGACTATTATGTATTAATGGATTATTTGTTGAATGAAGTGATTATGCTGTGGTGGTTTTTCTTGGCAGATAGAGGGCCTTGAATTGAAATGTTTGGAAGGTCTGGATATGGGCCTTGACAACATTCTGGCAATTGTACAGAAGACTTTTGCTCCAGAACTGGCTGTACCCTCACCAAACTGTTTGGCATGGACTGGTTAGATCGAAGGGTCTGTTTCTGAGCTGTATGACTCAATGGCTCTATGATTGTATGAAACACTGCCACCTACTTGACAATGAGGAAAATTGCCCAGGAAATGATGTACGCAACAAGCAGGACAAATCCAATTTGGACAATTACCATCCATCAGTCTGCTCTCGATCATCAATAAAGTGATGGAAGGTATCATCAACAGTGCTATCATGCAGCACCTGATCAGCAATAACCTGTTCAGTGATATGCAGATACTCAGCCCCTGACTTCGACATTCTTGGTTTGAACATGGACAAGAGAGCTGAATTCCAGAGGTGAGGTGAGAGTGACAGCCTTTGACATCAAGGCTGCATTCGATTAAGTGTGGCATCAGGGAGCCCTAGCAAAACTGGAATAGGGAATCGGCATAAAACCTCTGCAGCTTGGAGTCATACCTGGCACATAGGAAGGTGATTGTAGTCATTGGACATCAGTCATCCCAGCTCCAGGACATCTCTGTAGGTATTTTCTAATCAACCTGTTCAGAGATGTTATATGCTGGGACTTGAACCCAGGACTCCTGACTCAGAGTCTGAGTCTGTCAGTCTGATAGAGTCTATCAGCGTATTGCCATAGACACAACCATTATCAGCTGCTTCATCAAATTACTTTCCTTCCATCATAAGGTCAGAGGTGGGGATGCACGCTAATGATTGCACAAAGTTCAGCACCTTTCGCAGCTCCCCTGATGCCAAAGCAGTCCATGCCCAAATGCAACAAGACATGCACAATATCGAAGCTTTGGTTGAGAATTGTCAAGTGATATTTACACCAGACAGGTGCAAAGCAATGACCATCTCCAACAAAAGAGAAATCAACCATTGCCCCTAGATTTTCAATTGTGTTACCATCATTGAATACCCCACTGTCAACATCCTTGGGTTTATCTTTAATCAGAAATTGAAATGGACTAGCCATATAAACACAATGGCTACAAGAACAGGTCAGATGCTAGACCTGTGATGAGTAATTTATCTCCTGATTTCCCAAAGCCTGTCCATCATTTACAAGACACCTGCCAGGAAAGGAATACTCCCCACTTGTCTAGATTAGTGCAGCTCAAGAAGCTTGACAACATTCCTAACAGCCCACTTGATTGGCACCACATTCACAAACATTCACTCACTCTACCATTGTTGCTCAGTAGCAGCAGTGTGTACCGTCTACAAGATGAACTGCAACCCTTTATCAATTTTCCTTAGGCAGCACCTTCCAACTCGTACCATCTCGAAGGATAAAGGTAGCAGATACATGGGACATCACTACCCACAAGTTCCACTCATTATCCTGCCTTGGAAATAAAACCTTGGGGTTCCAGGGATCACAATCCTGGAATTTCTCCCCTCATGGCATCATGGATTGACTTACACCAAATGAACTGCTGCGGTTCAAGATGACAGTTCACCTCCACCTTCACAAGGGCAACTCAGGAATGGCAATAAATGCTGGTCCAGCCAGCAATATCCACATCCCATGAATGCATTTTAAAATACTAAAAATTGTTTCATCATTGAGATGTGGTATGTGCAAAGTCAAGTGATCATGGGACAGTCTGTTATGCTGGCAAGCACAAATGCATATTCTCCTGCTACCCTCTGTTCAGTGAAAAGACAATGATGCTCCCTCTACTGGCAGACAGAGCTTCCATCACCTCCTGCTTACAAGAAATATTAGCAATATTAACCTAGCACAGCCTGGAATGATATCCATGTGAAAATATTCAAGTGCACACTGTTATTATAGAAAATAATTATGGTCAGAAGGGAAAAATAAAAATAAATCTCTGTGGACGCTGGAGACCTGAAATAAAAACAGAAAGCACTGGAGAAACTCAGAAGTTTTGGCAGCTTTAGTGGGATGAGAGACAAAATAAACGTTTCAAGGCAAATATAACTCTTCTTCAACTTTATTTCTCTTTTCACTGATACTGTCGTTCTGCCAGGTTTCTCGAGCACTTTTTGTTTTATGTAAGGTTTGAGGTAATTGATGTCTGGATATAAAAAGAGGGAACAGCTGAGATTAGGAGGGAAAACTGTTTCACTGATATAGTCAATAAACTTATTGCACAAATAGAATCTTTGTCTTTTTAGTTCCTTTTTTTTAAGAAACAATCATGGATATGGCTTACCAGTATGTCTTTCTACTCAAAGCAATATCAGGTGTACGGTATTTCTAGACTTAGAGGCTGATCACTTGAACACTAATGACATTTTGGCAACTTTATGAAAATTTATGAACAAAATTTATAAGGAAGACAGTAAATTAAATACAAATGAAGCGTGATAAGCCTTTAATAAATTCAGAAAGCTGGATGATTATTCTGTAGAAAAGTATATACTGGAATCTAACTGACTATATTTAGGTTTGCAGAAATTCTATTTGGCAATTCCTAACTCAGAAGGGCTTTTGCCTGAAACGTCGATTTTGCCTGTCCTCGGATGCTGCCTGAATTGCTGTGCTCTTCCAGCACCACTGATCCAGAATCTGGTTTCCAGCATCTGCAGTCATTGTTTTTACCTACTTTCTCTCAACTGTTGGGACTGTGCTAAGGTGTGGAACATTACTATACTCCTAGTATTAAACAGGATTAGATTTTTTTTGAAAGAAACATGCTTTTGGAACAGGTGTCTGAAGCTTTAAAAAAATCTTAGGAAAATATTTATTTACTTTATGTCTCAAATGGGACATCTAACAGTAACACAAAAACTGGAGGATTCAAAGTAAACCACCATCTAGTTGTAGGGCACAGGCATTAATGTGAAAGAAGAATTAAAGCAGGAAAGAGTAAGGACAGACACACTTTCAGATGCTATGTCAAAAGACAGGAATTGGCAGTTGCAACAAAAGAATGAACTCCAGAAATATCTCCTCCCTCACCTCTATCCAAGGCCATAAAGGAGCCTTCCACATCCATCAAAGTTTTACTTGCACATCCACTAATATAATTTATTGTATCCGTTGCTCCCGATGCAGTCTCCTCTACATTGGGGAGACTAGACACCTCCTAGCAGAGCACTTTAGGGAACATCTCCGGGACACCCGCACCAATCAACCACACTGCCCTGTGGCCCAACATTTCAACTCCCCCGCCCACTCTGCCGAGGACATGGAGGTCCTGGCCCTCCTTCATCGCTGCTCCCTCACCACCAGACGCCTGGAGGAAGAATGCCTCATCTTCCGCCTCGGAACACTTCAACCCCAGGGCATCAATGTGGACTTCAACAGTTTCCTCATTTCCCCTTCCCCCACCTCACCCTAGTTCTAAACTTCCAGCTCAGCACTGTCCCCATGACTTGTCCGGACTTGTCCTACCTGCCTATCTCCTTTTCCACCTATCCACTCCACCCTCTCCTCCCTGACCTATCACCTTCATCCCCTCCCCCACTCACCTATTGTACTCTATGCTACTTTCTCCCCACCCCACCCTCCTCTAGCTTATCTCTCCA
>NC_057724.1:54317466-54330778 GCF_004010195.1 Chiloscyllium plagiosum
AATTCTGGTCTCCTTCCTATCGGAAAGATGTTGTGAAACTTGAAAAGGTTCAGAAAAGATTTACAAGGATGTTGCCAGGGTTGGAGGATTTGAGCTATAGGGACAGGCTGAACAGGCTGGGGCTGTTTTCCCTGGAGCGTCAGAGGCTGAGGGATGACCTTATAGAGATTTACAAAATGATGAGGGGCATGGATAGAGTAAATAGGCAAACTCTTTTCCCTGGGGTCGGGGAGTCCAGAACTAGAGGGCATAGATTTTGGGTGAGAGGGGAAAGATATAAAAGAGACCTACAGGGCAACCTTTTCACTCAGAGGGTGGTACATGTATGGAATGAGCTGCCAGAGGAAGTGGTGGAGGCTGGTACAATTGCAACATTTAAAAGACATTTGGATGGGTATATGAATAGGAAGGGTTTGGAGGGATATGGGCTGGGTGCTGGCAGGTGGGACTAGATTGGGTTGGGATATCTGTTCGGCATGGACAGTTGGACCGAAGGGTCTGTTTCCGTGCTGTATATCTCTATGACTCTATGTGCTTCAGGTTTGGTGATGACCACACAGTAAAGTCATTAAAAGGAGTCATAGCTCAATTTAAAATATTTTGGTAAACTATTTGATCAGCACAGATGCTGTATAAAGCGAACTACCCTTACTGTTGAGCCTGCCATTAATGACAAAAGTCTGAATGAAACTGAATATGGAACACAACAATTCCTTTGTTTGTGAGAAGTCTGTGATTTGTAGTTTATAGAACTGGGAGACTATTTGATCCCTGTAATGAGACTTACCTCCTCTAATAAAGTAATTACGACATTTTAATGACATTCAAGGATAGGCGTGAAAAGAAAAAAACGGCTGATTATTTTCAAACTTCATTCACATTTTCCTCATTCACATTCTTACAAGTTCAAATCTTCCTAACTGATGCAGAGTTAAGTAATGATGAGAGCACCAAATTTGTAGATGAGATTAGTGACAACTGTAATATATGTAAAACACAATGGGAACACCATCATGACCTATAGTTATCCAGTCAGGCCATCCTTAATACCAGTTCCCAAGTACCTATTGGAGCTGTGTACTATGTGAAAACATGCTATGGTCAAGAAGGTCCCATGAGTGAATAAAACATTGAAGAATTTACATTCAGAGGAATGTGTACTCAGGTTTCCAGCATGGGGCGATTCAGCAGATATTGTAAGGATGCCAACTGATGTTATTACTGGACAAGTCAGATTCCAGACTGAAATCTGTTTTGATGGATAATTTATTTTTGTTTGGTATTAATAAGGTGTCTCTCACTGAAACATAAGCATGTAATTTTACAGATTTGGTTTCAAGAATAAAACAGATGTTTATTAAGCAAAAGAAATGTAGATAAACTAAACTAAACCTAACAATTTACTTATAACATAAAAGTAAAGATTTTGAAACAAACAATAACATTTTAACCTCAATAACATTCCTTTGCAGTTTGCCAAAACACACATGTGCAGTAACCAAAGCAATCCTTGAATATCGTTCAAAGCTGAGAAAAATAGCTTTCTCTAACAGCTCTATAGAATTTATTTAACTGTGATTTGCACTCTCAATCTGAAAAATCTGATAGCCATTTCCTATTTGAACATATACATTTCAAATAACCTCTTCAGGGTTTTATCCGAACACTTCCCAGTCTATGACTGCGATTAAATTCTTTGTTCTGAGCTGTTCTATCTCCTATCTTGTCTCTTTCTCAGGATCATTGTTTTATACACCCATCTTCACCCAAGATTGTTGTCCCAATCAGAAGCTAAAAACAGTCACTTTATTTAAGCAGTGGGTTTCTCCCCCACCTGAGCTTAATAATCCTCGTCCAGAAGTTCTAACTGAAACCTTAAAGCACAATTGTTTTTCTTGCTAGGTCATAAATCCTTCTAATGTAAACAAAAACTTATTAGTCCTAGAGGCTACTTCACTTCCAAGTTGTTTTAAAATAAACCATTTAACAATAGAAAATACTGCCATATTAATCATTAAACCATTCAAAAGAGTCACTAATTAAAATTTCAAATATCCAAACTGAAAAATAAATGATGTTAAAATATATATAAATCATACACTGTACATCACAATATTTAGATAATCAACTTTAGTAATGCTTCTTTTGCCAATCATCCAAACAGATATTCTATTATGGCAGATTTTGTTCCACACTTGGTGGTAAAGAATGATAAATATTGTCCATTAGTCTGGAAAGCTAACAAAATAGAAAAGAGAACTTTAATTGCTAGGAAACTAGTACTGTACTAGTAAAAGCTATAGATTTGGGTGTCAGCTTGTTTAATATTCTGAAAGAAATCCTGTACAAAGGGCAATATGAGTAAAGTTTGACTATAGCTTGTTATGTGCATAACTTTTCTGTTTGGCACAATGTTCATTCAAAAAAAGTGTCACAGGGAAAAGATTGATACTTGACCTTGTGTGCATGAACAAAATGTTAGAAAGAAAAGTGACTTCTAAAACTAAATAGGGTAATAGAGGGGACTAATTGTGAGATTCTTTTACAAAAAGAAATGCTTGTCTTAAGAAATTATTAGATGTCTCCAAAAAGGGAAGTCCTGTGTTATGACAAAATGGGAAATTAATTGTTTATTTAGGTAGCCTCCTAACTGAATATGTAATAATTATTTTTCTTTAAGGAAAAGGGAACATAGAATGCTGCTCATGTTACAATGCATTACAGGAGGATTATAGAATATAAGTAAAACATTCTGTTTATTTTTCACTTCATTAGTTCTTTTAAAAGAATTGTTTGTATATATAAAGTGGGGTATCTGTTAATGTAACAAGTAATTAAACTCAGAAGGGAAATGGTTGCTAATTGATTAATTGATATCAAAGTGTACAAAGTGGGGTCAACTACAACTGGTATAGTCAATAAACAGTGAAAGTCTATGGGTGCAATATTGTAGAGGCTGAATGACGTGGGCTGTGGTGAGAAATGTTAGAGAATCTTGTGAGAAATCAGGCAAGATCTTTCTACATCGGGAACAACTCGTTGCATTTTTAAACAGAGTTCCAGATTTTGAGAGAGTGGTGATTTGCCTCTTCAGGGGTAATTACTGCCCGTTAACAGCCTCATTAGTATGCAGCTTCCTATTCTACTACTCACTGCAAGGAAATGGATGTCCACAGTTCCCGACATGAGCGGATACCTGGCAACTTTAGTTTGCCACTTGTGTCTCTGGATGGCCATCTTGGACAGCTGGCAACAATATTTCAGAACATTCTCCAGGGTACCAGCCGCATACACCATATCCAGGGACACTGGCATCTGACAACTGTCAGTCTCGTAATTCTCATGATACATCTCCAATCCATTTGCAAGATGCTTCTGCACTTTAAAACTGCATTTTGGACACATCAGCAACTAGCATTGATCTCCTGTAGGAAGGACACTTTGTAGTCAGGAGTAGACACTCAGGTCGTGGATTAGATCAGGCTGCAGTTCAGGCCTGCTCACTTGCTCTTTTTGTGCTCACTCATTTAGTGCCTATCTGGATGCTCACAGCATCCCTTTCTTAGCTTACCATTTCCTTTTAACACAATGTTAGGCCAGAGACTAAACACTGACAGTATTGCCACCTTGACTTGCTGTTTAATGTACGCAGAGTCAGGCTGCTTGACATGCTTTTAATTATTGATCAATCCAGGGATCAGATATCTTGCTGTATGGCACAATCAGACATCAATCTCACACCTACAGCATGTGCCAACTGCCTGCATGACAAATACACTCAGTGGGTCCTGGTACTGTTAACTAAGGCCGGAGTCTACACATGATACAAGTATGAGCAGAAGCATGTGTTGAGAAGGAAGAAAGACAGTGGTGGGGTTGAGAGGAGGCAAACAGTGCAGAATGGGATGATTTGAAAGCCATGGAAGAGCGGGATTATTGGCAGTAGTCACCAGTATGGCCTCTGCAAGGAGATGGGAACCATGGTGGGCATCATTAAAGTATATTAACAGAGCTCAGGAGAGAAAGAGGAAAGTTGGAGATGGATTGGTATGTGGTGGGTATATACATGGGTGGGATCAGTGAAAATGGGTACAGGTAAAAGGGAAAGTGAGGTCTGCAGATGCTGGAGATCAGAGCTGAAAATGTGTTGCTGGAAAAGTGCAGCAGGTCAGGCAGCATCCATGGAACAGGAGAATCGACGTTTCAGGCATAAGCCCTTCTTCAGGAATGAAGAAGGGCTTATGCCCGAAACATCGATTCTCCTGTTCCCTGGATGCTGCCTGACCTGCTGCGCTTTTCCAGCAACACATTTTCAGCTACAGGTAAAAGGGTAAATGGAGAATCTGGGGCTTACCTGGTGAACAGACTGAGACTAGTAGTCAGGGTGTCACCTGTTTCCTGGGAGTGACCTGCACAGATGGCAAGTGTGATTGAGTGGTCAATCAGCAATGGTTGTTGACAACATCACAATCTTCCCAGTGCATGCCTATTGTGCCTGTACAAACACCCTCAGACTGCAATTTCTGTGTTCCATGCCAACAGTTGGCAAAAGCACTGAGGATACCATTTTCCTACTAAACTGTAACCCATGATGCCAAACATAATTGTACTGTGGAATTAAGGTTTCTGGCCCAAATAACATTTTAGGTCAGCTTGGAGTTCAGATGTCAAATCATCCAGGACCGCTCACTACGTAGACACTACAAGAAAAATGGCTACATTAAGGTACATGCAGAGATTACTACCTGGAATAAGGGAGAAAATGAGGAGCAAATTGAAACTTAGTTGGTACCATTTAGTCTGAATTGCTGAAACAGTGACTCCAAGAAAAAAGAAAAATTTGTGTGTTTCTGTGTGTCACAATATTGTAACACTATGGGATCAATGTTGTATCAATTTTTTTCTGATGACTCATATCAGATAATTACAGGGTTTTTTTGGAGGAACATGGTTATCCTCAATGTTTGTCAAATTATTTCCTAATTATTTGCAATACTGTTGAGTTATGTTTCTTCGAATTCTTGTAAGCTGATTGACATAGCTCACCCCCATGTAAAATGCCAAAGAATGTCAATTTCTTACATGTCAATAAATCTTGAATGGGCATAAATTTACATCCAGACTTTTAGCAGGAACAGGATTATATTGTAAAAGACAATGATTCTGAAGGAATTCATGTCGATTTTGCATTCAGTTCCCCCCAGTCTGGTGTTGTCACATAGACCCCCCCCCTGGGTGGTAGCAGGTGAGGTTCGCGTGAGTTCCAGAGAGAGTCAGATGTGGTCAGAAATATCTCCTAATAACTCTAGGTAATTAAATCCAGCAAATTAATGTAAACTGCACCAACGGTTTCTGTATTATATAAGAGCCAATACTATGGCTCACCATTGATGTACGGTATCCTCTATCATTAATGTGTACTCAGGTCCTATGGAGGATTAATGGCAGCAAACTTGGAAAAGAGTATACAACACAAGTCAATGTCATATTTCTGGTGCATAATTGTGACATTTAGAAAAAAAGAATTTTCTTTAATTGAGACCCGCATTGCAATTTCTACAAATTTGTAATGTTTTTAAAAGTATCAATATTTATTACATTGCAAAACAAAAGGTTCATTGGTTCCATCTTCATAAAATGTTGTAATTAATATGCATAAGTGATAATGCAATGCTTTAATTGTATATCATATCCTTAGTAAGACAGAGAGGGACATTGGTGACATATGATTTATGCTTCCCCGGGTACTGATAGTGTACAATGACCTTTGATTGTTTTCCTTGGAGTTGACATTCCTATGAATGCTAATGAGACTTTCTGGAATTTTCAAAATAAATATGTCAGCAAGATAAGTGTAATGGCAGTTGTAACTTCCCACAGATCCCTACAACAACAACTCACACTTATGTAACACCCTTCGTATTGTGAAATGTCCCAAGCCACCTTGGAGCGATGCCTTTTTCAGTAAGTTTCAGGCAAAAATAGTAATTACGCAGTCGTATCTATCTCTATATGAAGAGTTCCAGTAATCCTGCTGATACGCTGATTAGGTTCACACATTAACCACTTTGTGACTTGCTGCAAATCACTCAGGAACTTTGGAGCATGCATGGTTTTGTGACGGGGCACGTTAGGTCAAAACAAATCTTTGAAGAAATAATCAGAAACCCCACAAGAGGGCAGTCTTGTTGAAACAACAATCATTGTAACGAGTTTGTCAACTGACTTGCCCCAAGACACTGACAAACTGTCAAGCCTTGTTAGGTCATAGACATTTCGGATTCCATCATTTCCGAGTTAAGTATATTTTTATACCGTTACCTTTTATGGTTTGACATAATTTCTAAGCAAGTTCAAGCAGATTATATTTACTTCGTGGTCCTCTATTTTTACTCCATGTGGAAAGCAAATATCACATACGTGATCATAGAGTCATAGAGTCAAAGAGATGTACAGCACAGAAACAGACCCTTCAATCCAACACGTCCATGCTGACCAGATATCCCAACCTAATCTAGTCCCATTTGTCAGCACTTGGCCCATATCCCTTCAAACCCTTCCTATTCATATACCCATCCAGATGCCTTTTAAATGTTGCAATTGCGCCAGCCTCCACCACATCCTCTGGCAGATCATTCCATACATGCACCACCCTCTACATGGAAAGGCTGCCCTGAGATCCCTTTTATACCTTTCCCTTCTCACCCTAAACCTATGCCCTCTAGTTCTGACTCCCCCACCCCAGGGAAAAGACTTTGTCTATTTATCCTATCCATGCCCCCATGATTTTATAAACCTCAGCCTCCGACACTCCAGGGAAAACAGTCCCAGCCTATTCAACTTTTCCCTATAGCTCAAATCCTCCTTGTAAATCTTTTCTGAACCCTTTCAAGTTTCACAATATCCTTCCAATAAGAAGGAGACCAGAATTGCATGCAACACTCCAACAGTGGCCTAACCAATGTCCTGTACAGCCGCAACATGACCTCCCAACACCTGTACTCAATACTCTGACCAATAAAGCCAAGCATACCTAATTGAGGTATACAAGATAATGAGAGGCATAGATAGAGTCGATAGCCAGAGACTATTTCCCAGGGCAGAAATGACTAACACGAGGGGTCATAGTTTTAAGCTGGTTGGAGGAAAGTATAGAGGGGATGTCAGAGGCGGGTTCTTTACACAGAGAGTTGTGAGAGCATGGAATGCGTTGCCAGCAGCAGTTGTGGAGACAGGGTCATTGGGGACGTTTAAGGGACTCCTGGATTTGCATATGGTCACAGAAATTTAAGGGTGCATACATGAGGATCAGTGGTCGGCACAACATCGTGGGCTGAAGTTCTGTGCTGTACTGTCCAATGTTCTATGTTCTATGTTCTATGTTCTATACCTTCTTCACTATCTTATCTACCTGCGACTCTACTTTCAAGGAGCTATGAACCTGCACTCCAAGGACTCTTTGTTCAGCAACACTAAGTATATAAGTCTTGCTAAGATTTGCTTTTCCAAAAAGCAGCACCTCGCATTATCTAAATTAAACTCCATCTGCCACTCCTTAGCCCACCGGCCCATCTGATCAAGATCCTGTTGTAATCTGAGGTAACCTTCTTCGCTGCCTCCAATTTTGGTCTCATTTGCAAACTTCCTAACTGTACCTCCAATGCTCACATCTGGTGTTGAATAAACAAACTACGTCACCAACCCAGTACTTAAAAGTTAATTTAAAAATTATTTTTGCAAAGTTGGTGGTGGGAATGCCTTCCCAAGTTAACATCTAGGGATTGTTTTTGTGATGGATCTTTTTTCAATTGCATAGTGTCAGTCAACACTTTAGAAAAATAGTTGCAATACAGATGCATGGTTGTTATTGTCTAGATGATGAATACTGAAAATGGTTTACAATATCATCAAGACATTAACAGTGTAGTTAAATACAAATAACCCAAGAGTTCTGAAGAAGAGCATTGGGGTGACCCCTCCAAAGATTACTGACTGACAACATTTTCTGTTGTTTCAATCTCTTTCTTTTCCTTTGTAAACCTACTCAGAAATGATTGTTTTGTTTTAACAGGCTTGCTCTGTGGCCTTCAGAGGGAGAGAATCAATTAAAAACAACTCTTGTCTCCTGCTGAATTTCATCTCCTGGAGAGAATCTCAATAATTCAGCTGAGGACTTCTGCTTCCCTTGTGTTCTGTCAGGATGATGTATCAGAATCCCAAAGTATTATGAGAATTGTTAAAAATCACACAACACCAGGTTATAGTCCAACAGGTTTAATTGGAATCACACTAGCTTTCAGAGCGCCGCTCTTTCATCAGGTGATAGGAAAGCGACGCTCCGAAAGCTAGTGTGCTACCAATTAAACCTGTTGGACTATAACCTAGTGTTGTGTCATTTTTAACTTTGTACACCCCAGTCCAACACCGGCATCTCCAAATCATGAGAATTGTTACCTCTAAACTCCTTCTCAAAGAAATCTACTGCAGTCAAAAACTGACTTGAGGTATAACGATATAGAGATGGTGTGACATAGTGGCTAAGACTGCTACCTCACAGTGTCAGGGACCTGGGTTCAATTCCGCCCACAGGCAACTGTCTGTGTTAAGTTTGCATGTTCTCCCTGTGTCTGTGTGGGTTTCCTCCAGGTTCTCTGGTTTCCTCCCACAATCAAATGATATGCAGGTTGGATGGATTGGCCATGCTAAATTGCCCATAGCATCCAGAGCTGTGCAGACTGGGTGGATTAGCCATAGGTAATGCAGGGATCGGATGTGACTGGGTGGATGCTCTTCAGAGGGTCGGTGTGGACTCGATGGGCTAAATGGCCCACTTCTATACTGTACAGATTCTACATTCTATGATCCATAAATTCAATCACTGTCTAACAAAGTCCAGTATGGGACCAGTGGGATGTCGGGGAAGCTACTAACAGAGAGAGAAATGTAACAGGAAGAAATAAGATGGATGGTGACTCTCCCTCTCTCAGCAGGAAGTCAGTGAAAAAATATGAAGGTGGTAGTCAAAGGTAGTATGGACTAAGGAAAGCCAGAACTGCTTTGAAAAGTGGAAGGCCATTTTGTAACCGAGCCCATGCTTGTAATTCCAAATGTTAACCAAGACCAACATTGAAAAGTGTAATCCACCTAGAGAAGGAAACCCTTGGTTTAGTACTGGCTCTCATATATTCTGAGATGTATGTCCAAAATAGAAACAGAAATGATAGTGTATACTGACCACAACCCATTTTGCAGAGAGGTTTAAAACCTAAAAGGTTATATTATTCCATTGAAGCACATTCCTTCAATAATTCTATGTAAAAATCATCCATAGCGCCAAGAAATCACATGTGTATTTATGAAATTGTTGAATGAAGCAACTAAAGGCAATTTCAGAGAGGAAAATAATATGTGATATAATATTTTGAGGAAGTGGTTTAGGAGTGGAAGAAATATAATTGTTGTTAAATGGTGTTCCAGAAATTCTTTGACCTGGAAACCATGTAGCAAATTGTTCAAGAGGGTTAGAGGCTATGGAATTTGGGGTGAGAGTGGAAAATTGGACAACAAATGTTTGGAAACAGATAGCAGGAATTAAGACTCATTTATCTGAGTAGTTGCAAGTGGGTAGTGTCATCCCATGGGTTTCTGGTTTTGGAACCAATTCTATTCATTCTGTACATCAATGCTTTAGAATGCAGTGCAAGAGGAATGGAGTCCAATTGCACTCTAAATCATTATAAAATATACTCACCACACAATTCTGAAGATTAAAGGGAATTTTAAATGTATAACGATGTAATGATGGAATTCCCAAGAAAAAGAGACCTCTGGGATTCAGTCTCTATATAAAACAAAAACAGCTGATACATTTTGGTGACAACGTGAAGTAGATGATGTAGAAGAGGATGGAGGTCTACAGGACTGTGCAGTGCTACAGTTGTGGTCTTACTTCATTCCACCAAAAATCTTCCCCTGTCATAATGCATTGAATGGCTTTCATTCATGCTATAAATATTCATGTTTTTAAATAGCTTTGAACGTATGTCCACTCTAGATGTTTGGTGAACAGCAGTGTTCTTCTCTACTATTCTCCCTGGGTGCCTATCCCCCTGCCAAGATAGTTTAAAGCTCTCTTGATGATACTAGCAAAATATATCCTGCAAGGAACTGAGTCCCACCTGTATTCAGGTATAATCTGTCTACCTTGTACTGATGCCATTTCCCCAGAACCGATGCCAGTGTCACAGTTACCTAAAGCCCTCCCTTCTATTTCTGTACTCACTCGCACGTGGCACTGGGAGTAATCTGGAGTTAATATTTTTGAGGTCCTGCTTGCTAACTTTCTACCTAGCTCCTTAAATTCTGTTTGTAGGACTATATCACCCTTCCTGCCTAAGACATTGGTGCAAATATGGACCTCTCACGAATGGCCTGCAGAATGCAACATACCGTTCTGGAGTTGTGCTGATGATCACAGAAGCTCCTGTCTAATCTCTAACCAATGAATTCCTTATCACTACCAGTCGTCCTTTCTTCTCCCCCCACTTTTATAGATGAACCACTCGCAGTGCCAGGAATGTGACTCTGACTGCGCTCCACTGATGATGTAATTTACAGATGTCATGAAAATTGGTGGGGTGGTAAATAGTGAGGAGGATAGCCATTACTTGCAGGAGAATATCAGAAAACTGGTCAGGTCGGTAGAGCAGTGCCAAGTGGAATTCAACCTGGAAAATTGTGAGATGGGGAGGGCTAACAAGTCAAGGGTTTACGCTAAGAATGATGGGACACTGGAAAACTTAAACATTTTTTTATTCACTTGTAGAACTTGGGCTTTGTTCGCTGGACAGCATTTATTGCCTGTCCCTAGTTTCCTCTGAGAATGTGGTGGTGAGCTGTCTTCTTGAACCACTACAATCCATGTGTTATAGATAGGCCCACAATGCTGTTAACCAGGGAATTCTAGTATTTTGACCCCATGTCAATAAAAGAATGGCAATATATTTCTAAGTCAGGATGTGAGTGGCTTGGCAGGAAACTTGAAAGTGGTAGTCTTCCCATGTATCTGTTGTCATTGTCCTTCTAGATGGTATTTGTTGAAGATCTGGAAGTTGCTATCGAAAGACTTTTTGTGAATTTCTGTGTAGATGGTACACACTGCTGCTGTTGAGTATCAATAGTGAACAAAGTGGATGTTTGAGGATATGGTGCCAATCAAATCGACTGCTTAGTCCGAGATGATGTCAAGCTTCTTGAGTGTTGTTGGAGATGCACCCATGCAGCCAAGTGGGGAATATTCAATCACGCTGCTGATTTGTGCCTTGTAGATGTTGGACAGGCTTTGCAGAATCAGGAGGTGAGTTATACTCTGCATTAATCCTAGCTCTGGCCTGCTCTTGTAGCCTCTGCATTTATATGGCTCATCCAGCTCAGTTTCTGGTCAATGGTAAACCCCCAGAATGTCAATGGTAGGAGATTCAGTGATGGTATGCAGTGATGTCATTGAATATCATGAGGTGGTGGTTAGATTGTCCCTTATTGGAGATGGTCATTGCCTGAAATTTATGTAGTACAAATGTTGCTTGCCACTGTCAGACCAAGCCTGAATACTGTCCTGATCTTGCTGCATTTGGACATAGACAGCTTCAGTATCTGAGGAGTCATGAATAAACATTGTGAGATCATGAGTGAACATTCTCACTTCTGACCTTATGATAGAGGGAAGGTCATTGATGAAGCAGCTGAAGATGTTTGGGCCTAGGACACTACAATGAAGAACCCCTGCAGAGATTTCCTGGAACTAAGATAGACATCTAAGATCCACACTATCTTCCTCTGGGCAAGGTATGGCTCCAAGCATGGGGAACCTACCCTCTGATTCCCATTCACTCCAATTTTTCTCAAGCTCCTTATGATGTCACTTGGTTGAATGCAGCCTTGATGTCAAGGGCTGTCACTCTCACCAAACCTCTGCAATTCAGCTCCTTTGTCTATGTTTGGATCAAGACTGTAATGAGGTCAGGAGCTGAATGACCCTGGCAGAATCCAAACTGATTGTCACTGAGCAGGTTATTGCTGAGTAGGTGCTGCTTGATAGCACTGTTGATGACACCTTCTGTCACTTTACTGATGATTGAGAAGACTGTTGGGGTGGTAGTTGGCTGGGTTGGATTTGTCCTGCTTTTTGTGTACAGGACATACTTGGGCAATTTTCTTCATTGTCAGGCAGATGTCAGTGCTGTGGCTGTACTGAAAGAAGTTGGCTAAGGGAGCAGCAAGTTCTGAAGTACAATTCAGAACCCATAGCTTTTGCAGTTTCTGGTGTCTCCAAATGTTTCTTGATATTACGCCATGTGAATAGAATTGGCAGAAGACTGGTGTCCTTGATATTGAGGACTTCTGGAGGAGGCATTGTCCACTCAGCACTTCTTGCTGAAGATTGTGCAAAAGTTTCAGCCTTATCTTTTGCACTGATGTACTGGCTTCCCCATCTTTGAAGATGGGATATTTGGGGGCCTCCTCCTCCAGCGAGTTGTTTAATTGTCCACCACCATTCATGATTGGATGTGGCAGCAACTGTAGATCCTAGATCAGATCCATTGTTGTTGGATCGCTTAGCTCTCACTACCACTAGCAACTAATGCTAATTGGCATTCAAGTAGTCCTTTATCTTAGCTTCACCAGTTCATTTTAGGTTTCCCTGGTGTTGCCTTCCTGCACTCTGCATTGAACTAGGGTTGATCCCCTGGCTTAATGGTAATGGTAGAGTGGGAACATGCAGGGCTCTGAAGTTGTTGATTGTGTTGGTATACAAATTTGCAGCTGCTAATAGCCCCCAATGCTTCATGGATGCTCAGTCTTGACTCACTAGTTCTATTCAAAATCTATTCCAATTTAGGTAAAAACAATGACTGCAGATGCTGTGGGCGTGGATGGTGTCTCGAACGTATGTGGGGAGTTCCTGGACTAGGGGGGATAGGACAGTGTCGAGGTAGGTAGAAATGAGTTCAGTGGGGCAGGAGCATGCTGAGACAATGGGTCGGCCTCCACCTCCTCCAAGACTTCTGTCTCCTCGGCCCCCAACGCCTCATCTTCACCATGGATATCCAATCCCTCTACACCTCCATCCGCCATGACCAGGGCCTCCAAGCCCTCCGTTCTTTCCTCTCCCGACGTCCCCAACAGTACCCTTCCACCGACACTTTCATTCGTTTGGCCGAACTGGTCCTCACCCTTAACAATTTCTCCTTTGAATCCTCCCACTTCCTCCAGACCAAAGGGGTAGCCATGGGCACACATATGGGCCCCAGCT
>NC_057724.1:54331742-54343607 GCF_004010195.1 Chiloscyllium plagiosum
ATCCCCTCCCCCACTCACCTATTGTACTCTATGCTACTTTCTCCCTACCCCCATCCTCCTCTAGCTTATCTCTCCACCCTTCAGGCTCTCTGCCTTTATTCCTGATGAAGGGCTTTTGCCCAAAACGTTGATTTTACTGCTCCTCAGATGCTGCCTGAACTGCTGTGCTCTTCCAGCACCACTAATCCAGAATCTATTCCAATTTAGCCCAGTGATAATGCCACAAAACATGATGGAGGGTATTGTCAAAGTGAATTTGTGACTTAATTTCTATAACTGTCTGTTATACTTCCCAGTACTGTACATAGGCAGATGCATTCACTGTTGGTAGATTAATGAGGACAAGATTAAATTTTTTTTTTATCGCTTGTTGTTCTGTCACCACCATTCACTGTCTAGCAGCTATGTCCTTTATGACATGATCCACCAAGTCAATGGTAACACTTCTGAATCACTCTAGTGATGTATAATGTACCCCATCCAGAGTATATTTTTCACCTTTGGCATCCACAGTACTTTCTTCAAGTGGAGTTCTCATGTGAACAATAATGATATACAATATAATTCTATAAAGGCCTAAGGTACTATTTTTCACTTTATCAAAGTGAGGATATAGGCATCTGGGAGATAGGACAAAATGGCTGAAGGAGCTGCATAAAATGGCTTCTGCATTGCTAAATTAGATTCACTGAACCAGACAGAAACAAGAAACCACAGATTGATGTAATTCCAACAAAATACAGAAGTAACAGTTAATTCTAAATTGCAGCTAGAGACAAAATGGTTCCCTGTGCCGATGTGACTAGCTGGTTCCCTGCGCCTACGTGACTACTTGCAGATAGTCTCTAAAGCTACATAAAAGCTAACCATTAGAATGCAGAAGTAGACCGATAAAACCGTTATGCTCTAAGCTATTTACTAGTTAAAATCATTGGATCAAGCACCTATCGATGAAGTGATAGCATGTATTGATTGGTTGTTATTATGTGATCATGCTCCATGTCTGACCATGAACAATGTATATAAACCCTATGCAAACTCTGTAAAGTCGTCATATTCCTTTGATGGTTTAGAAGTATTCATACATCTGGGCTAATCAAAGTCTACCAACCCGGGACGTATCATAGAATAAATGATTGCTTGCGTGATTGCCAAAGAGTTGTTTACAGGTGTGTTTATTGACCGATTGCGGAACCGAGAACCCCTCCCCCTCCCCAAATCTTCAAAAGCACATCACCAAATCAGTGCAGATATCCAAATGATACTGTCAGTGTTCCATAAGGCATTTGTATTTTGCTAAATATTGACAGATTTCTCTTCAGCAGAAATTTGCTGATACAACAATGGAATTAGCAGTCACGGTCAAATCTATGTAATTTATTGGCTCTGTTAGTGGAATTACATCAAGTCAAAACTTTTGTGTAGAAATTATAACAAATGTAATCAACTTGGATAAAAATCAAGCAAAATTATGATCATGTGTTTCATCACAAACCATTTCTAGTCTGCTGTTACACACAACCCATTGTTAGTCACTAACAGTCCCCATTAATAGCTATTTACCCTTCTAGCTGGATCATTATCCACTCCTTTGTCTGTCCAACTGTTCTTCTCCTCTTTGGGTTCTATCTCTATCTATTGATTACACATTAGCTCCTTCCCCACCCTATCTTCTGCATGTGAACCAACATTTTCTTAGTTACCACCAATTCTGAGGAAGGCTCACTCAAATGTTAACTCTGATTTCTCTCCACAGATGCTGCCAGACCTGCTGAGCTTTTCAGCAATTTCAGTTCTTGTTTCATTTTTATATGCTGTGGAATAGATCCTTTTCAATATTGAATGAGAAATAAGTAAATGCTGGGGCAGATCTTTCTACATTAGGTACAGTTTTTTGTCTTCTTTACCCAAGAAACTGCAGCTATATTATAAGGATTTCATAGGTTTGTTGTTGTAGTTTCCAAGTTATATCGAATCTGATATGACCAATATGGTCAACTGATCAATGCATCAGTAAAATGACTGAGGGGAGCCCAGCAATCAAACTGTTGATCCCAGAAATAAACTGAGAGCATTGGATAACCTCTGTCCAACTTCCAAAATTGTTGGGGATTTGATAATTCATTCAAAGTCAGGTGGCCAAGTCAGCATCAAGGCACGCATCTCAGTTCAAATCGGACAAGATGATCAGTTTGCCTCAAGTTGCTCAAGTGCAGTTTTGTAAATTTATGTTGCTTCTTTATACACCTCTGCTTCCTCCTGGCCCATGTATCAATGTTGTTCTGACAAATGTTTCTGTTAATTTTTCTCTCCTGTTCTTTTTGTCATGAGAAAACAAAGCCTTCCAATTATCTCCTGTCATTGTGACCATAGGATGTCCCAAAGAGTCATACAGCCAACTGAGTTCTTTTGAAGTGTACTTGGCATGGCACTGTTGGAAACTAAGGAATTGTGTCTTATTGGTTTCCCAGATGGCAATGGTTTCCTGGTAACTGATCCAAGTGACTATTACTCATGGTTATTCTTGCATCAACATCCGATATCCATATATGTACACTTCCAACAAAGCTCAACATATAAAAATCATGTGCAACACTGGTTAATATTCTTGTTTACTTCCGGAATCTGGGATCAATCATTGTTGTTCAGTTGGAATCAAACTGAGGGTAAAATCTGGAACCATCCTGATCTCAATCTCCCAATAGGTTTTGGTACAGATTCACCATCCCTTTCAGTAAAGCTACTCTTTTAAGGGAAGTGTTGGAAGTTCCATTTAATTATCCTTTTAAAGATAATTGGAACTGGTTGAAAGGCTATTTTAAGGAATGGACCTACACTTATTTGGGCCAATGTCAAACATCATAAGTTCAAGTTAAATAAGCAAATGTCATTCATGACAACGAGACTTAGTTGAACTCTTGCTGTTTTACACAGAATGCATCAATTGCTTAATTGAAAATGCCTTTGGAAGAACAATTCCTATAGGACAAGTTCTGAAAGTGAAAACATTAGTGGAAATAGACAGCATTATGATAAAGATGATGTGCTAGCAGATTGTGTTTGTACTAGGATGAATATTTTCTTCACTTCATGGTTTGTTTGCTGTCAGTAAACAGGAAATTCAAAGATCTTAAATCTGAAACTACCCTTCCAAGCCCTAAATCACAGCTGGAAGATATTAAGAAATAAACTTTGATAAAAATAGCTTGTAGTTTTAATTACATAAGGTTATCAACGTCAGCCTTATATCCTCATTTCTAAGTATTTGTTATTTCTTTGAGTAACAGCATAATGTAGTGTCAAAATATATAATTATGAATAAAATTTCATGATGGAAATTTTGGGGAGCTCTAACTATCGTTTACCTTCATAAGAAATGTGTCCTTTTCATTGTTTATGTCATTCTGGTATGATTGTTATTCAACACCATTACCTTAATAGAATTGACACCATCAACATCCTTGTGGTTACTGTTTACCAGAAAAATAAATACAATGTCTGCAAGAGCAGATCAGAGGCTGTAAGTGACTCATCTCCTTACTCCCCAACACCTGTCCACAATCTACAATACACAAGGCAGGAATGTGATGGAATATTCTGCTTGGATGAGGGCACCTGCAACAATATTCAAGAGGCTCATGACAAAGAAGATTGTCTGATTGTTTGTTCATCTACTATCTCAAACATTCACTCCCTCCACACCGATGCACATGATGTATGACATTGGCAAGACGTAATGTAGCATTTCATCAAAGCACCACTGTTGGTACCTTCCAAATCCAAAAGCTGTACCATCTAGAAGAGTCACCAGATGCAGCCAGCTCGTGCCTCCATCCCACATGTGCTTCCTACTCATTCACTGGGGACACCTCACTGCCTCTTATGGCTATACATCACTGTTAACTGCTCTTCCAACCACTTTCAACATACTCAAACGTCTTGCATTACTTGCTAATTTACACTCAAAGTTTATTTTCTCCTTAATTTTTGGTCATCTTTTGTCAGTTTTAAAAGCTTCCCAATCCTCTGGTTTAAAAGACAATCGCTTGACACATTTCATAATTTTTCTTTCAGCTCAATACGATCCTTAACTTTTTTGGTTATCCATTGTTGATTTATCCACCAACTAGAGTCCTTTTTCCTCACTGGAACATATCTTTGTTGTGTATCATGAACTATTTTCTCCAACATCTGCCATTGCCTAAAGTGTCCTTGCACTTGGGGGAAGCCAGCAAAGGTGGAGAAAAGAATGACCTTTCAATTAAATTCAGTTTGTTGGCAAATGGATGGATTAGTGGATGTACAGTTATTATAATTTCCCCAACAAGGTCTAACATGAAAAGCATTATACTCTGCTTCTGAAGAGAAAAGCAATAACTTTCCCTGGCCGTTCTGCACGAGGTGACAGATATTTCATTGTGCAGTTGAATTTGGTGCAAATATGACAAATTTTTAACTTTGTGTCCCTGTGAGTGAGTTGCAAGGACCATCTCAGAGGAAAAAAGAACCTCCTGTATCATGTTCCCTTTTGAGTTGCTGTCCTGGCATCTCTATGGACTTTCAACTTTGCCCCACCACATATACTTATATGTAATGGTAAATGTCCCCTATTTACTCTTTGAGCCTGTGCCTATGTGATTTGCTCTACTCATGCATTCTCTTCATGATGACGCCAGAATGACTGTGACTTCTGAGGATCCCCCTCTGCAGCTTCCCTTCCTTCAATCATGAATTGCTCCATCATTGTCATCATTCACTCTGTGACCCACTCCAATGAAACGCCAGTCCAGACTTGAGCTTCCCATGGTTTGCAAGACTCCATGGACTGTTCCCTGACCAAATGCCCAAACTCCCAGGACTAACCATCGTCCACTCCTAACAACTTAAGCTGACACCTCTAACTGCCAACGGCCCAGCCTAAACTCAAGTGTCTCCACAGTACCCTGACTGAAATACCTGGACTAAATGCACTTGACTGACAGGAGTGTCTGTGGTTCAACTGTGGTGTAAAATGTGTGATTTATCTATATTAATCTCATTTATTTTAAAGTTTGGATTTTAAACTAGTGTTAGGTAGGTTTTGGTTTGTATGTATGAAAGAATTTAGAGATTAACACAATCAGCTCTCTCAATATTTCAATTTAGTGCCAAATTCCTTTACCCAATGACCAGGCACATTGTTTCTATTTAAGCAATTATCCAATGCATTCAGGAATGCATCCATTAAACCTACACCTATCACACTTCCAGGCAGTGCATTCCAAAACTGAACTACTGTGTGAAAAGTATTTTTCTTCAATCCCATTTATTGCTTTTGCAAATATATTCTTTAGATATATGTTCTCTGGTTCTCAATCCATTTAGGATTGGGAACAGTTTCTCCCTATTGTTATGGACCAAACCAAATACCCTCAAAATATATTAAGAAGACTAGACACCAATATTTTCTTATTTTTAAAGTCAAGTGTAAGGCATTGTGTTCCAGATGCAATTTGATTGTTCAAACAACCAGGTTTGAAGCATACACATTTTATTCTTATGCTATAGTTAAAATGCAGACAAAATAAGAATTTTTAAAAAAAGTTTAATTGTAACTCTATCAAAATACTTAACAAGACAATATATATGTTAACTACCACTGATTAACTGTTCCAAGATAGTAGCATCCCATAAGCACATATTTGGCAGAGGCAAATTCAGTGAAAGAGATTGTCTCACATGTAATGTTTCTCCAGTCCAAGAGGAAAGAGCATCAAGAGAAAACTCTGTGAGAGAGAGAGAGATAGAACTCAAGCACTCTGATATGGCAGGGAAAGATGTATAGCAGATTCCAAACCCAAATGCTACACTAAAATCTTGGCTCTATGGGAGCTTGACCCCACCCAATCATGAGCTTATATTGTTCCAACTTAAAATAAAACTTCAAGGTTTCTCATACTGTTTATTTCATTGGCATGGAACAGACCACTTCGTACTTCCATCTCAATCTTTCTTCATAAAAAAAGGACAAAATACACCTCTTAAAGCCATAATATTGATACACTATCTACTCTTTCAAGGCACTTGATGACTTTGAATACTTCTATCAAATAACCTTCAGCCTTTTCGCCAAGGAAAACAGTCCGAATTTTTCCTAAAAAGGTCCTAATAATTGAAGCTTCTCATTCTTGAACCATTTATCGTACACTTGTTCTGCTCTCTTTCCAGTGCATTCAAGCCTCTTCTGTAGTGTGGCCCCCAGAACTGTACGCAATACTCCAGCTGAAGTCTAACCAATGTTCCATATATGTTCACCATAACTTTTCTACTCTTGTATTCTCTGCTGTTATATATGAAGCCTAGAATGATCTACGCTCCATTAGCAGCTCTCTCTATCTGTGCAGCCACCTTAAGTGACTTGTGTACACTCAGATCTCTCTGCTCTTGGCCACCCTTTTAAAATAATACTTTATTTCATGCTGTCCGCATATTCTTTGTACCAAAGCATGTCACCTCACACATGTTTCCGCTGCATGTCTTTGCTTTGAAATTCATCTGTCATTTACCCACTTGCTTCACCATCTTGTCAGTGGGCTGGATGTGACATTTGTTGGTCTGGAGGGTTTGTGGCCACAAGGCCTAGTGAATTCTCTTGCTCTATCTTACCAACTCACCTCATTAATTACCTACAATTTCCATCCCAACTGACTTTACATCATTCCTGGAACAATTCACCAGATATCCCAGAATTCATCAGTAACCCTTGTACCTGGGCTATCCTTAAAAACTCATTGAGCACCTGGAAAAGCAAGACCTCTCCTGCATGGAACCTGACATTTGCCCCGGACATAAGACCACAAACTTTATGAACAGAATTAGACCATTCAGTCCATTGAGTTTACTACATCATTCAGTGAGATCATCAGGGATCTGATAATCCTTAACTTCACTTTCCTTATAACCTTTGATTGCATTACAGATTAAAAACCCGCCTGTCACAGCCTAAAATATGTGTAATGACCCAGCCTCAATCCTGCGGCATAGAATTCCACAGATTCATAATCCTCTGAGAGAAGGAATTCCTCCTCACCTCTATTTAACTATGTGGCTACTCATTTTGAAATTCCCAGATTCTCCCACAAGGAGTAGAATGTCTACTCTGTCAAGTCACCTAAGAATCTTATATGCTTCAATAAGGCCACTTCTCATTCTTCTATTTTCCAACATGTACAAGCCCAGTCAACCTGTCCTCATAAGACATCCCTCCATTTTTGGTATCAGCCTAGTGAGCATTCTCTGAACTACCTCCAATGCCAGTGTATACTTCCTCAGATAAGTGGCCTAAAACTGTTCCCAGTATGCTAACTGTAGGTCTTGTGCCTTGTATAGATTTAGCAAAACCTCCCTACTCTTTTGCTCTATTCCATTTGAAATAAAGGTCAACATTCCATTTGCCTTCCCTATTACCCACTGGCAGGGTAGAACTGGGGAAATTGGCACCTGCTTTGTGAGTAGGACATTAGAGCTGATTGGGGTAGTGCCAATCTGGACTAGTATTGGAAACCATGACAGCAGACCATGCCAGCCTGGTCCAAGATTACTGCCTAGATCAAAGTAGTTTAAATTGGCTGGAGGAATGCCTAGTACTGTAAGAAGGAAGGTCAATGTCTTTCTCCATTCTGGCATGATAAGTACCACCAACATCTCTCTGATATTTCACACTCATTCTCTCTTTGCTACCGTACTCAATTCCTACCAAAGCTTATGCTTTACCACTCTCAATATTGCCTGTAACATCTTCTCCAAACCCCGACTGCTTGGAGAGGTCAGTCAGGATCCTATCTTCATAAGGGGAGAAGAATTGAATGTCAGACAGCACACTACCCACTTTGACTCTTTCTGCCCCATTGTGAGTTGTTTTCTTCTTGGAGTGAGAGTCTGGTAGTATTAAATAAGATAACTGTGGATGGCACTGCTATTGGTGCATATTCAGAGACATCCTGAGAAAGTGTGTAGTTAACATAGCGGGCATGCACAGTTAGTGGTGTTGTCAGTTGAAGTGAGCAAAGGTAATTGGAGAAGATGTTGCAGCTAATAATGAGAGTGGTAAAGCCTTGGTGGGAGGTAGGAAGGTATACAATCCGTGGTACTAATGCTATAAGAAAGGAGAGGGCATTGGCCTTCTTCCCAGATTTTTGGTCATTCTTCCTGATGCCCGAGACTGCTTTAACTCAGGTGGCGATCCTGAGCCAAGCTGGCATGGCCTACTTGGCCTCTACTGCCAATTATGGGGAAGAGGAAGTCCCATCTCTGTACTACTCTGTCCAACAGGATGTCCAGGCTCCTGCCCAGAAAGTGGTGTGCCGATTTCCTCCTGTCTGCCAAGTCCATGGCAATTGTCGGAAATTATACAGGGCAACTCTGGACTGACCATGCATGTCCAGGAGCACAATCAGATTTTAATGATAGTGCCGATGCTAACAATGCTGGTCAATTCTGGGATATCTGGTGATTTTCCCTGGGAACAGTGTGTTGTCAGAAGAGGCGGAAATGGGGTGTCATAGGAAACAGAATAGCATTAATGCATCGAGTTTGGTTAAGATTCATCGAGAAAATTCACTTGGCTCAGTGGCAGGACAACTTGACTCAACGTTTGTTTATTCAAAAAACCATGAGATTCAACCCTGAATAAAAATGTGAGAAGAATAGTAAAAGTTTTAAAATGTGAAATAAAATAATCCTTCTGTGCTTTTATTAATCTAAAAATAGGGAATCTTTTAGTATCAGAGTGGATATTGTGAATTTTCTAAATTCACCAGACACAGACAGTCCAAAATCCGTGCGGCTGCTGCCAGTGTAATGGATTAAATTGCAAATGGCTGTATTCTGTGTTGTACTTAATGTGCTTTTTATCAATTTATTGAGCTGCAGCAATTAAAATATTGCATTTAAATCAAATTACAATGTCAGCTTTTTAATGGAGACAAGCATATAAAATAACTTGGCTATTGTCTTAAATAAAATAATGCAGGGAAGAATCTTAAATGAATTTGTTCAGCTTGTATATGCCAACATCATGTGCAGTTATTTGAGGTTTACAGTCTTGGATTATTTATCTCTGGAAATTAGCAGGACTAGAGGCTCAATAGAAATTTTTGGCTAACATGTATCTGTGAATTCTTGATTGGCAAGTGCTCTGATTCAAGAGATTCAATTAGTTTTTTTCTTTTCAAATACCTTACTTTATTGGACGTTTTCAGATCTGCATGCTTTGCCAATAAAATATAATTAGCACAGGGGAGGAGCAATGATGTTAGACTATAAGAGCAAAAGACATAGGACCAAAAACTAGGCCATTCAGCCCATCGAGACTGCTCTTCCATTCAATCATGTCTGATAGGTTTCTCAATGCCATTCTCCTGTTTCTTCCCCGTAACCCTTAATCCCCTTATACTCAAGAACTTAGTCTTAGTCTCCATCTCAGTCTTAAATACATTCAATGACCTGACCTCCACAGCCTTCTGTGGCAATCTATTCCATAGATTCACCACCTTCTGGCTGAAGAAGTTTCTCCCTACCCCTGTTCTAAAAGGTCTTCCCTTTACTCTAGGCTGTGCCCTCGGGTTCTAGTCTCTCCTGCCAATGGAAACATTTCCCACCATCTACTATGTCCAGGCCATTCAATATTCTGTAAGTTTCAATTAGATCCCCCCTCATTCTTCTAAACTCCATCGAGTGTCCACCCAGAGTCCTCAAACATTCCTCATATGTTTCAGCTTTGGCAACTACTCAGGGCTCCAGAAGGCTCATGAATTGATGGAGTTGAACATCCCTATTCTTCAAATTTATTTGAGATCAGTTTGTTACAATGGCTGCAGCACAAACAATCACCCCACATTATGGGACCATTACTGGGCACTAATATTGTTCCCCCATTTCTGCAATGATAAGATGCTGAAAATAAAGACTGCCCCATGAAATGAATCACCACGTGTGGAACATTAGAGCAGTTGCATGTCAGCTTAGCTGCACAGCTTAGAGGAACACTGGACAGGACATGGCTCTCTCGATATCCCTGCAGGAATGGTCTCAGTCTTCTTCTACTGTAAGGGCCAAGGGAGTGAGGATGTGGATGTCAGGCAAACTCACCCATGCAGGCTAGCTCAGCCCTGTTATGTGCTATCTTCTGTAAAGAGCAAAAGAGAGCACATGAGACTATAGTGAGTGGCATGGCTGTTCGTGCTGGTGCATATGGGTGAAAGGTGGTTCGGTGTACAGAAGAACTGAGACAGCAAAGAGGGCGTGCAGCATTAGTGGTATCAGACTTTGTGTTGGGGGCAAACATGGGAATGTGTTTCATTCAATAGTGGGAGATGGGTGCAGTAACAGAGATTGAGTGAGTATGAATTGGCAGACAGAAGAATATGGCACTTACCCTTCTCCGGAGTGAAGATCTTTGACTTTTGGTTTGCATTTCTGGCCATTCGTCTGCACCCTTAAGGTAGCACTGACCTAAGTGATGACCTCAGACCAGGCTGGCAGAATCTAGTGGTGCTAGTCTTTTGAGAACAAGGCACCTTTCCTCTGGACCATTCCATTCACTGGGACCTCCGGGTCCCTGCTGTAGAATCATGATGCCATCTTTCCTTTTCTCTACCATGTTTAGATTCTGTCTTTAAGTGAGCTCCCAGAATGCTAGTATCCATTCAAATGCCCAAAAGGCTTTTAAGGAAAGAACAGGTTTGTAGTATACTGGTGGTTTGGTGCATATTTGCTGAGTGGCAAGTTGTTCTGGGAACAGTGCATGGGAAGATGGGGTCGAAATTAGACATGAGAGATGTTAGAGGGGCAGAGTAGGTAATTAATGAGGTGAGTTTGATAAGAATAGCAAGAAAACTTGACTAGCCTCAAGATAAAAAGCTTGAAGCAATTTGGACTTTGCCACAAAAAAGTAAGATTCAGCACAACATATTATTATAGTTAATGTGTTAAATTACTGTTAACAAGAACAGTGTTAAGATTTTTTTGATGATTAATGTATATGCCCCTTCAAGGTTCATTTTCATTTCATTCTTCTTTAGTGGGGAGTTTGGATTTTTAACTTTGAACCAGTGGTATATGTGTTTCCTATGTGCCTGAAGGGGTTTAATGATTAACTTATAATTAATTCTGTAGCTAGGGTGATTTATGTTAGAGTCACAGAGTCATAGAGATGTACAGCATGGAAACAAACCCTGTGGTCCAACCCGTCCATGCCAACCAGATATCCCAACCCATGATTAACTTATAATTAATTCTGTAGCTAGGGTGATTTATGTTAGAGTCACAGAGTCATAGAGATGTACAGCATGGAAACAAACCTGTGGTCCAACCCGTCCATGCCAACCAGATATCCCAACCCAATCTAGTCCCACCTGCCAGCACCCAGCCCATATCCCTCCAAACCCTTCCTATTCATATACCAATCCAAATGCTTCTTAAGTGTTGCAATTGTACTAGCCTCCACCACTTCCTCTGGCAGCTCATTCCATACACGTACCACCCTCTGTGTGAAATCATTGCCCTTTAAGGCTCTTTTATATCTTTCCCCTCTCACCCTAAACCTATGCCCCCTAGATCTGGACTCCCCGATCCAGTGAAAAAAACTTTGTCTATTTATCCTATCCATGCCCCTCATCATTTTGTAAACATCTATAAAGTCACCCCTCAGCCTCCGACGCTCCAGGTAAAATAGCCCCAGCCTGTTCAGCCTCTCCCTATAGCTCAAATCCTCCAACCCTGGCAATATCCTTGAGAATCTTTTCTGAACCCTTTCAAGTTTCACAACATCTTTCCGGTAGGAAGGAGACCAGAATTGCACGCAATATTCCAACAGTGGCCTAACCA
>NC_057724.1:54345711-54351219 GCF_004010195.1 Chiloscyllium plagiosum
ACCTCAGTCACCTGCCCTGCCTTATTTCCCAAGAGTAGGTCAAGTTTTGCACCTTCCCTAGTAGGTACATCCACATACTGAATCAGAAAATTGTCTTGTATGCACTTAAGAAATTCCTCTCCATCTAAACCTTTAACACTATGGCAGTCCTAGTCTCTGTTTGGAAAGTTGAAATCCCCTACAATAACTACCCTATTATTCTTACAGATAGCTGAGATCTCCTTACAGGTTTGTTTCTCAATTTCCCTTTGCTATTAGTTGAAACCATTTAAGAGAGATTACCTCTAAGACCATATCTGTTTGTTTCTTGTGGGAGAGTTTTCTTGACCAAATAAATAACTGGTTTCAGTTAGCAGATGATTGATATTGTGCTTATAGCAAGCTTGAAAAAATGTTTTTGTTTCAGTTTCATAGTTCTGCAGGTGTTTATGCTGAATTTGGATGTGTAAAGCAGTTGCTCCTGAGAAAGGGAGAAGAAAGTTCAGTATTGTTTAAAAAATAAATTACCTCAGCGTAGAAACTTTAGTCATAGTCCTAAACTGGAAAAGTTTGGTTAAAAACCTGAGACGAGTTTTAACGCTGAGAAATATAAAATTTGGTTTCTATGAAAGATCCACGATGGGGTTTCAGATCCCCAAGATGAGCAGTTGAAGCCATAATGAAATTAAGTCTTCTAGGGTGATACAGAGGTTACTCTCTCTAGTTTAATTACTCTAAAGGGATGGCTTTTGGGACTAATGAGATTCCATTTTTGCCATACTTTCAGAATTTTTAAATAATTGCTCTTGTAAATTGTTTCATTTATTCTATTTTACCTTCATTTCTTTTGCATCATAAACTTTTATTGTTAAGTCTGAATCTGCAGCATTTCATGCTTGTGTTTCAGTGAAACCTAAGAGGCTGAGGGGTGACCTTATAGAGGTTTTTGAAATCATGAGATGCCTAGAGAGAGTAAATAGACAAGGTCTTTTCCCTGGGATAGAGGAGTCCAGAACTAGAGGGCATAGATTTAGGGTGAGAGGGGAAAAATTTAAAAGGGACTTAAGGGACAACTTTTTCACACAGAGGGTGGTGTGTGTATGGAATGAGCTGCCAGAGGAAGTAGTGGAGGCTGGTACAATTATAACATTTAAAAGGCATATGGATGGGTTTATGATTGGAAGAGTTTAGAGGGACATGGGCCAAATGCTGGCAAACGGGAGGATTAGGCTAAGATATCTGGTCGGCATGAATAAGTTGGACTGAAAGATTTGTTTCTGTGCTGTACTTCTCTATGACTCTATAACAAAATAAACAAAGTATGATCTGTCAAGCTAGATTTCGATCCAGAATCTGATTTGCCCCATAATAACATTAGCTAAGATCATAGCAGTAATTGAAGAGTAAGAGGCCTCCCTTTTAAGATAGATATCAGGAGAACTTTTTTTTTCACATAGGTTTGTTGGAATGTGCAATTATCTTCCCCGCAAGATAATGGAGGCTGGGTGTTTAAATCTACTCAATACTGAGTTGAAAAGACTTCTGGTAGACAAAGAATTGCCTGATTATTGTGTGCAGACAGAAAAGTGGATTTGAGACCAAAACTACCATGATCTTACTGATTTGGAGATGCCAGTGTTGGAGTAGGGTGTACAAAGTTAAAAATCATACAACACCAGCTTATAGTCCAACAGGTTTAATTGGAAGCACACGAGCTTTCGGAGCGACGCTCCTTCATCACCTGATGAAAGAGCATCACTCCGAAGGCTGGTGTGCTTCCAATTAAACCTGTTGGACTATAACCTGGTGTTGTGTGATTTTTAACTATGATCTTACTGAATTGTGGACTAGGCCTTCTCCTCCTCCACATTCATAAAATTCTTGAACATGCACAATTTTTGAAAGGAAAGATTTTAAAAACCATCTCAAAACATTATGCTCTTTGTTGCTTCTTTCTAACTTCATTACATGAAGCTAATGTTCTGCAGTTTGCTATTATTTCTTAAATTGTCAGAATGTGAGTCATTCTGCAGCTTAATAAACTCACTTGTTTCCATAATATTCACCACATCTTGTCAAAAGGCTGCTAAAACTGGTGTATAAAAGTCATGCACCTGTAGATCAGCATTAAATTTAACTGCATTTATCAAAATACCTTAACTCAGATATGGCTATCATAACCTTTTGTATTAGACCTGCTCCCTCACCTTTTGAAAATAATCTATTTGACACACGCACAGCACTGATTATATGGATCAGTTTTGAACTATGAATGTCACCAGGAATTAATTTGACTCTTCTTTACTACCTGCAAATAGATGCATACAAGTCAGTCATCTTGGGCTGAATCTTATGGTATTTTGGGAAAGTGTCAATTTTGTTGATTTTTACAAGATTATTGATGTCCTTGAGGACTAGTGAGATTTCACCAAAGCATTCCAATCTCTCCTCATTAATTATCAACCCCTCCCCCATGGTGTCCTTCACACCAAATGCTAGCCCAATTTTCCATTCACTTTTGCATGAAGAAGTCACCACACACTGGATATCCTGGCATGGACTGGCAGACCTTGACAATGTGCCCTCTTTAAAAAATGGTTGTGCACCCAGTTTAGCACTTGCATTCTGAAGCTGCCCACTGCAGATCATCACCTTTGCCCTGCACATGGCAGACAAGGAAAGATCGATGCCTTGCTTTGTGGATGCCCTGGCTGAGGAGCAATGCCCTCTTCTTGCAGAATCAGCAGAGACCTTGCATGCCTGGGCTGAGGTCACTACCAGTGCAGTCAGCATGGTCTTCACGGTACAGAGGATTGTACAACAATGTTGTAAGGATGTCAATTACCTGCACCAGGGTAGGTGCCAGAATCTTCTCTCTGCTGTCTTACATTCACTCTATCCTTGCTACTGTATCCACATCGCACCAAGGCTTATGCTCTTATACACTAATTGTTGCTTGCGGTATCTTCTCTCACTTACTCCTGCCTATGTAAACCATCTGCCCCAAACCCTCCGCTCTGCCCACTCCTTACCAGCTCCTCTTGCACATGTAGGAGTACAAGTTCAGGAGGGTGCACTGGCCTCAGGCAAGGACAGTTAGTTTGTCTGGACCCCAAGGCAAATACCCCCATAGTTGCCCAGGCAAATCTCCAAGGCCAATGATCACCATTGTAGGACAGGCTCTCTCCAGCTCAAACTGGAGAAACTGGGCCTGTACTCAGATGTAGTCAGGGTAAGGGTGAAAAAGAAGCAAACTGCTTAAGGGTACATTGGTGGCACGGGTGGTATCTCATGTAAAGAAAGTCCCGTGTTTGTTAATACGTGCTGACTATGTGGCAAAATTTGTTTGTCTGAGTCTCTGTCTAGCCCCTGATGCAATTGTAGCAATCTGCAATGAGTCATCCTGTTCTACAAATGAGGTGTAATGGTACAAGACAGGATTTGATAAGCTACTGCACTATTTGTAGATACGGTGAACTTTGTATTTACAAGGGACTTGGTTAACTGACCACCATTTCTTATTTCACTGGCTTCGGTGGCAAAAAATGTCAGTCTTGCATTTAATAGTCAGCAATGTTGAGCACATAGTGATCCAAGGCATAATAGTCACCTGGGTTTGGGAGCCCACTAGTGTGTATCTCCATTGTGTATGGGTATGTGGTGCAATATTGTTTCCCTCTGAAAGACCTTATGTTAATGGTCTTGCAGCCTCTTCCCTCACAGCTCGAGCCATTTACCCCACCCACTCTGCATGTAATTCTGGCTATTTTCTTCACCATTGTATACTTCCAAACTCTAGATCAATGAAAAGCAGTAGTGAGTGCACCTCAGACATTAATTTCCATATTAGATGTGACCTTACACTGTCCTCCCAGTAGCCAGAATGCTGCTGACCATGAATAAACTTCCCACCCCAATTCCCACAACTATATAATCCCACCCCATTTTATGTTTTTCCAGATTCACTGCTTACATGTACAGCTGACTCCCCAAACCCTCCCTGTTCTCCCTGTCTCCCAGCCTGCAGCTCACAATCTCCATAAATATGTTCCCCAAACTTCTTCCCACAGCAATGGTCCCCATTTTATCCCTACCCCTTCCTTTTACTGGATGGACTCCATGGACGGACTAGGGCCCACGCTTCAACCAATCTAAATGGCCAGCTCCAGATGCCTAACTAGTCCACACCAACCCTCTGACGAGTAACCCACCCAGACCCATTTCCCTACCCTATACTTCCCTAATGCATCTAACCTATATATCCCTGAACACTATGGGCAACTTAGCATGGCCAATTCACCTAGTCTGCACATCTTTGGAGGAAACCAAAGCACCCAGAGGAATCCCACACAGAGACAGGGAGAATGTGCAAACTCCACCCAGAGAGTTTCCTGAGGCTGGAATCAAATCCGGGTCCCTGGCACAGTGAGGCAGCAGTGCTCACCACTCAGCCACTGTGCCACCCTGTTTGACGAGTGCTTTCATGAACTTCAGTGAGGACTCTACTTCCACTAGACTTTGAGACATGGCCTTTGGCTTGAAACGTTTGTATTGCATTTGTCCTGAAAATTGCTGGCACATTGTACAGATTGTGAGACTGATGTAGCAATGAGTTGCACCGTAAGATGTCAGCCCTTTAATTAAGTACTGCTCACCAAAAAGACAAACTGCCTGCCTTTGTGACTGCAATAAGAAGCAAGGCAAGGGAGGGTTGCTGAGAGCATGCAAGTCGACACTAAGTGAGAGAGAGCTAAGAAAGCCCTGATTTAGTATCTGAGCTGGGTGCCTCTTCCTCTATGCACTGTCCTCACAGCGTTGCAAAGTAAAGTTTTTGATGCATCCTGAGATTCAGCATCAAAGTGCAGAAGTGGATTGGAGAGATGTCATGAGAGTTCTGAGAGACTGTCTGGTACGTTGGGTGTCAACATCAGTGGACACATGATGCATGCAGCTGATGATCTGGGTGTTCAAGAGAAGGGTCTGAAGGAATGGGTGATGAGCTCGAGTGATAGAGTCATAGAGATGTACAGCATGGAAACAGATCCTTCGATCCAACCTGTCCACGCCAACCAGATATCCCAACCCAATCTAGTCCCACCTGCCAGCACCCAGCCCATATCCCTCCAAGTCTTTCCTATTCATATACCCATCCAAATGCCTCTTAAATGTTGCAATTGTACCAGCCTCCACCACATCCTCTGGCAGCTCATTCCATACACGTACCACCCTCTGCGTGAAAAAGTTGCCCCTTAGGTCTCTTTTATATCTTTCCCCTCTCGCCCTATTCCTATGCCCTCTAGTTCTGGACTCCCCGATCCCAGGGAAAAGACTTTGTCTATTTATCCTATCCATGCCCCTCATAATTTTGTAAGTTCACCCCTCAGCCTCCGACGCTCCAGGGAAAATAGCCCCAGCCTGTTCAGCCTCTCCCTATAGCTCAAATCCTCCAACCCTGGCAACATCCTTGTAAATCTTTTCTGAACCCTTTCAGGTTTCACAACATCTTTCCGGTAGGAAGGAGACCAGAAT
>NC_057724.1:54353895-54408316 GCF_004010195.1 Chiloscyllium plagiosum
CTCAACTGTACCAGTCTCAGATTGATCTCTTTCCTCACTATCTCCCTGGGTCCCACCCCACCTCCCCACCTTACTAGTTTAAATCCTCCCAAGCAGTTCTAGCAAATTTCCCTGCCAGTATATTAGTCCCCTTCCAATTTAGGTGCAATCCGTCCTTCTTGTACAGGTCACTTCTACCCCAAAAGAGATTCCAATGATCCAAAAATGTGAATCCTTCTCCCATACACCAGCTCCTTAGCCATGCATTCATCTGCTCTATCCTATTCCTGCCCTCACTAGCACGTAGCACTGGGAGTAATCCAGATATTACTACTCTTGAGGACCTCCTTTTAAAATTTCTCCTAACTCTCTGGAATCTCACTTCAGAATCTCAATCATTTCCCTTTCTATGTTGTTGATTCCAATGTGGACAATGACCTCCTGCTGGCCCCTCTCCCCCGTGAGAACATTCTGCACCCTCTCTGAGACATTCTGGATCCTGGCACCAGGGAAACAACACACCATTCTGCTTTTTCTCTGCTGGCCACAGAAAAGTTTGTCTGTACCTCGGACTACAGAATCCCCTAACACAATTGATCTCTTGGAAGCCGACGTACCCCTCGTTGCAGTACAGCCAGTCTCAATACCAGAAACTTGGCTGTTCGTGCTACGTTCCCCTGAGAATCCATCACCCCCTACATTTTCCAAAACAGCATTCCTGTTTGAAATAGGCATATCCACAAAAGACTCCTGCCCTAGTTGCCGACCTCTCTTACCCTTCCTGGAGTTAACCCATCTATGTGACTGTATCTGAGACTTTCCCCCCTTCCTATAACTGCCATCCATCACATACTGTTGCTGTTACAAATTCCTCATCACTTCTATCTGTCTCTCCAACCAATGCACTCGATCTGATAAGATTCGCATCCAACAGCATTTATAGCAGATATATAATCCGCTGTAACCCTTAAACTCTCTTTAAACTTCCACATCGGACAAGAAGTACATATCATTGCAAAGGCCATTTTTGCTCCTTCACAATCTACAGACCTAGAAAATAACACCGTCTTATTCCTCTACAAAACACTGCCCCAGTTTAAATTAAGAGCTCTGGCTTATATTTTAAGTTTAATCAAGAGACTTATCTCCAAAAACATATAATCAAGAAAGAACCCACTGTACTCACTAATACAGCCTTTCTCTTGGACAGAGTCACTTGGTACCTGCTATGAGTTCCAGCTAGAGAACTGCCAACATGTGATTTCCTTACAGTGAGTGTTAGGATATGAAGGATATTTATATTAATGAGGCTGTTCACAAAAAGTAATTCTTGTTAATAGGCATCTTGCCATTGCCTAGTGAGACTTGCGTCTTGACGTCTGAAATGTAGTCGGAAAGTCCAGGTAGTTGTTGTGGTTCTGTTCGCCGAGCTGGGATCGCAGAAGGAAAGATCACAGAAGTGCTTCACAGGAGGCTCCCAAGCACTGAGGATGTCACCTAGACAGGGGACGAAACGTCTGCAACACAAATTCCCAGCTCGGCGAACAGAACAACAACAACGAGCACCCGAGCTACAAATTTTCTCACAAACTTTGAAGTCCAAGTAGTTTCTTCTGCCTTTGAGAGAGCCTTTGTTGGACATTCATGTCACAATCCCAGATTTCTCATCACAGCTCACCTTGTTCAGGACCTTATAAAACTGCCCCTTTGCCTTGTCAAACTGTGATGAAATTAATTGCTACTTAGATAGTGGCAAAAATGTTATTACTGGTGCTGTTGGCCATATTCTTCAGTTGTCTTCAACAGTTCTGCAAGAGAAGAAGAAGCTATAAGTTGCAACTAGCTCAGCTATGTTTGACCTCAGAGGGTTTGATGCTGGAACTCACAGTAAGGGAAATGAAAAATGTTACCTTCCTTAGTAATGGCATCGCGCACACTGATTCACACAAAATTGCTTTAAAAAAAGGATAGTGTAAACGTTGTATTCTTTAATGAATATCTTTAATTATAGAATATAGAATATAGAATTGTACCTGACAGAAAAGGGCCCTTTGGCCCACAATGTTGTGCCAAACATGACACCAAATTAATCTAATTGTTTCTGCCTGCACTTGATCTATATCCATCCATTCCATGCATATTCATATGCTTATCGAAAAGTCCCTTAAATGACCCTATTGTATTTGCTTCCACCACTACCCCTGGCAGTGCGTCCAGACATTTCAACTCTGGGAGAAGGATTCTATGCTTCTCATAATTTTATAGACTTCTATCCAGTCCCCGCTCAGCCTCTGACGCTCTCAAAAAGACAACCCAAGTTTTACTAGCCTCTCCTTATAGCTCGTACCCTCTAATCCTGGCAGGTTTCTGCTAAACATCTTCTACATCCTCCCCAAACCCTCCACATCCTTTCTGTAATGTGGAAACCAGAATTGAATGCAATCCTCTCAGTGTGATCTAATCAAAGTCTTGTAAAGCTACAACATTGAATCCTGACTCTTGTACTCAATTCCCTGACCAATAAAGGCAAGCATGCCATATGCCTTTGTTCTCAGTAATATGACTATTAGCTGAATAGACTCTGGAACGCAGAACAAGTCCAGTTAACCTCATAACCTCATTGTTACATGCCGGAACTTGGAATTCTACTGTTCCAGATAAACATACTTCTCAACTGAGAAATAAAAACATTGCCAGATGAATGCAACTAAACAACAATTAGTCCTTATATGAATTTAAAGCCGTTCGCCAAATTCATCATGACCACATCCAAAGAAAATTCCAGAGTTAGACTTTTCAAAGAATATGAAAAAAAAACTCCCCTTCATTATAGTCATTTTCTAATTCTTCCTCAAGTTAAGTGAATTACTCATATCAGTAGTGTTTGTGATATACGGGACTTGAATAATTGTTTTCCATTGTTATGGATGTTCTCAATGCATCAGTACATGCCAAATACCAGCATCTCAGTAAAAACTGCATCGGGAAAATGCATTTTTTCATTGAAATTACATCTAGAAAATCGTTGCGTGATTTGAGTTAAGCACTGGAGCAGTGACTGATGCGTGGTTACAAATGTTAATATTTATACCATACAAGTTTAACAACTTGTTGATTTCCATCTGGAACACACAATTCCAAGGAACTGCGTCAATGGAAAACATTGGCAATGATCCAATTATCTTAAAATCTTGTTCTTCACTCCCTTGCAATCTCACTTTAAAAATTTCACCAGGGTAGAAAAAGTCAAGATCTCTGCTTAGGAAGCAGGCCTATCAACCAAACTTACATCTGGGATGCTACAAATTCTTCCTATTAGCAAAAGTCAGCACAAATCAGGATGCCAAACCAGGATGCACAGACTGGTTTCCAGTTTCAATCCAGTTCCTGTGGGCCATGGAGGGGAATGTGACTGGTGCTTCACATCATTAACCATAGATCCCCGTTGGAAATCAAATGTGTGATGCTTGCTCTTTACTGGATGCTTGCTAAGGACAGGATGGATTTTGACTCCAATGACTTCAATACCAGCCTAGCATTCATTCTTTACAGTTTTGCATTATGGTTGAAGCATACGTGGGTATTTAGAACATAAAACATTACAGCGCAGTACAAGCCCTTCAGCCCTCGATATTGCGCCGACCTGTGAAACCAACCTGAAGCCCATCTAACCAACACTATTCCATTTTCATCCAAATGCCTATCCAATGACCATTTAAAATCCCTTAAAGTTGGCAAGCCTACTATTGTTGCAGGCAGTGCGTTCCAAGCCCCTTCTACTCACTGAGTAAACAAACTACCTCTGACATCTGTCCTATATCTATCACCCCCTCAATTTAAAGCTATGTCCCCTCATGCTAGCCAACGACAACCGAGGAAAAAGGCTCTCACTGTCCCTCTGATTATCTTATAGGTCTCAATTAAGTCAACCTTCTTCTCTCTAACGAAAACAACCTCAAGTCCTTCAGAGTTTCCTCATAAGACCTTCCCTCCATACCAGGCAACATCCTAGTGAATCTCTGAATTCTTTCCAAAGCTTCCACATCCTTCCTATAATGCGGCAACCAGAACTGTATGCAGCACTCCAAGTGCGGCCGCACCTGAGTTTTGTACAGCTGCAACATGACCTCATGGTTCCGTAACTCAATCCCTTGACCAATAAAAGCTAACACACCATATGCCTTCTTAACAACCCTATCAACCTGGGTGGCAACTTTCAAGGTTCTATGTACATGGACACCGAGATGTCTCTGCTCATCTACATGACCAGGAATCTTAGCAGTAGCCCATTTGTTGATTTTGGGAGTTCATGATTATGGTCAACTAAAATAAACAGTCAACATTTGTAAGTAAATTTTAGGTACTTCGTTGAGATTATTAAGGTTCAGCAGTTTAGATGTAAACATTAATTAAATAGATAAAGCAAGTATCTATGTGTGACAATTGGGGATTGGTAGTGACACCAAAGGACAATTAGGTTGTTGCCATAGAATGTTGGTCTCTGTTGGGCGGCATCCAGCTCTGTAGTGGAAGTGTTAGGGAACTCCTCTCCGGGTCTTCCTTCTCCGGTTCTGGTTCAACTTCCATCTGGATAATTCAGGTCCCTGTCAAGGTTGGCCTGATGCGGATTGCCTGCGACCCCTGAGCACTTGTCAAACCAGATTTCTAGAGACTGTTGGCTTCCATTGTGTCAATCAATTGTTTCAACTCTTTTGGCCACCAAAAGAGACAGCTATTCATGACGCTGGATGTCTGCTTGTCTCCTTGCCCATTTCCATTTGGAAATTCATTTTCATTCATCTCAGAACAAAACATTCTTATTTCCAAACACTGCATTCATAATTGAGTAGTGTGGTGCCCAATAAATCTCTTGTTTATGCATTAAAATTAATCACAGTTAAATGAGATCTTATACTACACAGGAAATGCTAAATATGGAAGATTAAAAGAACAAAGTTTCAAATGGGAACCCCAATTTCCAACAACTACAAGACTCTATGGATTCCAGGAAAACAAAGTTAGAAAGAAAAGAAGAAAAATGCAGTTGTTAAAAATGAAACCTCCTACATCATGTGGCATTTTTATTTATGGCTAGTTCAGCTAAACAAGAAGTTGTACATTGAGCTTGACATCTAAAGAGACAGCTTTTTAAAATCTTTCTTTGGGAGAGTTTATCTTTGTATAAGATGGGATTGAAAAAAAACAAATTAAAGAAAAACATCTAAACAAGTAGATGAAAATGTTCTGAAAGTCACTTTCCTGAGAGATAGCACAAAGAGCGGAAAATGGATATTGACATGGTGTGGGTTTGGGAGAGGGAGGAGGGAGCTGCTGCTGCAACTTCAAATGCTACATTTAGGAAAATAAGTCAAAGAGTGATGTCACAGAAAAGACTGCTTGGTGAGTATCCAGTGTGTATCGGTTTGCAGAAAGCTATATTCATTCAAACTGAGCAATGAGTAATTTACCTTTCTGCTTTATCAGCTCCAGTTTAAATAACGAGTTTGAAAGTAGGCTTAAGGCAGAGCAGGATGGTATAGTTGCGTGGACTGCCCATCTTGTGCCCTGTGCGGAGATGCAGCCAATTCACATGGCTTAGATGATCACATATGCGGAAAGTGACCCCCGCAGCAAATGTTCAAGCACTGGCTTTAAGAAATTGAGTAGCAGCTGGAGTTACAGTAACATAATTGTGAAGCTGAGAACTATGTGATCACATTGTAGATTAAGACCATGCAGGCAGAGAGAGAATGGATGTCTGCTAGGCAGTCATGAAAGACCAGGTAGGTAATGCACTGAACCTTAACCCGAAGACAATCTCACTCATTGAACAGCTTTTCATTTTCATATTTGTGCAATAGATCGTGAAAGAAATGTAATGAAAGCCAAGCTTATTGTGCCACAAGTGGTTCTGCTCCATAGCGCAAAGGCAATGGTGGTACTTATTTAACAATAAAGGGAACAGACAGATGGGACAGCACGGTGGCTCAGTGGTTAGCACTGCAGCCTCACAGTGCTAGTGACCCAGGTTCGAATCCTGCCTCGGGCGACTGTCTGTGTGGAGTTTGCATGTTCTCCCCATGTCTGCATGAATTTCCACCAGATGCTCTGGTTTCCTCTCGCATTCCAAAAGATATGCAGGTTAGGTGAATTGGCCATGCTAAATTGCCCATAATGTTAGGTGCATTAGTCAGGAGTAAAAATAGGAGAATGGGTCTGGATTACTCTTCAGAGGGTCGGTGTGGACTTGTTGGGCCAACTGGCCTGTTTCCACACTGTAGGGAATCTATTCTAATCTTCTGTGGACATGATTCCAAGATAGTTTGTTGCCTCCCTGGTGCCGGGATCAGAATGGCTGATGAAAGTTGTGGTCTACATTGTTATTAATGAAATATTATGAATGACGCCCTGAAAGTAAAACCATGAAGCTAGACAAATGACTACGAAGACTTCTAAGGCAATAATCTCAGGTTTGCTGTCAGTTTAGCATGCTAGTGAAGTAGGAGATGGCACGAGGCAGGGTGACATCTTCAGTGGGCCTCCAGGCGAAGCACTGCTGATAATTCCTGCTTTCTATTTATATGTGTGGGTTGGTGACGTCATTTCCGGTGGTGACATCAGTTCCGGTGATGATGTTATTTCCTGTTTTTTTCTCAGGGGGTGATAGATGGGGTCTAATTCGATGTGTTTGTTGATAGAGTTCTGGCTGGAATGCCATACTTCTTGGAATTCTTGTGCATGCCCCCGTTTGGCTTGTCCTAGGATGAATGTGTTGTCCCAGTCGAAGTGGTGTCCTTCCTCATCTGTATGTAAGGATACTAGTGAGAGAGGGTCTTGTCGCTTTGTGGCTAGTTGATGTTCACGTATCCTGGTGGCTAGTTTTCTGCCTGTTTGTCCAATGTAGTGTTTGTTACAGTCCTTGCACAGTTATTACAAAATTTACATCATTTACATATTACATATTACAATCATTTACAAAATACCCTGCAAGGACTGTAACAAACACTACATTGGACAAACAGGCAGAAAACAAAGAAACCCAAACATATAAATAGAAAGCAGGAATTGTCAGCAGTGCTTCACCTGGAGGCCCACTGAAGATATTACCTAGTAGGGTGACGAAATGTTTGGAAATGAACCTTCCAGCTCACCGAGCAAACCTATATCCAGAACCTCAACATGAGCTACACTTCTTCTCAAAACTCACTTTGCTTTAGAATGTAGGATCCCACAAGCAGGAAATAGAGCAGGGAATAATGTAAAATACTGCAGCCACTGCAAAAGAACAGGACACATAGAAGCAGTGTGCAGAGAAAAGCATGGGGCATCCCCAAACACCATCCGGAACACCACGGAACCATGGGGATCCCAAGATCAGCCGAGCTGACAACCAGCTGCCCACATTTGTGAGGGTAAAGGAGATGGGGGAATTTATGTGCCCGCAGTAATAGGAAGGAGGAAATGTAGACATTGGGGAGGCTGTATCCATCACAAACTTACCCTTACTCCACACAAATAAAATTATTCACTTAACTGGAGTAGGGGGGGATAAAACACCAACTTACCTTAGTGAAACTACCCTTGTAGAAATAATATATATACCCCATGAAATTCTACATATACCAAAATAATGAGCGCACCATAATGGGCAATGATCTCATGACAGAATATAATGTTCTAATCAATTGCGCAAAAGAGAAATTGATTTGGCCCAGACTGGATGGTTGAAAGACTGAGCTTGAGAAATTTACAAGTTACGCTGAAACTATTAAAGTGGCAACAGTCACCAGTAGGGACTGGAACCTCAAAAAGATGGGGGATTCGGAGCCATTTGCGTCTTCATCCCCGGAGCATGGGCAGAAACAAAGTTAGATACAGGTCTAGTTAACATAGACCCAATAAGCGTTCCCGGAATGGAGCATAAGCCTCACTGGCAATATCTAATAAAACCCAGAAAAAGAAGTTATAGAGATAGTGAAAGGACTAATGAAACAGAGAATCCTGAAAGCAACCATAAGGGCCTGTTTCCACATTGTAAGTAATCTAATATAATCTAATCTAATCTACAACTAATTCCCCAACGTGGCCAGTAATAAAGCCTGATGGGAGCTACAGGCTCACCATTGATTATACAGGACTAAATAAAGACATCCCAAATTGTCCAACAGCCCCACTATTTTTCATAGGGTGATGAACGACATTCTGAAAAGAATAGATTCACCAGAAGGTAGCACTGCCCTCCAATACATAGATGATATCCCAATTGTCTCAGAGTCCCAGTCAGGGAACCAGGAAACTTTATGTCTAGTATTACAGGAATTGGCAACCGCAGGGTTAAAAGTTAGCCTCACAAAGGCACAAATTGGCAAAACACAAGTCTTCTACCTGGGACACCCTATATCCCAGGGACTCAAAGAAATACCCAATGACTGCAAGAAGGCAATCCAACAGATGCTACAACCTGCCAATGTCAGGGGGGTCAGAAAGGTCATGGGGCTATTCAACTACAGTCGGAGCTTTATATCTGAGTCCGCAAAACTGGCTGAACCAATCCAGAGATTAACTAAAGGAGGCAAGTCTGCCTTGGAACGTGTAACCTAGGGGCCAGAACAGGAGGAAGCATGCAGTCAGCTTACAATTCAACTCATATTGGTCCCCAGGCTAGGCTGCCAGATCCCAGCAAGGATTTTAACATTCATTGTAATAATGAGGGAGGATTTTACTCTGCTGTGGTCATCCAAGACCACGGTAGCAGAAAAAGGCCTGTAGGGTACTACTCAATGACAGAAGGGTAGTAGTCACCGGGTTTCCCAGGTGCATAGCAGCCTTAGACTGTTTTGCTTGGGCTATTAGGGTTAGCGAGCCCACAGTAATGACAGGGAATGTCATCCTCCACACTAAACACACCCTAGTAGAGATGCTAAACATGGGGAAACTGAGGGATGTCTCCAATATGAGAAGGGCAAAGTGGGAGGCAGTCCTTTTATCCCCATGGTAATAGTTAGGGATATGGGAGAAAACCCAGCTGAGGGAATTCTAGACACAGGGAATATAGATGGGGATGAAGATAGGGGGAGAGTAAAAGATAACCCCTAGACACAGCCGAGGAGACTCTCTTGATGGATGGGTCACAAAAATACGTACCAGGGTCGCCCCGAACAGGATGGGCTGTGGTAAATGAAAAGTTAGAAACAGTTATGTCAGGGAGGATTGATGAAAGTCAGTCCACACAGGTAGCAGAACTGGGAGCACTCACCAAAGCACTGGAACTGACAAAAGGAAAAATCATGAATATATATACAGACAATCAATATGTCTTTGGTGTAGTCCATGACTACATGGCGGCATAGGGTAGAAGAGGGTTCACCACTGTGGGGGATCCCTATCAGACACCAGTTAAGAATTCAGGCACTATTGTGTGCCAGTGAACAGCCAAAAGAGGCTGCAGTAATAAAGATAAAAGCCTATCAAAAGGAGCCAGCAAAAGAGAGCCCAGGTTGGCTAAAATTCAAAGGAAACCAGGCAGCAGACCAAGTAGCTCAGACAGCCCTAGAGCAAGAAGCCATTAACAAGGCTGCAATAACCACCATTGAATTAGCAAAAGACTCTATCCAAATTCAGCAGCTACAGGAGGGCTCCCCGCAGGAAGAGAGAGAGAGCAATGGAAACTGCAGGGAGCATTCAAAGGGAAGGATGGTATCTGGAGGTGAGCAGACAAGGTGGTAGCATCAGCGTGTATACAGAACACATTGCTTGAACTGCACCATGGGCTGTCCCATACAGGTAGAGAGGCCACGATAGCAAGCCTAGGGAGAGAGTGGTGGTGGAAGGGACTGGGAAGAAACATGGCCAAGTACTGCTGCAGATGCATGGTTTGTGCACAACATAACCCAGGGAGACCCATAAAAGTTAGGATGGGACACCAGCCCAGACCTAGAGGACCCTGGGGAACACTTTCAGATAGATTTTACAGGGCCACTACCCATCTTTCCATGGGAAAACATACTGCCTGGTCATCATAGACCAATTCACCCAGTGGGTGGAAGCATTCCCGACCAAAAGCTGCACTGTGACCACTGTAGCCAGAATATTAGTGGAGGAGGTAATCCCAAGGTGGTACCCTCCAGATCGACTCCAACCAAGGGACACATTTTACAGGCAAAGTCATGAAGACTTTCTGCCAATTACTCAGCATTAGACAAAAATTTCACATTCCATACCAACCCAGAGCTCAGGGATGGTACCGAGAATGAATAGGACACTCAAAAATACTTTAGCTAAGGCTATGCAAACCTCAGGCAGAATGTGGGCTGAAGTGCTGCCAGCCATACTAATGAAATTAAGAGCCACTACGAATCAGGCAACTGGGCTAACACCATATGAATGAATGACTGGGCGAGCAAGGCAATTGCCAGAGACAATAATCAGAGGTGGCACTGATGTGGGTCCACTAAAAGACAAAATTCAGCAATATATGATAGAATTAAGTGCCCAATTGAAAGGGATGCGGAAATTGTAATAGATAAACAAAAAGGACAAGGCAGGGGAACTCGAAATCTTCCCTGAGATCCCAGCAGCAGGAAGCCATGTCCTGGTGCGAGCACTGTCTGACAAACCAGGCTTTGCCCCAAAATGGAATGGTGGTAATAAGTGGGGACACCTGTGCCTGCATAGATAGTAAAGGAAAAGACACATGGAAGCACTGGACTCAACTAAAACTGTTTAAAGACTCCTGTGACCAAACTAATGTCATTGACCATTCCCCAGGTGCAGATAGGAATGGTGGACAAGGCGGTCATCCTGGGGGGAGTACCGAAAACACAACAGAACAAACCACACAGAAGCACGACTGCACCTCCTGACAAAAACAAAAACTTTGATTGATAACTTTATTTTAACTGCAAATGTGTATACCTGTATGTATTTCTCTGTGTTTAAGTGTTGCGACTGTCGGGAGCATGTCAGGATTTGAAGATAATCTCTTCTATAAAACCCACCTAAGTTTACATGGGAAGCAAACTGTCTGCTACCCACTAGTGGGATCAGTAGAATCCCTATTTGTGGCCACCCCAGTGTGGACCCCTCGTGACCTGTATACAGTAGACACCTCGTGGGGGGCCGTGTAGGGACAGATAGGGAAATACAAATGTGGACTCTAGGGTAGATGTGTGCAACTTGGCAGGACCACCGGCCCATGGGGCCTGGGTCCTCCAGCCTAGAGAAGGGAAGACCCATTTAAAATCCGATAATTACCCACTCTGTTTCACAGGGCAGGGATGGGGATGCGTTTATGCCCTGGTTCCCAAAAATGACTCGTGTCCAGACACAGTGCACTTATCAGCCCTGTACAGACACCAGGGGACAGTTTACCTGCACCTGCAGCGAGCAGGCATGCTTGAATGTGACCGCAGGCAGACAATACATATCCGGTCAGTGTAATGGCACCCATATCAGCTCTGCCACATGGACGTATCCATTCAATACTTACTAGCTGGGAGGAGGCACCCAGGGGATCAGGGGTGATGTGAGTGTGCAGACAGATGGAAGGACAGAACAATATATGTTACTGAGCAGTGAAGGGATTTGTTTTTCTATTTAAGGGGACTTACGGGACAGACACCCCAGACCTTCCAAACCTGTTCACAATAGGGACAATTGCACCCTTACTGTACCATGTCCCAGTGGGGGACATATTCGGAGGAGGATAGTGACCCACTCCATCAGTCAGGAGTTCGTGCTGACTGGCAGGTCCCCACCACTTTGGGGTCATCATTGGGATATGGATTCTTGGGATCTCTATCTTTGGGTGGGGGGGGCAGTAAGGGTTGCCAGGCTTAAAAACCGAAATTGCCTTGTACATGGCCTGACTATCTTGAGCAAAAGTACCTCAAAAGCTCTGGAGGCAACTAACACAGAGCTGGCTGAACTCAGATTCTACACACAGCAGACATATTACACGGTGGATTCACGCAACTTCCCCCTACTATCCTTGACTGGACCTATTCCTACCCTAGTCATTCTTTTATTCCTAACATACCTATGTATGTTGTATCACCCATGTTATTGATGCCTCTTATTACATTACAGAAGTCATCAAGAATATCCGATACCAGCTAGATAATTTTCGGCAGGGAGCCACAATTACAGCTGGCTAAATTGGTTGCTCGGTAAATCCTGGGAACCCTACTTGGCACACGGGATAGTTCTCCTCATTGCACTCATGTAGGTGTTCTGTGTTGACCTCGGGTGTTTAAAACTCTGCTGTAAGGTGCTACTGACGAGAACAGTACCACCAACGAGTGTTACCACGGAACAGCCCCCAACGAAATTGGAACTCCATGATACCCCTCAGGAGGAGGAGCTCCTAGAGATGACCTACCCCTACATGTGATTTGGGTGGTCTGCAGGAAGTCGCCTCCTTGACCACAAAGGGGGGGGAGTGAAGTGGGAGATGGCATGGGGCAGGGTGACACTAGGCACACGGACACATAAGATGGCCACTGAGCCATCGGTTGGCCACTTGACACACAAGATGACTGCTGGACCACAATATGTGGAGAGACAGCAGAGCAAATACAACCACTGCCTAGGGCCACCAGAAAGCCAGCACAATGCACTCACAATCTAGTAGGTTAGTTTAAGGCGGGTGGGGAAGAGTATACACATGAGTAGCGTACACGGCCTGCCAAAGTGTCTGGGTCCAGCCAACACCTTTGATAGAAATGCTAACAGCTTGATACAGACTCAATACACAGTGCTAATAGCCAGTGCTGCAGTAATCATCCTTCTCAGGAAGAGCGATTAGCACCCATTACTATAGCAATGGACTTCCGCACAGACATTGAAACTGACAATGTCTGCATTGAAACTGACAACGACCGCGCTGAAATTAACAAAGGCTGTGCTAGAACTGACAATGACTGCACAGAAACTATTAATGGTTCTGCAATGTTTACCATAAACTAACCATGTTACAAAGACAATAACCTCATCACTGACCTATTATTACAAAATGTATAAAAGTATTTTGACATGTGCTCTGGGTTGAGAGAAAATCCACAACTGATTGCTGTGCTGTTGATGTCTTTCTCTCCCCGGAGCTCCGTTATTTCCTTGTACAATAAACTCTATCGTGGAACGCCTACTCTGACTCCGAGGCTGGTGATTTTTCCCACAACACTAGTGAGAATGGAAACAGTAAAACTGAGTGAGTGAACACATGCACATGAGTGGTAAGATGGAATATGAGTGAGGGGCTTTACAAGGACAGGTTAGACCTTAACAGAACCATTGGGAAAGGTTACAACTAGCTTGACGGGGGATGGAATTCCATCTTGTCAACTCTGCCTTGAAGCTACATTTGTTTGAGGTCAGGATGGAGCTTAATTGTGACACTACCTTATGATCAACAACCTCTTGACATTTGCTATTCAGGCTTACATAATAAAGAGGTTTTTGTGAGAGATTGCAGCAAGACCTTGGCACTCAAAGACTTGTGTTTGTAAATTGGAAAGGGAAGAAAATCAGTTTTTCACATTAACTTGATATAGGCAATATTTTCAACCATACAAGTATTAATAACATCAGAAACATCACTGACAGTTCAGCTGGTGCTTTCTGGGTCCTTAGTAACAGTTTTGCTGGATCACAAATATAATTTGCATCTAAATTGCTGAAGGTCAGAGCTGATAGTTATCAGAGAATTCTATATTAATTTGGAAATTCCCATAATAAGAATTATTTTGGGAAGCATGGGAACAGTTCCCACATTTGTAAATAAATATGAAAAAAGAATTACATTTTGCAGGTGTATTGTAGTTTCAGCTCCATCAAGTTCAGATCCTTGCGCATTTGTCTGAATTGCAAATTATTTCTGAGACAGAAGGACTACTACAAAGAACAATGTGACTCACTGAAAAGAAATTTGCAGTTGTGAGCACTTTTCAGAGGGTCCTCAAGTAAATGAGACAGTATAGGATATTTTTTAATGCAAAAAAAATCAGTTCTGTCATATTACCAATTTACTTCATGTGGTGAAGGAAATTCAGGAGGAGTTAGTGAAGAATTAATGTATATTAGCATGTATTTTTTTCCAATCTCATCTCATCTGAAGGTACTGATGTAGTATGTCAAAAACTTCCAGTATATTTCCAATTAACCATTCTTTGCCTCTGAGCATAGGCAGCAGGCTATCTGACAGTAGAGTTAAGTGGTGGCAATATACACTGATCTTAATGCGGTCCATCCCCGACTTTACACATTGTGGCTTAAATTCCACAAGAACGCCAATGGATCCCAGTTTTAACTGCAAACCCAAGCGATACTTCAGCCCTGGATAATGTTAAGAAAGGAGCCTGTTGCCTGTTTCCTCCTTCCTCAAGCCATGAACTCAGTATGAATAAGTATTGTGTATTGTGTTTACTTTCATTAAAAATCACACACCAGGTTATAGTCCATCAGGTTTATTTGAAAGTACAGGCTTTCGGAGCACTGTTCCTCTATCAGGTAGCAAGTGGGGCAGGATCATAGGATACAGAATTTATAAAATTGATGTCTGTGTCAATATATGTGATCTTCTTGGAGATCATCTCCACTTTGAGCCGGCAGTTGGTGGTGTCGACAACAGCCATGTTGTGGAGGTGCCAATGTTGGATTGGGTTGGACAAAGTAAAAATCACCTTGATTTTTAACTTTGTCCACGCCATTCCAACACCAGTACCTCCACATCATGTTTACTTAGGTCTAGCAATCGCTCAGTTAGTGTTGTGATCTTCTCTATATTAGATACTTGTGCGTTCAAATCCCAATATAAGAATTTGGTCTCCATATCTGGGGTCTCACTCCAGTACAGTACTGAAATATTAAACCAAGGTACTATTTGTCCTCTCATGAAGCTGAACATAAAAGATTCTATTTTGAAGAAGATGAGGAAGGACTCTCTTCATATCCTGACTAAAATCTATCCCTCAACCAGTTTAATTCATGATTCTGGGCTTTACTGTGCTCAATATTGTTGTTATGTTCAATGGTGATTTCATAATTCAATGGACGAGAAGCGCTGAGGACAAAGGTACAACATAAATTTGTATTTTCACTTTTACAATCTAAAAAAATAATTTTACTTGTTTTAATCTTTGACCTAGAATAGATTAAACAACTGTGTAAGAGGCTGCTGCATTGCATTTGGAGCAAAGGAAGAGAGAGGCTAAACACAATTTTGGACATAGTAGCGAAATTTGTTTGGATACAATACTTGACAGCATAAGATCATAAGAAATAAGGACATGAGTAGGGCTGTTCAAGCTTTAATAAGATCATGCTTGATTTTTGATCTTCGTCTTACAATTCTGGCCTATAATTGAATGGGGCGGTGTTTGTGCAGTGTGTCCAGGAAGCTTTTCTAACACAGTATGTAGATTGTCCGACCAGAGGGGAGGCCATTTTGGATTTGGTACTCGGTAATGAACCGGGACAAGTGATGGGCTTGTTAGTGGGTGAACATTTTGGTGATGGTGACCACAATTCTGTGACTTTCACCTTGGTTATGGAGAGAGATAGGTGTGTGCAACAGGGTAGGTTTTACAATTGGGGGAAGGGTAATTACGATGCTGTAAGACAGGATCTGAGGAGCATAAGTTGGGAGCATAGGCTGTCGGGGAAGGATGTCGTGGAAATGTGGAACTTTTTCAAGGAACAGATACGACGTGTCCTTGATATGTCTCTGAGCCCCTGTCACATTTGGACAAGGTGGTTAAAAAGATGTTTGGCATGCTTGCCTTCACTGCTCAGGCTTTTGAGTTTAGGAGTTGGTAAGTCATGTTGAAGTTGTACAGGATGCTGGTGAGGCCTGATTCTAGATTAGTGTCCAGTTCTGGTCACCCAGTTATTGGAAGGATATTTTCAAGGAGAGGGTTTAGAAGAGATTTACCAGGATGTTGTTGAGTATGGAAGGTTTATGTTAAAACGAAAGGCTGGGACATTTTCTCAGTAGAGTGTAGGAGGTTGAGTGGCAATCTGATAGAAGTTGATAAAATAATGAGAAGTATTGATAGTGTTAATGATAGTTGTCTTCTCCCTAAGAGGGGGGAATTTCAAGTCTAGGGGGCACATTTTTAAGGTGAGTGGAGAGAGGTTTAAAAAAGTCATGAGGCAAATGTTTTACATAGAGGGTGGTTTGCATTTGGAATGAACTTCTTGAGGAAGTGGTGATTGTGTGCAATTACAATGTTTAAAATACATTTGGATAAGTACATGAATAGGAAAGGTTTGGAGGGTTTTGGGCCAGGAGCAGACAGATGGGACTACTTTTGTTTGGGATTATGGTTGGCATGCATTGGTTGGACTGAAAGGTCTGTTTCCATGCTGTTTGACTCTGACTCCAAGTGGATCAATAAGTAGATTCTTAAAAAAAATGTACCTACTGCCCCCTAACTTCCTGAATCAACTACTTTTGCTAAAGGGATTTGACGTTGTGACTGGACTAGTTGCATTGATCATTGTAAAGTGTCCCAGATACTTTGCAGGATTGATTTTGTTTGTTTTTTTTGGGGGGTAGGGTCAAAAAGAACACATGTTCCTCTTAGCTGCAAACAAATCTGCCAATTATCTGTGTTCCTCCTGGATTTGACATATCACCTGCCAGTAGCCCCCTTTCTCCCATGTTTTACTTAAATGTTCTTCTGCCTCATACCTTTGAGGACCATTACACTTTCTGTCTATTTTGTGAGTGAGCTACTTGTAGATGTTCACTGAGTACTAGCTCCCCGCTGATCAAAAAAAAACTCAAGCATGAGAATGCTTCTGGCTTTCTGTTCCTGCAATTAAGTGAACATAGATTCATACAGTGCAGAATACGCCCTTCGATCCATCCAGTCTGCACCAACATGGCTTCCACTAAAAGTGTGCTTATCCCAATTTCCTGCACTTGTCCCATATACTTAAATGTTGTGATATTTGAAGTACTCAACCAAATATTTTTCAAAGATTGTAAAATTTCCAGCCTCCACTACCTTCCTCGACAGTTCATTCCAGATTTCCACCACCTGCTGAGTGAAAAACTTTTTTCCCAAATCCATTCTGAATTTCCTGCCCCTTACCCTAAAACTATGGCCCCTCCCTGAATGGATCCTCAACCAAGGGGAACAACTGTTCTCTCAGATCATTGCCTTCTCAATTTGCACCATTGTTGAAAATTGACCTCATTAATTCCTCAGTGCTTATTGGCAGAATCAATTATTTAGTTTGATCAAACACTACTTAGCTTCAAAGCATCATGCCCAGGAATGCCCTTCTTCTATCTGGCTTTTCTGACTCAATATCTATTAACTTGCATTGAATGATCTTCCCATCCACACAAACTTTGACCCATTCTATGTCATGTGACTGTTTGTTTCAATTACAAGCTAATTTGCACCTGAAGTGGAGACTAGAATATCATCTTTCATTTTTGGGGGGATTTTAGAGATGTGTTTTCCATAATTTATTTTATCAAATATATTCCACAAAGATGTTGTATGTGGTTAATATTTACAGGAGGATTACATTGATATGTTCTTTGGCATGGTTGAACTGGAATTTGAAACCATGCAGACTTACATGTTGAAGTAATTTGTTTCTTTATATTTCTTGGATTTAGATGTGTTGAGGAACAAGGGTAACCTTCCTACTAATGTTCCACAAATTCGATTGACCCTTAACATAAATACCCAATGAATTAATTTGCCTTTCATCTTATGTTATCTGTTCCTTAAATAACCATTTTTATGTAAGCAAAATATACAGACCTCTTTTAGCTTTTGGACTGTAGACTAAAAAAAATACAATGAAATGCTACTTTAAACCAAGAAACTATGGAAGATGTTGCAGTTCTAAAAATAGTTAACATAACTCATTGTGGGTTACTTTGATAATGTTGTCTTATTCAAGTAGCAGAGGATGAGGCTAAACACTTCAGCTCTGTGTGTGCTCATGGCCGTTTGACCCAGTGATAGGTGTTTGGTTGTTCAATTATGTGCTCAGGAGAATTCCTCATAGAAACATCTTGATTGTGTCCTGGGCAAGTGACTTCAGCTTTGTTTGGATAATACTGCGGAACCATCCAGTCTGTGCAAGAGAAAATATCCAAATGCATTTACTCGTCCACTTGAAAAGGTGAGAGAGAAAAGCAAAGTCATAGATTCTGATTCTGTTATTAAATCAGAGCAACGAGCAACTAGCTACCCTCACTCTTTGCAAATTCCCTTCTTGAAAGAAATAGAGCAAAAATCCCCTTTGGAGATTCTGGAAGGGTGAACCTTCAACCGGTGAATGGAAGAGTGAGAATCCTATAAACCAGAGAATTGCCAAACTGTGCTTCACTGACTTGTTTTGTTCCATTCACACCTGTAATATTTGCCTTGTCTTGGCGAGGGAAACAAATGGGGCTAAAGACAATACATCTCCTCGACCTGATGGGAAGCATCCTAGAATACTAAAGAAAGAGGCTGCAGAGATAGTGGATGCACTGGTAGTAATCTTCAAAAGATTCTTAGATCCTGGAAAAGTTCCAGAGGATTGGAAAGCTGCTTATTTAACACCTATATTCAATAGGTGAAGGATAAAAAAGCAGGTAACTTTCAGCCAGTAAGCATGCTTAATGTCTTTTATTGGGAAAATGTTACATTTTCTATTACAAAGGATGTTATAGCAGAGCATTTAGAAATACATTATATGATCAAACAGTCAGCATGATTTCATGAGTGGAAAATTGCACCTGGCAAATTTACTAGAATTGTTTGAGGAGGTAACAAGCAGGATGGATAATGGGGGGAGCAGTGGTTGTAATATAATTGAATTTTCAGTAGGTGCTTGATAAGGTACCACACATTTGGCTACCTAATGCCTCCATGTTATTTGAGGCAATTTTCTTAGCATGGATAGGATATCGACTAACTAATAGAAAACTTAGAGTCAGGATAATGGGGGCATTTTCAGGATGGTAACTTGTAATTACTGGAGTGCCACAGGGATCAGTTGTTTGGGCCACAATTATTTACAATCTGTATTAATGGCTTGGATGAGGAAAGTGAATATACTATAGCCAAATTTTCAGATTACACAAAAATAAGTAGGAAAGCGTAAGATGGTGCAAACAGTATGCAGAAGGATGTAAAAAGGTTAAGTGAGTGAGCAAAAAACTTGGAAGATCGAACACGGATGTGAAAATGTGAGGTTATGCATTTTGGATGAAGAAGAGCTCAACATTACTTAAATGCAGAACGATTACAGAAAGCTACAGAACAGAAGGATTTGGAAGTTTTCATGCACGAATCACAAAATGTTAGCATTCAAGTTCAGTGGGTTATAAGGAAGGCAAATGGGATGTGGCCTTTTTCTTTCCAAAGGGACTTCCAAGGGAGTATAAAATTAGGGTTTTGCTTAAACTACAAGGCAGTAGTCTGACCACAGCTGGAATGTTGTCAATGGGTTTGGGCCCTTTATCTCAAGAATGATATACCAGCATTGCAGGCATTCCAGTGAAGGTTCCCTAGGCTGATGCCAGGTGTGGAGGGACTCTTATGAGGAGAGGTTGAGTAGATTGGCCTGTCCCCATTGTAAATTAGAATGAGAGGTAACCTTATTGAAACATGCAACATACTTAGGGGTCTTGACAGGATAGATGCAGAAAGGTTGTTTCCTCTTGTTGTGTCAAGGACCAAATGGCATAATACTTTCTCTTAGATTCAGAAAACGCAGTCCAGAATTTACGCACAAGAACAACTCCAATTTTTTAGACAGCTAGTTTCATCAAGCTAGTAATTTTGTGTATTCTCTTAGCTCTAACCTGCACCAAGCAAATACTGCTTTTAAGCGTTTCGACTACCACTCGATGTTAATGGCTTGGTAAGCTTCTTCTGAATGTCTCAAAACTTCCAGAAGGTTCCTAAGCTCTAACTCCAATACTAGTTCTATTTACTAACACCTAGGACTTCTCCTGAGTCCTAACTGTTCAGAGTCCTTTTGGGATGAGGCCTCTTCGCCCTGTCCCAAAATACCTAATAGACTAGTATCTCAAAGTTAGCAGTCTTCCTCTCTGACTGCCTCCATTCAACTGACTAAAGTTGACTGTTGAACAGTCCTTGGTGACCTTTGACCCTGCCCTTGTACCCTGTCAGTATTGAAGGTAACTAATATTTTGGAACAGTCAAATGTGGCAACTGCTTGGATCCATCTGTTCCTTGAATGTTACACTTCTCACAGATTTCTAGCAAACACACTACTACTAGATACAAAAGAAATGGATTTCAACACACACTGGTGCATAAACCAGCTGTTGCTGCTTCCATCCATCAGTGTCCTTGCTGTTCCCTCAGTCACAGATTGAGCTCTCAAGGCTCAGTGATGGTCAGTCTGTTGAGTATTTGTGTGTGATGTCTTTTTGATTCACACAGTAGGTCTTTTGTAGTGTCTTGTATTTCAGGAATTTGTCCAAGAGATTTTGTGACAGGGGCTCAGAGACATTTCAAATACATCCCCTTCCAACAACTGATCCAACGTCCTTCTGATCCAACAAAGCAGTAACAAGTGCTCTCCCTTTAATTCTAAGTCTAAGAAATTTAAAGCACCTCAGCTGAAAGTTACCTTTACATACTACCTGGATTACAGGAATAGGAAAGGTCCCCAGTGCACTTGGACTCATTCTGAGGCCAGAAATCACCATAAATGGACCACACACCTTACCTTTACTCTTGGGCTGCCATCACAAAGACCAATGGATATGCAGACAAATAGTGATGTTTTGGGGAAATCTGAGGGAAGTCTAATAAGATGTTTGCAGGTAGCCCACGCAGAATAATGATGTTTCACAGGTCTTATCTTTTTTTTCTTCCTCCTTTCCTCTTCCTCGTGTGCTTATTGAAGCACTGACAAAACAGCTGAGTCAGCACAATTGCCAAAATAAGAGAACATAAGAAACTGCCATGAATTTAGAGGCACACATTGGCAAGCACTGAAGGCCTTTCCCTGAATTGTCCAATCAGTGGAATATGCTAAACACAGATAACATGCAGGTTGGCCATTAACAGGTCCAGGCAGCGGGCCGTGGAGGGGGTCGTTAGGGCCGACTGCCTGCCCCTCTTCCGCGGTTACGTTAGAGCCCGGGTGTCCTTGGAGAAGGAGCACGCGGGTGCACTTTGTGTCTTTCACTGTGTCTCACACCTGCACACACACACACCATGGGTGCTGGGGAAGAAAAAAAAAGAAAAAAAAGAAAAAAAAAATAACATGCAGGTGCAGGCCATTTGGCCACATGAACCTTCTCCATCAGTCAACAAATTCATGGCTGGTGATCATTCCACCACCTACCTACATGAAACCTTTCATTCCCTTGCTTATCAAGAGTCTGTCTGTCTTAAAAATATTCAAAGACTCTTGAATGAATGGTACAATGGCTAGCACTGCTGCCTCACAGTGCAAGGAACCTGGGTTTGATTCTAGTCTCTGGCGACTGTCTGTGTGGAGTTTGCACGTACTCCCTGTGTTTGCATGGGTTCCCTCCCACAATCCAAAAATGTGCAGGTTTGGTGAATTGGCCATGCTAAATTGTCCATAGTGTTCAGGGATATGTGGGTTAGGTGCATTAGTCAGGGGTAAATGTAGAGTAATAGGGTAGGGAATGGGTCTGGGTGGGTTACACTTTGGAGGGTCGGTATGGAGTTGTTGGGCCAACTGGCCTGTTTCCACACTTCCTGTAGGAATTCTGTGAACACTGCTTCTAAACCTTTCAAGAAAAATATTCCAAAGAATCATTATCCTCTCATTTTGCCCTTCCTTATACGTTGCTTATTATCATCAGTGATCCCCTAGTTTTAGAATTTCCCACAACCAGAACTAACGTTACCACATCATCTTATCAGGAAAACTCAGGATCATTATATATTCCAATCAAGTTGCCTCTTGCTGTTCTATATTCCAAAAGATACAAACCCAGCCTGTCCAATGGCTCTTCATAGGACACGATATTCCAGATATGAGTCGACAAAATCTTCTCTGAACTGTTTCATCTGTTCTTATTTTGCACAATAACATTTGATGTGGCATCTTATCAAATCTAAATAAAGTATATTCATTAGCTCTACTTTCTCCACAGCATGTTGCTTCATCAAAGAATTTGAATAAGTTGGTTAAACATGATTTTCCATTCCTAAAACCACGTTGACTTTTGCCTGATTACCTTGAACTTCTGTAAATGCCTCGCTACTATATCTTTTTTAAAATATATTTTTATTGAAAAATTAGATTTTTAATATTATAAGTACAAAACAATACAATTCAAAACCTGCTCTCATGTACAACTGTATAAACATATATAGAATTTAAAAAACCCAAACTGGGTATTTAACTATTTAAATAAATAACCAACAACAAACTAATGAATAGTAATAACTCAGCCCAGCCAAACAAAACACTCATAAGTTCACAGTTCCTCCTCCCTGGATATTGGACTCACTGGGGCAGCATGTGGCTCCATGGTTAGCACTTCTGCCTCACAGCACCAGGGTCCCAGGTTCGATTCCAGCCTTGGGTGACTGTCTGTGTGGAGTTGGTACATTCTCCCTGTGTCTGTGCGGGTTTCCTCTGCGTGCTCCAGTTTCCGCCCACAATCCAAAGATGTGTAGGTCAGGTGAATTGGCCATGCTAAATTGCCAACAGTGTTAGGTGCATTACTCAGAGGGGAATGGGTCTGGGTGGGTTACTCTTCGGAGGGTCAGTGTGGACTGGTTGGGCCGAAGGGTCTGTTTCCACACTATAGGGAATCTAATCTGTTACGGCTATATAAAAGCCCTTGTTAGTGTGGCAAAAAGGACTGCCATGTCTTATAAAAATTCTCGGTTTTGTGGTGTACCATATTTGTGAGAAAATCCAGGGGAATGTGTTCCAAACAATGTTCCACCAACCTGACAGGCCTGGGGGGTTTTCAGATATTCTTTCTTGCACAGAATGTGAGAATATTGAAAAATTTTATTTCTTATGTGCGTCTGCAGGAAATACAATGGGCAGGCCCAAAAGGAAAGAGAGGGTCCTTCTCCACCCTTACACCCAAAGTTCTCTCCATTGCACCTGCCACAGCACTCTAATATGTTTGAAGCCTATCGCAAGACCAAAGACAATGGGTAAGAGTGCCCATGCAGATGTTGTACTTCGGACATGTTGAAGATACCCCTGGTTTAAATTTTGACAAACAGTCTGGAGCCAAGTGGGCCCTATAGAGCATCTTCAACTGTAAAGCATGGGTCCTATTGCAAATTTATATCTTCCATGCATTCTCCCAAATATCCTCCCATGCCTCTGAGGAGACTTCAACACCCAGCTCTCTCTCCCACACCCTTCAGAGTCGATCAAACTCATCTGAGGGGGCACCCCCCAATTGATGATATGAAGTACTGATGGAACGTGTACTCTTAGCACTTAGTAGCCCCCTCACTGCAGGGATCAGTCAAAAGTGTGATTTATTTTTTTCTGAATAAAATCCCCAACTTGGAAAAGATGAAAAAGGTCTCTATTAGATAACTTGTACTTCCATACTAACTGATCGAAGGACATTATTACGTCTCCCTCAAATAAATCACCCGTTTAAGTTGTGAATCTATCATCCCCACCAAAGGTGTAAACAAAGCCATTTTGCCAATTTTGCCTTCCCTGCTTTAACAGTATTGATGACTATTGGGTTATGGCAATATTCCCTAACTGCCCTCATTGCGTCCAAAAACAGCAAGATGTTAAGGGGGCATCTTGCCTGGAAGGCTTCGATATCTAGCCATATTGAAAGAGGATCTCCACAAACCCAATCACTCACGTAGGTCAAGAGTGAGCTTAATTGGTAATTTTTAATGTCTGGAAGGTCCACTTTCCCCAGTTTGTGAGGCAGTTGCAGCTTGGTTAATTTAATGAGGGGCCACTTACGATACCAAGCAAAGGAGCTGAACCGGCGCTGAAAATGTGTTGCTGGAAAAGCACAGCAGGTCAGGCAGCATCCAAGGAGCAGGAGAATCGATGTTTCAGGCATGAGCCCTTCTTCAGGAATGCTCTCCTGCTCCTTGGATGCTGCCTGACCTGCTGCGCTTTTCCAGCAACACATTTTCAGCTCTGATCTCCAGCATCTGCAGTCCTCACTTTTTCCTAAAGGAGCTGAACCAGCCATTTATCCTCCTGAGTGTTTGCTTATTGAAAATCAGGGAGAGTATCCATATAGTGTATAGCAAACAAGGGAGAATATTCATCTTAATAAGCGCTATCCAACCCAACCGCAAGACTGGAAGTGCCTCCCATCTTTGAAGATCTTGTTTAATTTTTCCAAATAATTGGATAAAACTGGCTTTGACTAGCCGATCCAGAACTGGAGTAATGAATATGCCCAAATACACAACTGCCCTGTGACCACCTAAATAGGAAACTATAGTCACCCTCAAGAGCTAGCTCCTTTGTAAGACCATCCATAGGCATAGCCTCTGATTTAGTAAAATTAATCTTGTATCCCGAAAAAGTGCCAAACGTGCAAATGCATTGTAATAGGCGAGGTACTGAAACTGCTGGATTTGTCAAAAAAAACTAGGACATCATCTGCATACAACGAAATCTTATGTAATTTTGACCTCACTTCTGGAGCTAACATATTGGGATCCCCATGAATGGCCTCCGCCAATGGTTCAATCACTAACGTAAAAAGCAAAGGCAAAATGGAACAGCCCTGCTGGCTGCCCCTAAAAATATCAAAATTGCTTCAATGTACCCCATTGGTGATGACAGCTGTCAGAGGGCTACCGTAGAGAACATTTACCCATCTTATGAAGGCTGCGCCCAAACCAAACCACTCTAGAGTATAGAAAAGGTACGGCCACTCAACTCGGTCAAATGCCTTCTCTGCATCTAAATAAATCACCAATTCTTATGTTGACTGCTGTCGGCATGCCTGAATTACATTAAGCATCCTCCTAACATTATTGGAGGATCGTCGACCCTTTATGAAGCCCGTCTGATCCTCTTTTAATAATAGAAAATAACACCGTCTCCAGCCTTAATGCAAGAATCTTAGAGACAATTTTAAAGTCCACATTTAAGAGCGAGATGGGCCTTTATGAAGCACAGTCTTCTGGGTCCTTCCCTTTTTTAAGGATAAGTGAAATATTGGCATCTCTCAGATGGTGGGAGACAATCATGACTGTATGAATCATTAAACACATTGAGCATTGGGCATGAGAGTATACTTATAAATTCCTTATAGAATTCACTGGGAAGTCCATCAGGACTGGGTGCCTTTCCACTCTGAAGCTGCCTCACAGCTTCCTGCACTTCTTGCTCTGATAACGGGGCATTGAGAAAGGACTGTTGTTCGGCAGTCACGCCCGGGAGCTTCAGATCCTTGAAAAAAAATTCCATTTTGGCCTGCCCCTCCACACAATCCTCGGATTGGTATAACTTAGAGAAAAATCTCTGAAATGCCACATTAATCTTTTTAGAATCACCTGTTAGGTTCCCAGACCCTTCCCTAATCGCCATAATGGCTTGTGGGGCACTGCTCCTTCTGATATGCTAAGTATTTGCCTGACTTGTCACCATGCTCGTATAACCTTTGCTTTGCAAAAGCCAGCTCCTTCTTTACCATCTGCATGAGCACGGCATTCAATGCAGACCGCAGTGCCGTTATCTTCTGTAGTTTGACCAATGAGGGTCTCTCAACGTAGGCCTTCTCAGCAGCCATCAACCGTGCTTCAAGGAGACGTTGCTGTTCACCCTTCTGCTACTTCCTACTGGCTGAATATGAAATAACTAACCCCCTAGGCTTTGCCAGTTTTCCAGAGAACAGATGAGCTATCAACTGAGCCTATGTTGATGTCTAGGAACGCCCGAAATTTCCTAGAGAAATACTCCACAATGTTGTTATCCTTGAGGATAAAGGGATCCATTCGCCAGTACCTTAAACCATCTGTAATGTCCTTAATCTTAACCATAAGGTACACTGGAGCATGATCAGAGATGGTAATATTACCAATCGTACAAGATGCCACCAAATCCAGGTTACCGCAGGGGTCAGAAAAAAAGTCAATCCTAGTGTGACATCTGTGTGGATTGGAGAAAATGTAAAATCCCTACCTGTAGGGTGGAGACACCTCCAGACGTCCACCAATCTTAATTCCCCACACAGACCCACTAACTGTTTAGTTTGTACAGAGGGTATCGAGGGACCTTTGGGCAACCTGTCTACTGTGAGATCCATGAGACAGTAAAACTCTCCTCCTATAATGATGTGCCAGGACTTGAGACTTATCAGTTTAGAAAAAGCGTCTCCCAAAAATTTAAGGGGATGAGCTGTAGGGTAATAAACATTTAAAACACCATATTCTTCCCCATTTATCAAAGCTTTAAGAATTATAAACCTCCCGTGTGCATTTTTAACACACTCTGACAACTTAAATGGGAGATTCTTCCTAACCAATATAGCCACTCCCCTACTTCTGGTATTAAATGATGAAAAATAAACTCAGTCAAAGCCATGCTCCTTGACATTCAAATGTGTCTCCTGAAACAAAGCAATATCCACCTTCTCCTTTCTAAGACTCAAGAGTACCTTCTTCCTCTTAATTGGTGAGTGACTTCCCTTGATATTCCAGATATACCATTTAATCAAATCATTAGCCATAATCTTCTGCAACAACATTTAACTTCCAGAGAGGAGGAACCCAAAACCACAAATCACTGAGCCGTAGTATCACATGATCCACCAAATATAAAAACTATATCCACTACAATTAACAAACTGACAAAACTATTGAAAAATAAAACAACAAAACCAAAAAACAAGCCAACGTATAAAGCGCCAACAGCGCTGAGTAGGGGAACTCACCCCCTGTCCAGAGAGGGCAACTACCCATCCCAAACTGCCCATAAGTAGGCACCTAACCATCTCAACCACCTTCACTTCTCCCAGCGAGAGCCACACTGCAAACACAAGCAGAAAAAAATAAACACCCCATGGAATACCAATATGAATAAAAAGCACATTTTTATTTAAAAAAAGGGAATAAATACCCCACCCATCCATTGGTATATCCTAACTTAGAAACTGAAAATGTACATCTCAACTGCCGTCAAATATAGTTTAAACCAAATTATTATCAATAGAGGAAAATAAAACAAAGATAAAGTTCCGTTTCTTTTACAGAATGATAAACACATGCTCAAACAATTCTATTTATACATACTACAATTGTTCAAATTAGGTTTGTTTGTCCACAAAGTCTCTTGCCTTCTCTGACGTGTCAAAGAGATGTATGGATTCATCTCCGGTGAACCGAAACCCCGCCAGATACCTCGGAGTACTGAATCCCAAGCTCCCTCAGTCTTCTCTTGACACTGTCATAAGATTTTCGTTTCTAGATCACCGCTGCTGAAAAGCCCTGAAAGAACATGATATTAGAGCCCTCATAAATTAGGACCTTCAGATTCTTCTCCTGGACTCTGGAAGCCTCTATGACTCTCTCTTTATCCTGGTAATGATGGAACCGCACCAGGATAGGACAAGGACATTGACCCAGACCTGATCTCCGCACTGCAACCCGGTGAGCCCTCTTTATCTTCAATCCTCTCATGCCAGACTCCAAGTCAAGGAATTTTGGCAGCCAGTCCTCAACAAATTCCGCAGGCCGTTCACCTTTCTTAACCTCAGGCAGACCAATGATCGAAATGTTTTTTCTCCTGGCCCTGTTTTCATGATCATCCATTCGGTCACACAAATTACGGACCTGCATCTCCAGGGTTTGGATCCTATCCTTGGATGAATTGGCATCAGCTTCCACCAATGTGACCCTGTGCTCCACCTCATCCATCCTCTTCCCCAGGTCTCCCAGCTGCTGTTCATGCTTCTGCAGCATGAGAGAGATTGGAGCCATCTTCTCTTCAATCTATTTCCCCAGCATCTCGCAAGATTTCGCAAGCTCGTTCACCATGGCCTGGAAAGTAATCAAGTCCGAGGATCCTGCAGGCTGAATGGCAGACCCGGCCTCAGATGCTCCTCCTCCCTTTTTCAGCACCTCTGGATGGCTGGAAACACAGGTAAGTTAACTTTTAGAAGTTTCTTGGGACTCCACAATCTTCCCGGAGTCCCAAGATATTGCGGTGGCTTGGGTTGGGTGGATTAAAGGTTCGTCCTGATTATGCTGCGATGTGGAGCTCTGCAGTGCGATCTTGTCAGATCGCCGCCATTTTGGATCCCCCACTACTACTTCTTTAATGATGACTTGCAATATCTTACCAATGACAAATGTTTCGCTAACTGACTGAATAGTTCCCTGCTTTTTATCTCCTTCCATTTTTGAATAAATGAGCTAATTTGATATTTTCCAATTTAACAGAAACTTCCTGAAATGAAGGAAACTTTGGAAAATTAAAAGCAACGCATCAGTTATCTCAATAGCTGCTGCTTTTAAAACTCAAGGATGAGCTTCACCAGGACTCAGGAAAATGTCAACCCACACATGCAACAATTTTCTCAGTACCACTTCATGATTGTACTTTCGAGGTTTTCATTCCTGCACTCCAACTTACAGCTATATCCTCCATCATAAAGACTGGTGCAAAATCCCTGATCAATTCATCTGCCCGCTCTTTATTTTCCATTATTAATTCCCCAGATATACTTTCTATTGCACCACAGTTCATGTTAACAGTTTCCTTTTAAGAATATTTACAGAATCTCTTATTGCTTTTATATTTCTAGCTATCTTTCTCTCATTCATTCATTTTCCCTCATTATTTTTCAGGTTTTTTTGCCATTTTTATATTCTATCGATTCTTATTTCCTGCTACCTATCCTTGAACTATTGATTGCACTTCCTTTAAATTTGATACTATTTTTAACACTTTTAATTAACCACGGATAGTGCATCTACACCTTGGAATTTCTCTTTCTTGTTAAACCTTTGCTTGAGGATTCCAATGTTCTTCTCCAAGTCTTTCTGAGAGAGAGAATGGCTCTTGCTCATGTGTGATCAAGGTCAGAGGGAAGTCATGAACTATGTGTGCAGTGAATGGTTCTTATCCCTGTGCAACAATCTCTGAAACTTTCTGGAATAGCTGAAGAATTCAGGACAAAAAATATTGAGGGTAGCAGGAATTCAAAAACATGACTGTCTCCATGCGATCACAAAGCAACTGTACATTCAGGGAATGGATATCCTTTCAGCTTTGGCACATATCCCCATAGAAACATGGTATTCCACATAGCTGTATATTCTCAGTTAATGGCTCGCTGCACCGCTGGAATTCCCATTATTCAGCTGAAGCCTATTCTTCCTGCTTCTCTCAGTTTTAAGAGAAAAAGTGAAATCATTCTTGTGCATGACACCTCAGTAACCTCCTGATGGAAGGCGAACTGAGGCCTATTTCAATTTCACCTCTGGGCTTCCATCACACTAAGACAAGAGCATAATAATGTAGCTTATTCCACAAATTTAACTGGACTGTTAGCTTCATTTTATGGACTCAAATGTTTGAGTAGGATTTTAATCCTGGGCTGACTACAGAAAGTGGGCAGCATCCAGACTCCTGAGCCCAGGGCTAGTCCATTCCGTCCGCTTTTCTTTTATTTTATTTTCTTGTTTCTTTTCTGTTTCTAGTGTTTGCTTCTACTTACCTTCTGGGGGAGAGGTCAATCATGGGGGCATAGGCAGCAACAGCATCGATGAGGAAGGTGTCTTCGTCAAGGCCTGGAAGGTGGCGGTGACTGGTGAGTCCGTAGTGGAACTCTGATGGATGGCAGCGAGATGGCTGGTGTGCCCAGAGTGGACTCTGGCAGCAGCATCAAGAAGGCAGCTGCTGGAGGGCATAACATCGGCAGAGGCAATGTCAGTAAAGTAGGCCCAGCAACAAAAGATGGCACCTAAGGAGCAATTACTTCAATGTTCGTTGGGTTTGGCACTAGCAAAGTGATGGTGGAAGTGTTGTGGACTCTTCTTAAGCCATATCTTTTTTTCAAATTATTCTTAAACTATTCAAAATCACACTGGATCATGCTGACAGTGAAAGCTTTTCACTGTATTTTTCAGTGTAAAATACATGTCACAATAAAATCATTCATTCATTCATTCAGAAATGGGGATGTCGCTAAGGAAGTCAAGCTGACGCTTTACAACTAAAGTGAAAGGGCTACTCTTGGAATTAAAGAACAGTATCACTTCGCATTGTTGTTGTACTGCTACTGCATAGGGTTCTGAAGTAAGTTTGCTTTGAAATAATGGCACTAATATCAACATTATTCACAATTTCTTTTTTGTTTATACTAATTTCTCCCTCAGGTATTTATAAGTATCTACAAAATCCTGACTCGTGCTGAGGTACACTTCCAATAGATGTTCATAACAATATGATCTTAGAGTTCATGGCAGGTAACCTTCAATGTAGCAACCTCCAGCTTTAGTTCATGAGACATCTCACCAAATAGTAAGGCCAGTCACAAAAACACTGTTATAAGGTCATAAGGAATGGCAAGGAATTTGTCAGGTTTTAGTTCCATTAGTTTTCTTAATATTGTGTCTTAGTGACTGTAATTGATTTAAGTTCCTTTCTCTCTTCAGCACGCTTGATGTATGCCTCCAGCTTAGAAACAATCTTTAATTATGCTAAAAAAGCCTGGACTAGTCAAATGCCACATTACAATTGAAGCAAACTAATTTTCTGGACAATGCTGTCTGAAGGTAATGTCACCTCCTAGTTCAGCTATACTCAAGTCAAATTAGGAACTACTTTTGAAGTTATATTATGTTGGAATTGCTATGCATTCAAAATTATTTCACATTCACAAGAATTGGCAGTGTAATATTACCCTAAGTATGTGATTAAGGTTCTCATCTAAAATTAACTCAGCTTGTGGTTTTCAGCTACTGACCTTCTTCCAGTGAATTTCAATCTTTTGTTTTTTTTTTGTAAGATTCCCAGCCTTGCATTTTTTCACATTAATTAGCATTGATAGTTTTTCTGGTCTTGCAATTGAAGTTGGCTTAAACTTTCTCTACACAACTTTTAAAACCTGTATTATAATCTAGTTTAGGTATGGGATTTGCAATGGAATATTTTATTTTTGGCAAGATTTACACAGGAGAATAGAAAATCTGCAATGAGCTTTTTCCCAGATGCATAGATCCACAATAAACGGGAGTTTCAATCATGTGTGAACCCATCCTGTATGGAAACTGGGAAGGCTGCCAGACAGTTCAGTGAGGCATTGCCAATGAATTCCCAAGAGAATTACCAAATGTTTGTAGACAGCAAGAGAAGGCTGAGGGTGTTGGAACTGTCAGCTAAACCACATCTTAAGTTACAGCCTCAAAAACCAATCCTACTGTTGTTTTTACCTTGGATATTATTTATTTTTAGTCAGGTAGTTTTATTAGGATTGAATTTGTTGGACCATATTGTTGAGGTATTAAGAGTGAGCACCATTGCTAATATCAAAACTTTGTAGGGAATAGTATATGTAGGCGTAAGTGAGGACTGCAGATGCTGGAGATCAGAGTCTAGAAGGGTTGATGAAGGGCTTTTGCCTGAAACGTCGATTTTCCTGCTCCTCGGATGCTGCCTGACTTGCTGTACGTTTCTAGCACCACTCTAATCTAAGCAGAATATGTGACAAGTTGCCTTGCATCATATTTTGCTTCCACAACTGCAATGCTCCACTGTTAGCCTCAAAGCCATTGAAAATCTGCTCTTGCCACTAAATCCTGATAACTAATAATGATAACCAATTTGTTACTTTATGTGCCACAGTCACTAGGACTGAAAAGTAATGGTGTGCCATGATCTATGGCCAATAACGGCATGCCATAATTTATATCCTGCGTATGACTCTCAACCTAAGAGCCAACAAAAAGTCCATTAAGGCCCTGGAACCTCAAGTGGCAGCCTCATAATTGTTCTGAGTACTTTCCTCTTAATTCTCTTATTTCCTGTAGTTTATTCTTTCCAGTTTTGCCATCCAGGTATCTGAAAGCAGTTAGCTTCAGGGATCCCACATAATGCCATTACCACTGGGATATTTCCTGTTCTTCCCTTGTTGGAGGAGAAGCAGATGGATCACTTAAGACACTGTGGGTCAGAGAATGAACTGATCACATTACTAAGAGAAAGTGAGGACCGCAGATGCTGGAGATCAGAGTCGAAAAGTGTGGCACTGGAACAGCACAGCAGGTCAGGCAGCATCTGAGGAGCAGAAGAATCAACATTTCAGGCATAAGCCCTTCATCAGGAATGGAATGAGGGAGGCCAGTTAGTAGACCACTGGAATAGTGTTACTAACCCCCACAGGAACAGATGTCATTAGAGGCACTAACTTGCACATCAACATGCTTAAAATTAGCCTCACTAATTACTTTTCCTTCAACAGCAAAGCATTCTCTCCATATTTCATGGAGCCAATCTCTCCTTTGGTGACCTCAGAGGATATGTTTTGTTTCACTCTGGGTTCAGCTTGTATGATGAACCATACAATTCATGAAAGTGATGCTATATTTAATTATATATTATATAATGTATACTACACTGAGCATCCTTGATCAACAGAAACTATCAACTAACCATACAAAGGCAATGACCAAATCTACATCTATCTTGTGACCTTGTGTAGCAGGTAATAAGGACTATCTGTTGAGTAGGTTAGGGGATGACCATTGAAGGGAGGTGATTGGAGTAGAACTCACTTTAGAGGTGATAGTATGAATAATGGAAGAAAAAATGTTACTGAAAGGTTTGGTCATAAGCATTGATTAATTTTAAAGATCGGTAAAGATTGGAATCAATTTACTTTTTCAAAGCTTTCCTGACCCTGCTTTATTTAGAATTAGGATATATACAGCAGCATGACATATTGAGTGGTACAAACTTGATACCTAGTGTGTGCTGAGTCAGCTCACATCAGGCATGGTAAAATTGCAGTCCTTCAATTAGCCTTTGTCAATTAAGGAGAGAAAAAGTTACAAAAACAGAAGTTACTGGAAAAGCTCAGCAGATCTGGCAGCATCTGTGAAGAGAAATCAAAGTTAGTATTTTGGGTCCAGTGATCCTTCCTTAGAACTAATGGTAGCTAGGGAATTATCAGTTTATATGCAGAAAATAGGGTGTGGGGGAAGGGGTCAGGAGTAAATAATAGGTAAGGATAGAGAGAGAAGAACAGTTGGACAGACAAAGGAGTCAATAATGATCTGGCTGCGAGGGTGGTTAGCTGTTAATGGAGACTGTTAGTGGGTTACAATATGTAGTATGTAATGGCAGACTGTGTGATAACAAGGCCTGCTTTGTGGGGTAGGGGGCTATGACATGGGGGAGTTCAGGCCCTAAAATTACTGAACTCGATATTGAATCCAGAGGGTCCTCAAGCGGAAAAATGTGGTGCTGTTCTGTCAGTTTGCACTGACCTTTGCGGGAACACTGCAGCTAGCCTGAGGCAGAGATGTTGGCCAACTTCAGTTTTTGTTTCTGATTTACGGCATCTGCAGTTCTTCTAATTTTTATTTAGAGGAACGGTTACTCCGGGTTTCATGCTTAATAATGCATCCCACTGGAAAACATGTGGGAGGATGGAATGTCAGGACTGGCTCAGACTCTGCATTGATGCTCTCCAACTACCATTCAAGTTCGCATATTGACAATGACTACTGACTCAAAGTATTGCCAGTGCACTTTGTTCTGTACAATGCATAAGTGTATTCAGGAAAAAGAATGGAAGTGAAGCTTAAAAATTATGCATCCATTTGCATGTAGTTTACCAACATTTTTGTATTTTGAGTAGCAAAACAGCACAGGAAATCTTTGCTTCTATCCTCCCAAGAGGATGAAGCTTCAGAACCTGAGATTCCGGGACCATGAACCGTAGGAATTAAACTTATTATTGCAGTTTTGCTTTCTTAACTCGCCTCAGGACTACAGAGCACGACAGTGAACCATCCCCATCCACCACTACCCTCCTCTGCCTGGCCAAGCTCGTCCTCGCTTTGGACAACTTCTCCTTTAACTGTTCTCACTTTCTTCAGATCAAATATATGGCCACGGGTACCCACATGGCTCAAGCTATGCCTATCTCTTTGTGGGGCTTCATGGAATTCTCCTTCTTCCAATCCTACTCTTGCTCCCACCCACAACTCTTTGTCGGATATATCGCTGATATATCATCGGATATATCATCGGTGTTGCTTAGCTCTCTCATCCATCTTTTTCCTCAACTGAGGATTCCCAGCCACCATGGTTGACAGGGTCCTCAGCCATATCTGACATATAAAGAACAAAGAAAATTTACAGCCCAGGAACAGACCCTTCGGCCCTCAAACCTGAGCCGATCAAAATCCACTGTCTAAACCTATCGCCCAGTTCCTAAGCATCTGTATCCCTCTGCTCCCCACTTACTCATGCATCTGTCCAGATGCAGCGTGAATGAATCTACCATGCCTGTCTCTCCTACCTCTGCTGACAATGCATTACCACCCTCTGTGTAAAGTACTTGCCGCGTGTATCCTCCTAAACAGTGTGGGTGGCACGGTGGCACAGTGATTAGCACTGCTGCCTCACAGCGCCAGAGACCCGGATTCAATCCCTGCCTCAGGCAACTCACTGTGTGGAGTTTGCATGTTCTCCCCGTGTCTGCGTGGGTTTCCTCCGGGTGCTCCGGTTTCCTCCCACAATCCAAAAACGTGCAGGTTAGGTGAATTGGCCATGCTAAATTGCCAGTAGTGTTAGGTGAAGGGGTAAATGTAGGGGAATGGGTCTGGGTGGGTTGCGCTTCAACGGGTCGGTGTGGACTTGTTGGGCCAAAGGGCCTGTTTCCCCACTGTAAGTAATCTAATCTAAACTTTTCACCCCTCACCTTGAAAGCATGACCTCTCGTTATTGAATCCTTCACCCTGGGAAAAAGCTTATCTCTATCTATTCTGTCTATACCCTTCATGATTTTGTAGACCTCGGTCAGGTACCCCCTCAATCTCCTTTTACTCTAATGAAAACAATTCTAACCTACTCAACCGCTTTTCATAGCTAGCACCTTCCATACCAGGCAACATCCTCGTATACCTTCTCTGCACCCTTTCCAAAGTGTCCACATCCTTTTGGTAACATGGCGACCAGAACTGTACACAGTCTTCTAAATGTGGCCGAACCAATGTCTTGTACAATTTTAACATGACCTGCCAGCTCTCATACTCAATACCCCATTCGATGAAGGCAAGCATACCATATGCCTTCTTGACCACTCTATCCACCTGTGCATCCACCTTCAAGGTACAATGGACCTGAACTCCCAAATCTCTCTGCTCATCAACTTTTCCCAAGGCTCTTCTGTTTACTGTATAATTTGCTCTAGAATTAGACTTCCCAAAATACATCACCTCACCTTTGCCTGGATTGAACTCCATCTCCCACTTCTCCATCCAACTCTCCAGTCTATCTATATTCTCCTGTATTCTTTGACAGTCTCCTATGCTTTCTGCTACTCCACCAATCTTTGTGTCATCTGCAAACTTGCTGATCATACTAACAGTGCTCTCTTCCAGATCATTTATGTATATCACAAACAGCAGTGGCTCCAGCACTGACCCCTGTGGAACACCACTGGTCACCTTTCTCCATTTTGAGAAACTCCCTTAAACTACTACTCTGTTTCCTGTTGCTCAACCAGTTCTTTATCTACCTAGCTAGAACACCCTGCACACCATGTGACTTCACTTTCTCCATAAGTTTACCATGGGGAACCTTATCAAACGCCTTACTAAAGTTCATGTATATGACGTCTACATCCCTTCCTTCATCTGTCAACTTGGTCACTTCCTCAAAGAACTCTAGTAAGTTGGTAAGTCACGATCTACCCCACACAAAACCATGTTGTCTATCACTGATAAGCCCATTCTTTACTAAGTATAAATAGATCCTATCCCTCAGTACCTTATCCAGCAACTTTCCCACCACTGACGTCAGGCTCACTGGTCTATGGTTACCCAGAATATCCCTACTATTCTTCTTGTACAGGGGGACAATATGAGCAACCCTTCAGTCCTCCGGCACCTCACCTGTGTTTAAGGATGTTACAAAGATATCTGTCAAGGCCCCAGTTATTTTCTCTCTCGCCTTCCTCAGCAACCTGGGATAGATCACATCTGATCCTGGGTATTTGTCCACCTTAATAACCTCTAGCCTACCCAACATATCTTCCCTACTTATGTCAACATGATCCAGAGCAATCTCTAATCTCAATATTCATCATGTCCGTCTCCTCAGTGAACACTGATGCAAAGTAATCATTCAGAATCTCACCCATTTTCTCAGGTTCGACACACAGCCTTCCTTCGTTATCCTTTAATGGACAAATCCTTTCTCTAGTTACCCGCTTGCTTCTTGTATAACAATAAAAGGCTTTGGGATTCTCATTAATTCTGTTCATTAAAGGTATTTCATGACCCCTTTTAGCTCGTTTGATTCCTCGTTTAAGACTGGTCCTACTCTCCCGATATTCCTCCAGGGCCCATTCTGTTCTTAGCTGCCTGGACCTTATGTACGTTTCCCTTTTCCTCTTGGCTAGTCATACGGTTTCTCCTGTCATCCATGGTTCACAAATCTTGTCTTTCCTATCCTTTGGTTTCAACGAGACATGCCTATCCTGCACTATCTTCAACCTATCTTTGAAAGCCTCCAACATATCAAACGTGGACTTCCCTTCAAATAGCTGTGTCCAGTCCACATTTCCCAGCTCCTGCTTAATTTTGATATAATTGGCCTTGCCCCAGTTTAGTACTCTTCCCTTAGGACCACTCTCATCTTTGTCTAAGAGTATTCTAAAACTTACAGAATTGTGGTCACTGTTCCAAAAGAAATCCCCCACTACAACTTCTACCACCTGGCCTGGCTCGTCCCCCAAAACCAGGTCCAATATGGCCCCATCCCTCGTTGGACTACTGACATACTGCCCTAGAAAACTCTCCTGGATGCTTCTTACAAATTCTGCCCCATCCAGACCTCTGACACTAAGTGTATCCCAGTCAATGTTGGGAAAATTAAAATCTCCCAACACCACCATCCTGTTGCCTTTACATCTTTTCATAATCTGTTTACCTACTTGTTCTTCTACCTCATGTTCACTGTTGGGAGACCTGTAATATAGTCCCAACAATGTAACTGCCCCCTTCTTATTTCTCAGCTCCATCCATAATGTCTCACTACTCAAGCTCTCCATAGTTCCTCCTTTAGCACAGCCATGATATCATCCCTGACCAACAATGCAAATCCTCCCCCCACTTTTACTTCCCTCCCTGTCCTCTCTGAAACATCTATATCCTGAAACATCTATATCCTGGAACATTTAGTTGCCCTTTCTTCAACCAAGTCTCTGTGACTGCAATAACATCATACTCCCAGGCATCAATCCAAGCCCTAAGTTCATCTGTCTGACCCACTATACTCCCTTCATTAAAGCATATGCACTTCAGGCCGCCAGTTCTTTTGCGTTCATCTGTTCTTTGCCTACACTTCCTCTTATTAATGCTAACTTCATGATTTTTACAGTCTCCAGTTTCCACCTTGCTGTCTACTTGTCTTCTCTTCTAGTTCCCAGCCTTCTGCCACATTAGATTTTTAGATTTAGATTCCCTACAGTATGGAAACAGGCCCTTCAGCCCAACAAGTCCACACCAACACTCCAAAGAGCAACCCACCCAGACCCACTCCCCTAACAGGCAATTTAGCATGGCCAATTCACCTAACCTGCACATCTTTGAACTGTGGGAGGAAACCTGAGCACCCGGAGAAAACCCATGCAGACACGGAGAATGTGCAAACTCCACATAGACAGTTGCCCGAGGCAGGAATTGAATCTGGCTCCCTGGCGCTGTGAGGCAGCAGTGCTAACCATTGAGCCACCGTGCTGCCACATTAGTTTAAAACTTATCTCCCACACATCTGCCCTCACCCCTTCTCTCCCATAACAATGATCAGGTTCTCTTGGTCCTCACTTTACACACCAGTATTCACATCCAAAGGGTCATAGTTGTCATTTCCATAGCCCCAGTGGAATGCCATCACCAGATCCATGTTCCCTTCCCCTCCCCTTTCCTCCCTTCTCTCGTCAGCATTCTTCAGGGACCGTTTGCTCTTGTTTTCCTATGTTCACTCCTCCTCCACTCCCAAAACATCCCCATACCCTCCAAAGAATCACAGACGGTATAAAGCTTGCCCATTTACCTCTTCCTTCCTCACTACCCAAGGCTCCAGATACACCTTCCAGGTGAAACACTAGTTTATTTGTACTTCATTCTATCTAGTCCACTGTATCCCCTGCTCAATTTGTTTTCCTCTACACTGGGGAGATGAAACATAGGCTGAGTGGCCACTTTCAGAACACCTGCGTTCTCTCTGTGAAAATGACCATGAGCTTCCAGTTGCATGTCACTTAAACATACCACCACGCTCCCTGCCCAACATTTCTGTTTTGGGTTTGCTACACTGCTCCATTGAGGCTCAGCACAAGCTGGAAGAACAGCATTTCATTTTTCACTTGAGGACTCTGCAGCCCTCAGGACTCAATAAGTCAACAGTTTTAGGGATTGAGTCCTTTAGTCACTCCCACAGCTCAGGCCCTACATTGGCATGGGCTGCTTGTCCCCATCCCAACCCTTTAATCCACCCAAACTTCAGTGTATGTACCATCATTTCCTAGCTACCAGCATTTCAGAGGAAGAGTCATTGAACCCGAAACATGAACTCTGCTTTCTCTCTACAGATGCTGCCAGACCTGCTGAGTTTCTCCATCAATTTCTGCTTTTGTGGAACTGATTGAAAATTTAACTCAAATTCTTTTGAAGGCAATAACTAAGTTTATTAAACTTTTGTGATCCCCAGAATCTACGTGAAGCATTAGGTGAGATTGGCTGTGATATTCTCAGTGCAGAAATAAAGACCCTAAGAGTATGCAATCACAAAATTTTACATTTGCTTTAGCAGGATAGTTTTTGAAGGAACAAATAAACCCTTTAATATTGAATGTTTGCAATTTTCTTTCCCTACATCTTCTTCCTCCTGAAGCTTTATTGAGGTGAACAAGGATAATCCTATGGAACTATGCTGTAAGTTTGTACCTAGAAGTGTTCCTTAAGCCAAATGTGAAAAGCAGTTGCTTACAGCACAACTGAATTACAGTATGGTTGGTCAATACTCAGCAGGTAAGGCAGCACTTGTGGAGAGAGAAATAAAGTTGAATTTTTTAAGGCAATAATCTTCCATCAGATCAAATCTCATACAAAGACTTCAAACTAAAATGTTAACTCTTTATTTCATCACAGATGATGCCAGATTGCTGAACATTTCCAGGAATTTTATTTTAGTTTTGCAGCATGCATAGTATGTTACTGATGAAGGAGCGTCGCTCCGAAAGCTAGTGTGCTTCCAATTAAACCTGTTGGACTATAACCTGGTGTTGTGTGATTTTTAACTTTGTACACCCCAGTCCAACACCGGCATCTCCGAATATTTTGTTAGCTTGTTTCATACAATTTAATTCAAAATTTGGAAACCATATTCTGGAAGATGTGATCAAGGTCCTCCAGGGCCACACTTGAGCAGCTTTCTCTGGTACTGCCCTTCTAGATAGATCCACTGAACTATGGATCTTCTGGCAAGGGTATTTGTCGATATGCTACTGCATTTTCTTAATTTTCATTCTTTCCTCCTCATTCTCAGTGCCTTATTTCTTAAAGCCCAAGAACAATGAGCAGAAATTACTTCGCGAAAGGATTGTGAATCTGTGAAATTCACTCCCCCATAGTGTGGTGGGTACCAGGACATAGACAAAATGTTTATTAGTAATGAGTTGAAGGGTTATGGGGATTGGGCAGGACAATGGAGTTGAGATCAAGGTGAGACCAGCAATGATCATGTCAAATGACAGAGCAGGTTCTAGAGACTTATTTGCCACTCCTGTTTCTACTCTTAAGTTCTTAAGTAAAATTAAAAACTGCGGATAATGGAGGTCTGAAATAAAACCAAAAATTACTGGTGGAACTTAAAAAGGTACGTCGGTCTGGTGCAGCACAGTGGTTAGCACTGCTCCCTCACAGTGCCAAGGACCCAGGTTCAATTTCTGCCTCAGGCACCTGTCTGTGTGGAGTTTGCACATTCTCACCGTGTCTGCGTGGGTTTCCTCTGGGTACTCTGGTTTCTGTTGTGCAGGTCAACTGTATTGGCCATGCTAAATTGCCCATAGTGTTAGGTGCATTAGCAGGGGTAAATATAGGGTAGGGGAATGAGTTCTGGGTGGGTTCTGGCAGGTGCAGCATTTACTGCTTGTCCCTAGTTGTCCTTGAGGAAGTGGTGGTGGACTCACCTTCATTCTTCTAAACTCGAGAGACTATAGGCCCATTTTCGTCTATCTCTTCTCATAGCTCAATGTTGTCACCACAGAGATCAGTCTGATGAATCTTTGTTGCACTCAATGGCAAGTTTGCTTTGGTAAGGAGACCAAAACTGTACATAATATCTTGCTGTTGACTCAGCAGTATGCTGTACAATTACTACAAAAATTTATTTTCCCCTATTGCAAGAAAATTTAACTTTAAAGGAAATATATAATTTGCATTCCTAATTGCTTGCTGCACCTGAAGATTAGCTTTCAGTGATTTTTAAACAAAAACACTCAGGCCTTGAATACCAATGTTCCCAATGTTTCACCATTTTAAAAAAGACCTTTTAATAATTAATTCTTTTTTAAATAAAAACATTTCCCAAAAGTAAAATTAGTTCAGGAGTAGTGAGGGATGGTTCAACAACAGCTGTAAACTTGGTGTAGCACTAAAACGCCAGGTACACATGATTTAACACAGTAACGTTTTGAGGGGATTTTAAAACTAGGACTAATCACAAAAAAGGGTTAGTTTAGTGATTTTTACTTGAATTGCAGTTTAGAATGCCTTCTAACAATGAATTCCATGAAGAAATGTAAAATCAGTGGCAATAACTTTGATTGCATGGAGAGATCGAAATGATATTTCATACATATGCATCACAAACTTGACAAAGAAAAAATAACCAGTTACCATAATAATCAAATATTGAATATTATAGAATTTATTTGCAAACAATTACTTGCTTAAGAATTGAGCAGAAGTGTCTGGATGCTTACAACTTATTCACTGATTTTCAAAACTAAGTATCTTGGAAATATGAAGTGGGAAGGTGACTTTGGAAAATAGCAAGTAGTTTAAATTCTGCATGGAGGATTGTCACAGGGCAGAGGAGATAGCAAGAGCAATACAGCCACAGAGCAGGATGGGGTCATGGAAAGAGGAGTAGCTAGGTGATCAAGTTACAGGAACTGGCGAGAGAAAAATATTTTAAAACAATTGACATTGGACCAGCTAAACTAAAACAACATCTGGAAGCCTCAGTGCAAAAAAGAGAGAATGGGAAAATCGAAAACAACAGGAGGAAAAATGTTACATTTAACGCAGAAAAAAATTCTTGACTGGGAGAATAGATAAAAATACAGTTAGGAGAGTTTCAGAAAGTTGCTCTATAAAGCTAGTTAACACAAAATTAAAACTACATTGTGACAGATTGAGCAAATTTCACGTACTTTTCTCTTTCAGAAACGTTGACAATGGGATTTTCTACAATGCTAATGAATAAATATCCATTTTATTCTTTGAAAGACTAAAATATTTATCAATTAAAATGTATTAAAATTCAACCATGACAGCTAAACAGGCAAAGCTTTCAAATTCAGACTCTCAGAAGTTATCACATGGAATATCTGTTTATAGATTAACAGATTTCTCTCTTTGTTGACTTACTAGATCATTATTGCCGTTGCCATCCATCAATAAATGTGCTTTTTGAGTCAAGTGCTCCAACTCCCTTGGGAAAACAGACATGATGTTTTAGCAATTAGTTTTAAAATTTCCCTGCCCTGTGTTAATATTTGCAGGGAACCCGACAGAGGTTGATTGGAACTCTAAAACAGATTTAAAAACTGTCAATCTTTTGGTAACAAATAGGATAGCTATTCGAATGAGGTATCAAGTCACCACAAAGAACTGGTGGTGGAATTTACTTCAAATTGACACCCAACGTTGTCCACATTTTCATATTTAGCTGCACATGTGTAAACTCCAGAAATTACCATTATTTTCAGAGGACTAATGTTAGTAAACACTAACAGTTTCATTATCATTACTGCTGCAAAATACCAGCACTCAAATATGTATACCAATTATGCCTGGCATAATAAATATTTAATGTGAGTGTTAACAAAACAAATAAAATAATTCACTCAGGACCAATTCAAATAAGATAGCAAAGCTTTTGAAGAGGATAGCAAATTTTTTCTGCATATTAAAACAACAACACAAAGTTAAAAATCACACAACACCAGGTTATAGTCCAACAGGTTTAATTGGAAGCACACTAGCTTTCGGAGCGACGCTCCTTCATCAGGTGATTGTGATGAACGAGCGTCGCTCCAAAAGCTAGTGTGCTTCCAATTAAACCTGTTGGACTATAACCTGGTGTTGTGTGATTTTTAACTTTGTACACCCCAGTCCAACATCGGCATCTCCAAATCATAACGCAAAGTTAAACCTCTATTTCAACAATAACCGCTCTACTATTATTATGTTACACATAACGCTATGATGAGTAGCTAAAACCAGGAGACATTTTGGCTTTCCTAACCCTGGAAGACATTTGATCCTGGAATCAAAATGAAGGAAATTTAAATTTAAAATATATTGATATCCTGTCTGTCTTTTTCTTCTAATATTGTTTTTAAAATGCACCTGTTTCAGCTAGAATATGACACTGAGTGATTAAATTGTAATTTTTACAAATAGTTATTATTTTGATAATACTGGCTAATCACAATTGAAACATGAATAAACAGTTTCTATTCGGCAATTTCTCTGGCAAGAACAATCCTTTCTGGACCAGAACATACACCAATTTACTGTATTTTGAACAGGTTCAGGTGTGGGGAAAACAGCTGTTATTTCCTTGTCCTTGTACAGAGCTCCTGAGGCCACTTGTAGAAACTTTACTGTGGCTCCACCTAAGATCAGCTAAATAGTTACAAAATGAATCATAGAAAGTTACCACACAGAAAAAGGCCCTTTGGCCCATTAAACATTTGGCAGCAATTTGAGAGTAGAACTATACATTTTTCTGCACTGTATGATTCAGTTTATAATTTGCAATGTATTTTCTGAGCATTCAAGGGAGCTCTCCTCTGCCCTAGTCAATCCCAGGGATAGTTTTGATGAAAATGTATAATTTTGCACAATTTCAAATTGTTTTTGGCTGTCAATGATCTTAACTTCATATAATCAGTAGATTAGTGACACTTTAGCTTCTACAGAGAAAATTGTATCATGAATATGACAATATATGTAAATGATATTGCTCATATTCTGGGAGCAAAATGTATTTACTTAACAGCAGTTAAAGGTAAATGTGTAATTTAAAAAAAGGTGTACATGGAGATGGAACATGCCAAACTAATTTCTATTCATGTGTTAGTCTTTAAAATATGAGGATTTACCTTGTCTTATTTATTTTCAAGGCAAAGAAAAACAATCTTAGCACTTGGAAACTCATCCAAACGAGTTTTATACAGAAGCAGTGGATTTCACTTTAGAAGAAAGAGCCTGTTTTAACCGTCTTCCAAGATCTTGCATATTCGGTGATTTTGGCCTGCCTAAAAGCAGACCTCTTCTCTTCTCCCCATTATTGTTTCCAATCACTTTGCAAACTTCTTGGCAAACTTGGTGGAATGCATCATAGACCTCATTATAATTTTCTCTGGCAGAAACTTCAAAATAAGTCCCTCCTATCTCATTCACCAATTGAATACCTTCAGTGGTTTCCACTTGTCGTGCATGCGGTAAATCAGCCTTGTTTCCTATCAGCACAAATGGAAGTCTGGTGTTAGGATAAATCTTCCTGATTTGCTGATGGAGTGGACGGAGTGCTTTCCAGCTTTCTGTGTCCGTAAGTGAAAAGACAAAAACAAAACCATCTGCCCAGTGAAGTGATCGGGATATAACATCTGGACTACAAGAATCATCTCCATCTGCCTGTTACATGAATACAAAGAAAACATTTAAACATTGCTTCTATTATTCTTGGTTAAAAACTTCATGTTTTAATTCTGACGTCAAATCAAATCTGCACAATACATCTTTTTACTTGCTTTTGAATTCAATAAAATATTCCAAAGTGTTTTTTTATCCCAATGTAACCCTTTGGATACTGAATTCATTTGTGCCTCTTGTAATATGAACAGTTTTGTATTGAATACAATTATAGAACAATTAATTAGAGAAAACATTGTGAAATTGAGTTATTATATTTTCTTTAAGGTTATTTTATGTTTTTAAAAATCAATTCTCTCTTTTCCTGAGAACACAGGCCTAGCCTAACATGGTTTCAAGAGCCCCAGATTTTCTGTATCATGTCAATGAAATTTCAGCCCCTGCAGAAGGTGATTACACCTCCCTTCAGATTGTTGCTTAATATTTTAGGCTGAATTTTGTGTTTGTCATTATATTCAGACTTGGTATATACTACATAGTCTACACTGCCATCAGTATGGTATGTGTTAAGCTGATATCGACCAGAACTATATCATGCCTTGGGTAGATGCCCAGCCAATTGTTATTCTTACTTGTATGAGTCTAAGTTACTGGTGCTATGTGGGAAAGAATACCCTCACAAATGCTTCAGCAGGAGAGAGTTTTGATCTTGTTGACAGAATATTTTGATTACATGGTTCTTAATAGCTAGTTAGGATATATCTGAGTTACATTATAGTCTCTTGTGAGACATCGGGCTGTAAGTACACAACACTGTTAGCAACATGGAATTTAACACTGGGATAACAACTGGAACAGAAGTCAGCCCATCACAGGAACAGTCTCTTACATCCTGATGGATTAAGATCATTTTATGATAACCTGTTTGGGTATTAACTGCCTTCTACAACAATACTAACAGTGCTCATTATTATTTTAAATAAATCAGACACACTTCTTAAATACCAACATGGGATCTGGGTTACCTTGTTCCTCTACACACTGCATTATAGCAGTACCTCACCAACAGGTACAGTATAGGAATTAATGTAAGTGCAGAACCAAACTGCTTTTTACCTATTACACACAATATAAAAATTCGAGCTGATGTAAAACAACACTTAATTTTAAAAGTGTGGAATCTTATTCATTCAGAGTGTAATCAGCATTGGACATTTTTTTAAAAAAAACTTTCTTCGCCTGTCTCTTATCTCTCACTCAAAATCCAATTTTTCATTGTTTTTATTCGTACAATGTTTAAACCTAATTTATATTTCCTGATTTATATTTTCTCTTTTAGATTCTGCGTGGCTCAGTGAAGATTTTTCAATCTGTTAAGTTGAACATCCACACTGTTTCTTGCCCTGTTTGCACATGTCACATATACTCTGTCAAGGACATTGCACCAATTGACAGCAAGTCTCAGCTCAGACATTGGTGAAAACTGTGAGCAACCATCAGTAAAGTAAATAATGAGTGCTATTCCTTTGCCACTGCTTGAAAAGTCCAATTCACGCTCAATTATGGAAAGGTAGTGTCAGTCTTCTTACAACTCCAGCAAAACAAAACTTTAGCAAACTCTTCTGGTTTAGAAACTTGACCCTGACACATGTAGAAATTGTGAGCCATAATGGTTCAGTTTCAGTAAGATTACATTGACCCCATAGACACCTGATAAACTTCCAACCTGAAAATGGTCTAGGACATATCTCAGTGGTAGTGCTCAAAGAAGGCATCACTACCTTAAATATGAAAAAACCACAAAAAACTGTGGATATTGGAAATCAGAAATTGCTGGAAAAAGTCGGCAGGTGTGGCAGCATCTGCAGAGTTAATGTTTCAGGTCCAGTGACCCTTCTTCAGAACTATCCTGAATATGCCTGTAATGGGGAAGTTAGGCTGCACTGGCCTTTTCAGAACTAAATCCAGACTAGTAAGTGACTTCTTTAAAAGAAAGAGCTTAAGCTTTTCTTTTAGAATTCGTGTCAGCTTCTACTGGTATTATTGGCTCTCTACTTGCTGTCCTATTTTTGACCTCACTCCTGGGACTTACTTCAGAGCCACTGTTGGCAATGTATTGGGTCTGAAATCTTCTACTTCTCCTGGGCAAACTTACTATGAAGCTATGCCAGTCGTCAGCAGCTTGCTTCAATTATTTAGATAAGGCAACATGAATGTACTTTTCATAATCCTCTGGCTTGCACCTTCAAAGAATTTCTGTGCCCATTCAGCATTTGAAAAATAGCCCAAATGAATTTCCAGGCCTTTTAATGAATAGGAGGAAGGACAGACCTAACAAGTGTGTCTTTGAGAGAAGTTACATTATTTTCATTTGCCAAAGATTTGATTTTATTAAACACAGATGTATTGGCTGCTCATTATGCAACATGTACATGCTTCATCTTTCCTCTTCACTGTTCCCCCCGCCCCCAATTCTACATGATTATACTCACATTATCCAATTTAGAAAAATCAAATGTTGAATGGACCATACTGGGATTCAAATTGTTCTGATACCAATACTCTGATTGGACTACCATAATATGTTGCCAAATGATGCTGTAGACTCGCAGGCCATCATACAGTATCATATCATCAACCATCAGGTATCCACTATAAAATCAGATACTATGTAAGCAAAGAAGAATGTGCCATGCATTCATGATTCACAAAAAGAAATTCATATGCTACTGTCCTGCAGATCTTTAACTTTGCTAATATTTTAAGCTATTGTTTAATCTTGGGATTGACATTTGGGGTCATAGAGATTCAATGTTTCAGCGTATACAAATCATCTTCTTCATGACTGTCACCATATGCTGTTGTGATCTGTGGTATTTGCCCTGATTACCATTCTGTCACCTTAAGGCATTTGCCACCAAACTCCTTTGTCTATACTGTACCAAGGGCCTTTAATGATCAAAATAATAGCAGAAGAGGCAGCTGTTGCATATACAACATTTTAATCTATTAGTTCCCCAGTATTAGAATTAATAGAATTTCAGGGGACTGCAACAAGGATATAACCAAAGCTCTAGTCAATAAGCAATTTTGATGCTGAGAGCACAATCAGCTGATGGGAGGAGACAGAATGATTTCACTGAAAATTTACAGTTATTAATTTCAGGTTGAACCTAATATTTTATTTTTACATAATCAAATTATCTACAATAGGTTTGTGATGGTTAGACTGCTGGGATAGTTGCACTGTGGTGTCTAAACTACTGATTACAAGTACACATTCATAAGACAAGGTACCAATTTGAATAAGAAGTACAAATTTGAACAATCTGTAACTGAAAATTAAAGCTAGCATGAAATTGAAAATTAATTGCTAGAATAAGCTAAGAGGTAATGGCAGCCTTTTGGCTATTTTTCCCCTTTCTCTTGAAAATGCCAACTCTTTGCAGTATGTGGTCCATAGGTGCTGGGCATTGGTTAATTCAGTTGGCTGGATGGCTAGTTTATAGTGCAGAGTAATGGTCAACAGAATGGGTTCAATTCCCACAGCAGCTGAAGTTACTATGAAGGTCTCTCCAACTCAACCTCTCCCCTCACTTAAGGCTCAGGTTAAAACCACTATCTCTCTCTTTCTTATGATAGAGGAGACTTATGATTTATTGGACTATGACAACTTTACCTTTGTTGGAAATTGGTTAGCTCAGAAATGCAGAATGACACCAACAGTGTGGGTTCAATTCCTGCACTGGCTGAGGTCCTGCCTTCTCAACCTTGCCCCTTGCCTGAGGCACATAACCCTCATGTTAAACTCACAACCAGTTATTTCTCTCTAATGAAAAAGCTGGACTATGGTAATTCTGCATTTTTGTCAGGGGTGTTTTGATAAATTCCATTGGCCAACCTTCATGCTTGAGCTTCAACAGATAAGGCTGGCAATGACTGCTGGACCATTCTTTAAATCAGTTCTACTGTAATCAAACATGTCAGGAACTTACAACTTCACTTCAAATTTCACTACAATATAGGAAGCACGATAATGAGCACACTATGAGAATGAATACAGAAAACATTCCCAGAAATGAGGAACTTGAATAGATTGGATAATCTCTTTGGAGAAGAGAAAATTAAGAGAAGATTTGGCAAAGGTGTTCAAAGATCTTAGGGAATCTAAACAGAAGCAATTAGGAGAAATTGTTCCCAACGACAATATCAAGCACTGGAGGATATTGATTTATGGTGAATGATAAGCTGAGAGTGGCACTTAAAGCAATGAGTGGTTAGGAGCTGGTATGCACTACCTGAGAATGTAATCAAGACAGATTCAATTAAAAGAGAATTGGGTAAGTATCATAAAAGAAAATATTGCAGAGCTATAGTGAGTAGTTGGTGGAGTGGGACTAGATGAATTCATTCTTGCAGAGAATTGACACACATGTGACAGGTCAAATAATTCTGAGGTGGTGCTGTGAAGAAACAGAATCTGTTCAGATTCAAGACAAACAACTTCAGAATTCATATATAAATGTACAATATATCACTAGAGTTGATCTGCCAGATTTTAAAAATGAGAACCATAGCCACTGGATGTGGTACATATTTCTTTGTTTTGATGTGAAGGCCTGATGACAATATAATCTACACCTGCCTGTCGGGGCTGGAGGGACTTTATTATTCAGAGGATGATATTTCATTGATCAAGGCTTTACTTGCAAGCAGTCTATCAGTAAGTCAGAAGTGGTTTCATTAATTCCTTAGAAACATAGTCACTAGTTGTCTTAACTAGATAATATGCAATAGAAGTGAGGAGAACTGTATTGTCTTTTAAAGGACATTGTCAAGTTGGTGGAGTGGGCAGACAGGTGGCAGGTGAGAGATGGCACACTTTGGTACAGGGAGCATGGAGTCACAGTATAAAACAAAGTATAGTATTCTAACGGGTGTGCAGGAGCAGAGAAAGCTGATGTATGTGTGCAAAAATCATTAAAGTTGGCAGGATCAGTAGAGCAAGCCATTAATAAATTGTACATTTTCTAGCTTCATTAATAGAGACATAGCGCTTATGAGCAGGGATGAACTTATACAAGTCCTTATGAAGGGCTGATGCTCGAAACACCGATTCTCCTGCTCCTCAGATGCTGCCTGACTTGCTGTGCTTTTCCAGCACCACACGCTTGACTCTGATCTCCAGCATCTGCAATCCTCACTTATTCCTTCCTGGTTAGACCTCAGCTGGAAGATTGTGTACAATTTTGTGTAGGAAGGATACGAATGCATTAGAACAAGTGCAGAAAAATACAAAAGTAGTTCCAGAGATAAGAAACTTATGATAGATTGGAGAGATTGGACCTGTTTTCTTTGGAGAGTAAAAGGCTGAGGGGAGATTTGATTGAAGTTTTCCAAATCACAAAAGGGTACAGACAGAGTAGGTAGGGAGAAACTGTTCGACTTATTAAAGGAGCAAGAAACAGAGGGCAGTTTTAAAATGTGTGAGGTGAGAAAAAAACTTTCTAACACTGAATAGTTCAGATCTGAAATGTGGTGGAGGCAAGTTCAATTGAGGCATTCAAGAGGGCATTGGATTATGATTTAAATAGAAGCAATAAGCATAGTTACAGGATAAAAAGGATGAGAATGGCATTAAGTTAAAATACTCAGAGTCGCTGCAGACACAATGAGCCAAACGGCCTCATTGAACACTGTAACAATTCTATTATGCTGTGTGAAGTATTATTGGAGACTTTGAGACTATTGCATTTCCTTTTATTGCAAGCGTAAAGTGCTAAATGCGAACCTGGTTATAATTTCATAGAAGTATTTACTATCTCTGTGCAGTAGAGAAGCCATTGACTGTAATGGCTGCAATATGACAATAAGAAAAATAGCTTGCATGCATGCAGTGCCTGTAAATGTAGCTTCATATAGAGTGATCAAGCAAAATGTGATCCCAAGCCAAATAAGGATATTCAAGAGCAGATAACAAAATTCTTGGTCAAAGAAGTAGATTTCAAGAAATGCCTTAAAGAGGAGGACAGTTAGATGGTAAGGTTTTAAGTAATATATTGCAACAGTTAAGGCCTAGGTAAGTGAAACATGACCATCACGGTGGAACAATTGTTATTTGGAATGCATGACAGGCCAGCAATAGAAAAGCACAGATACCTCAGAGGATTGAGAGACTGAAAGAAGTTATTGAGATAGATTCACTGACAGTGCTGTATGGATATTTGGTCCTGCTCTAGTCTCCATTAAGAAAATGGGATAAATTCAACCATGTTGTTATAACTCTTATTATAACATTCTAAAATTTATTTCACAATACAATTAATAATAACATTTAGGTTTATTCCCCCAACATTATTGATCTCATTTTGATGCAGTTTTGGTGATTCTTGTTAACAATTTAGATTTACCTAACAATTTATCTAATCCTTGAAGCACTAGATGCAGGGGTTCCTGGTAAACACATTCAGTAAAAGCTGCAGTAGATCAGCATGAGTCATCAGCATACTTGCAGCGATTACCATATGTGAAAGATAGGGAGCATTTTCACAGTCAGCAGCTATAATGTCATCATCACTTCCAAAAAACTGACTAATAATAGAAAAGGCCCCATACAAGACTGAATGGTTTATGTTACAAGCTGCAATTTAACCTTTAGCTTCAACTGACAGAGTAAACTGAACTTAGATTTATTAATTCTTAAAGAGAAAGTGAAGGTCATATTATTCAGGAATTTTGTTGGAAAGAGGAGGAAGTATTGAATCTTCAACAAATCTGCTACATATTTGAAACTTTCACCAATCCACCATCCCAACAGTCCTCCACCCTTGAATAGTTACAGCATTCAACAACCTCTGCACACAGATTGATGATTTGTGGGTTTTATTTCAATAGCATCACAATGTCAGATTAATGAGATAATATTAGTCACATACCCAAACGATAATCAGGAGACCTCCACCAACTGCTCTCCAGTGACAACCGATCTAACACAGGGTGCTCGATGGAGTTTGAAGTCAAACACGTCGTCCTACCTAAGCAAAGGGAATTTTATTTGGAACCTATTTCTAACTAAGACATATGGGGTGCATTTTATGCTTTCCTGAGTAGATTGACATGTAGAGGATGGGGGGGCCCTTAACTGATCACTGGCCACAATGGCTTGAGTTGGAGGTGAGTGGGTGGGTCTGTAACATTATCCCTTTGCTCTGTAAAATTACTATGGTGTCAGGAATAAGTCATTGGCTGCAAGAAAGGGGTCATGCATTATTCCTACTTTCCTACTCTGCAACTTTTCCCACTAAGGCAAAAAGCCTAGTTTGAAATCTGCTAGTCTTAAATTCAGGCCTCCTCCAGTCTGACTGGATGTTCCCCACCTCCGTAACCTGACTCCCAGCGCTGTTGCTATGACCACCTTGGAGGTGGAAGTCTCGACCTAAGCTACTTAACACTCATCTGAACAGAGCAGCCTGTCACAGTGGGAACCATGCCACACCTTTAACTTTTCACCAAGAGTCAGGAGTCCTGTGAAACCAAGGAATTCCCCCAGATGATGAAATCCTTCAGCAAGTTGATTGAAAATTTTTACTTTAAAAGTAGAGGGAAAATGGCTTCTAACAGAATTATACTTTGAACTTGTTTGATATTCTTTAAAGATTTCTAAAGGTGAGACACCATCTTTAAATTATTATGTTCATTTTTCCCCAAATGAAAGAACTTTGTTTGAAAGACTAAGGATCGGAGAAAAAAAAAGCACACTTTTCTTTCATTGTTGTTTCAATGCATCTCAATTTCCTGATGTTGTTTACATTAAACCAGATATGAATATTCTCAATCTTGATTCCAATCTGGATGATGGAAATAGACATTTGCAATGGGAGTGTCAATTTAAATGGGACTTAAGTGATTTCAATCTAACAGATATGGGTCTATAAATTGTCTCAATTCATCAGAAAATAGGATTCTTCCCTTTTTGATTTTCTGAAAAACCTCCTCCTCTGCTTTTGGTTGCACTTCAGTCCCACGCTCCTGATCTTCGGGCACCCAGTACGGAGGAGGGAGGGCAGGTCTGAAGACCTCCTCGTGGGTCTGCTCCTGGGCCTGGCCAAACTGGCCATTAACAGGTCCAGGCAGCGGGCCGTGGAGGGGGTCGTTACGGCCGACTGCCTGCCCCTCTTCCGCGGTTACGTTAGGGCCCAGGTGTCCTTGGAGAAGGAGCACGCGGTGTCCACTAACACCCTGGAGTTGTTCAGGGAGAGGTGGGCGCTGCAGGGAGTGGAGTGCATTATTTCTCCCTCCAACTCTATTTTGATTTAGTCCCTACCCTCCCCTCCCCTTCACTGTTTTGATCACAGCACTGCCCTTTGATGTGACGGGCAGTGCTTGTCACTGGCCACTCGGGTGTTTTCCTATCTTCCTGGTGGTGGAAATTGAATAAAGATTCATGCACTTTGTGTCTTTCACTGTGTCTCACACCTACACACACACACCATGGGTGCTGGGGAAAAAAATAAGCACTACAGCACTTAGGTGGTAGTGTGGGGGTTAAATTAAAAAAAATATAAACAGGAGAATTGCCCTTAAAAAAAAGAAAATAGGATTCTCATTAATGAAGGCCATTAATTTAACATATTAAAAACAGCTGACTCACTGGCAACTCAGGTGTTTCCTTTTTTCCTGGTGGTGGAATGGAAATAAAGATTTGCACACTTGTTGTTTTTCACTGTCCAACACCTGCACACACGCGAGTGTTGGGGAAAAATAAGTACTACCGTTGTCAGGCGGTAGTGTGGGAAAAAAAACAAACAAAAAAATGAAAAAGGAGAAAAGAACAGGAGGGTCAGACATCCTCTCACCAAAGAAAATAAAGACAGCTGATTGTAGGGGTTTCTTTTATCCAATTGGTGCTGAGGGGTGTACTGGAGAGAGTCATAATCTGTGTCTAATCTTGATGCATTTGTAAATGCTGCAAATGCACGACTAAATGGAAAATGTTGCATTTTCAGTAATAATAACCCACACCTTAATGAGAGCAGAATTCACAAAAAAAAGGAGAAAAAAGACAAATGGATTTTACCTGATTAATACAGGGAGTGTCTTGCACTTGCAATGAAATTTGATCACCATCAATGCTAATTGATCTGGAGTATAGAGCTCCTGAAATTCAAAGAATATGATTCAGTATCTGTGGAAAAAAAATTGACAAATAGAAAAATACCTGATGTAGCACATACCTGTGTTGGGCTCATAATCTCCGATGAACCGTTTTGTGAGAAACCGTACAATCAAGGCTGCAAGAAATTTAGAAAAATGTGAAATTGTCATAAACTTTATTAAAAATCTCAAAGTAAAAGAAAATTCCTATTGATGATCCAAAGAAGAGTCACATTGAACTCAAAATATTCATTATTTCTCCAAAGATGCTATCAGATCTGCCTAGTTTATCCAGCATTTTCTGTTTTAACCATGAAAATATAAGCTTTTCTGCTCAACATTCACAAGTTACATTTCGGGATCTACCTGGTCCACATATCTACACCATTAATAAGACCACAACTCCCACCATTCTGCTTTAAATCACCTACTGTCAAAACCTTCATTCAACCCTTTGTTACCCCTAGACATAACTACTCCAACACATTCCTGGCCAGCCTCCGACATTCTATCTTCTATAATCTTTAAGTTGTCCAAACTCTGCTATCCATGTCTTAAATTGCACCAGATCCTAGTTAAGCAACAACACAATTTTAAAATTTTTTATCCTTATATTCACATTCCCCCATCGTCTCATTTCTGAAATTCACTCCAGGCCCACTACTGTCCAACTGTTTGTATTTCTCCAGTTCGGACGTCCTGAGAATTCTAAGTTTCAGTTGCTGCACCACCGGTGTATGTGCATTCACCTTTCTGGGCCCTAAACTCTAGAAGGAGAAAGTGAGGACTGCAGATGCTGGAGATCAGAGTTGAAAATGTGTTGCTGGAAAAGCACAGCAGGTCAGGCAGCATCCAAGGAGCAGGAGAATCGACGTTTCGAGCATGAGCCCTTCTTCATGACCTCCCTCGATCTCTTCATAGCCAACTGCCGCCGCGACATTAACTGCCTCAACCTCTCCACCCCTCTCACCCACTCCAAAATCTCATCCTCGGAACGTGCAGCCCTCCACTCCCTCCGTTCCAACCCCAACCTCACTATCAAACCGGCAGACAAGGGAGGCGCGGTAGTAGTTTGGCGCACCGACCTTTACACCGCTGAGGCTAAACGCCAGCTCGCGGACACCTCCTCCTACTGCCCCCTTGACCACGACCCCACCTCCCACCACCAAACCATCATCTCCCAGACCATCCATAACCTCATCACCTCAGGGGAT
>NC_057724.1:54410207-54426362 GCF_004010195.1 Chiloscyllium plagiosum
CCTTAACCTCCTTCCACCTATCGCATTTCCAACGTCCCTCCCCCAAGTCCCTCTTCCCTACCTTTTATCTTAGCCTACTTGGCACACTTTCCTCATTCCTGCAGAAGGGCTCATGCCCGAAATGTCGATTCTCCTGATCCTTGGATACTGCCTGACCTGCTGCGCTTTTCCAGCAACACATTTTCAGCCCTAAACCCTAGAAGTCCACTCTTAAATCTGTCTGTCCACTCCGCTTTTTTCCTTCACGCCTCCTTGACTGATAAAGCTATTTCCTCTGCCCTATATCACATGTGGCTAGGTCAAGAGTGTGTTGCTGGAAAAGCACAGCAGGTCAGGCAGCATCCGAGGTGCAGGAGAATTGACATTTCGGACGTAAGCCCTTCATCAGGAATGAGTCTTGTAGGCCAGGGGGCTGAGAGATAAATGGGAGGGGGGTGGGGATAGAGGGAAGGTAGCCAAGAATGCAATAAATAGATGAAGGTGAGGGAGAAGGTGATAGGTCAGAGAGGAAGCTGGAGCAGATAGATAGGAAAGGTGATCGACAAGTCAAGATGGCGGTGCCGAGTTGGAGGCTGGGGACTGGGATAATGTGGGGGGAGGGGAATTCAGAAAACTGTTAAAATCCACATTGATCCTGTGTGGTTGCAGGGTCCCAAGGCGGAATATGAAGTGTTCTTCCTCCAGGCATCGGGTGGTAAGGGTTTGGCGATGGAGGAGGCCCAGGATCTGTACGTCCTTGACAGAGTGGATGGGGGTGTTGAAGTGTTCAAGGTCCCAAAGGATCCTTCCATATCTGCATACATTGCATTATCCTCACCATCACAGGTATAATTCCCTCCCCACCCTATCAGTGTTCCAGAGAGACCATTCCGCGACTCCCTTGTCCACAACCCCACCAGCCCACACCCCATGCCCGGCACCTTCCCCTGCCACTGCAGGAAGTACAAAACCTGCACCCACAGCACTCCCCTCACCTCCGTCCAAGATCCCAAAGGATCCTTCCATATTCCTTATCTCCTGTAAAAGCACCATCCCTTATTCCCAATTCCTCTGCCTCCGCAGCATCTGTTCCCAGAATGACCAATTGTACCTTACAAAATCCCATATAGCCTCCTTCTTCCAAGACCACAATTTCCCCTCTCATGTAGTCTACAATGCCCTTCAGCACATCACCACGTCCCACACCACCACCCTTGAACACCACTCCTCCCAACGCAACAAGGACAGACCCACCTGGTCCTCAACTTCCACCCTACCAAACTCCGCATACATCGCATCATCCTCTGCCACTTCCACCACCTACAAATGGACCCCACCACCAGAGATATATTTCCCTCCCCACCCCTATCAGCGTTCTAGAGAGGCCATTTCCCTCGCGACTCCCTTGTCAGGTCCACACACCCCACCAGCCCTCAACCCACTCCTGGCACCTTCCCCTGCTACTGCAGGAAGTGTAAAACCTGTGTCCACACCACTCCCCTCACCTCCGTCCAAGGCACCAAAGGATCCTTCCACATCCAACAGAAGTTTACTGTACCTCCACCAACGTCATCTACTGTATCCGTTGCACCTGATGTGGTCTCCTCTACATCGGGGAGACAGGACGCCTTTGTGGATCGTTTCAGCGAACATCTCTGGGCCACCCACAACAACCAACCACACTGCCCTGCCCCGTGGCTGAATACTTCCAACTCCCCCTCTCACTCCGTCAAGGACGTGGGGGTCCTGGGCCTCCTCCATTGCCAAACCCTTATTACCCGACACCTGGAGGAAGAATGACATATTCTGCCTTGAGACCCTGCAACCACACAGGATCAATGTCGATTTCAATAGTTACCTCATTTTCCCTCCCCCCACACTATCCCAGTTCCCAGCCTCCAACTTGGCACCACTCTCTTGACCTGTCCATCATCTTTCCCATCTATCCACTCCACTCCCCTCTCTGACCTATCACCTGCTCCCTCACCTTCATTTACCTATTACATTCTCAGCTACCTTCCCTCTATCCCCACCCCCTCCCATTTTTCTCTCAGCCCCCCACAAGCCTCATTCCTGATGAAGGGATAATGCCCATAATGTCCATTCTCCTGCTCCTCAGATGCTGCCTGCCATGCTATGCTTGTCCAGCACCACACTCTTGACTCTGATCTCCAGCATCTGTAGATCTCACTTTCTACTACCTTATGTGGCTCAGTAATATGCTTTGTTTATTGAAGCCTGTGGTGCCTAACACTATTTTGTTACTTATTTGTACTAAAAGTTTGACTTCCCACTTATGATGTACTCTGTGTTATGTATTTGATGTCTTACTTGGATATTATGGCTTACCATTTAGTACCCCTCAATTATCCTTTTGTAACTATGTTTCAGTACTCCCTGATGTGCTTTTGGTGCCACTTTTCATATCCACTCTTCAATACTGTTTTGTCTGGATCCATTCCCAGAACTTTGACCAGAAACTTATGCCTTGAATCACAGAGCTGAGTAATTGCAGTAAACAATTATCTTAAATGTGAAGTAAGTGTACCTTACAACTACACAGTATTAACTGTAAGTGCCTCTAATAACTAAAAGTGTCTTAACACATTACTGTGAAGTCATTTTTATTGCATTCTATGTGCAAATTTCAGATGGTGTATGTTCAATATGACATGTGACATGATGTTATAAAATAAGATTGTTGATTTGTTCCTGAAGGAGGAAGCAATGATGTACAAAATAAAACATCCAGGCTCATAGACAATAAGAAAGCATCAGAAAAACTCACCTGTCTTTTATGGATGATATGGAAGACTAAGAAAAATGATGTGTTTTGATAGAAAAGATTTACAAGGATGTGGCCAGGGTTGGAGGATTTGAGCTACAGGGAGAGGTTGAATAGGCTGGTGCTGTTTTCCCTGCAGCGTCGGAGGCTGAGGGGTGACCTTATAGAGGTTTATAAAATCATGAAGGGCATGTATAGGATAAATAGACAAAGTCTTTTCCCTAGAGTAGGGGAGTCCAGAACTGGAAGGCATAGGTTTAGGGTGAGAGGGGAAAGATATAAAAGAGACCTAAGGGGCAACCTTTACACGCAGAGGGTGGTACGGGTATGGAATGAACTACCAGAGGAAGTGGTGGAGGCTGGTACACTTGCAACATCTAAATGGCATCTGGATGGGTATATGAATAGGAAGGGCTTAGAGGGATATGGGCCAGGTGCTGGCAGGTGGGACTAGAGTGGGTTGGGATATCTGGTCGTCATGGACGAGTTGGACCGAAGGGTCTGTTTCCGTGCTGTACATCTCTATGACTCTGTGTGCTTGGTAAATGATTGAATATAATATGAATGCTTTAAATTATTTTGTTAAAAATCACACAACACCAGGTTATAGTCCAACAGGTTTAATTGGAAGCACTAGCTTTTGGAGCACTGCTCCTTCATCAGGTGGTTGTCCTTTATCATTTAAATTATTTTGAAAACTAAATATCTATAATCCAAATCAGTGTTCAAACAGAAGTTTTTACTTTTGTGAAAAGTTATAAATCAGTAAAGGAAACTGCAGAGGACTCAATATTCGTAGGTGCGAAGTCTGTAGGAAACGGTATGGGAATATACAGATCCCAGAAGTGGGCAGCTTAATACGAATGGAAAGCAGAAAAAACAAAATGGATAAAGGTGACAAGAGATGGACAAGGGAGTGTAAATGTGGGTATTTTGTGATCAATGTCTCGCTTCTAGTAAGTACAGGTCATGAACTATCAATGTGGAACATGGATAATGGAGCATGAATCTAATGTTGATCTTCGTGCAGACTCTCCAATATCTAGAATAGTATCTCTTCCAACTCACCTTGCCAGGAGATCAATATTCCTAGCTCCTAGCAACATATGCCATATTTCAACCATCACTTCTGGTTTCACCATTTGCCACAGATGTAAAACAATCTCAAAAAGAGAGAAATAAAGCTGTCATTCCCTTTTTGTTATTAATTTTTCATATCTGAAATATATAGCCAATTTACAGTTTACCTGCACTTCCCAAACTGCTACAGCAATTGAAAAGGGGGTTCATATTAAACATCACAAATCTACTACTGACTTGGAATTCATAGTCTTTCCTTAGCAAGCTGAATGTCCAATTTCTTTGTTCTGGTGAAAACATAACTTTTAACAGGAATGTAAATTCCTCTATTTTTAATTTGATCATTTAACGTCAAATTCATGTTTCCATCAAATTAACTGTTAAACATGGATCTTCTCCTGCTGTCACCACTAATAAATTTGTCTAAATCTAAGAAAACATTTTTTTAAACAAAACGGAAATAAAAGTTTTAAAGTATCCATTATTATATAAAGTATAATATCCATTCTCTTGAGGGTTTGTAATTTTAGCACATGAGGTGTTGAGAAGAGTGTTTCAGGAGATTCAACTTTACATTCAGGGACTTTGGCAATTTAGTTAGGGGGAGGGTCTGAGGTAATAGCAGTTTAAGGGATTTTGCAAGTTTCTCTTGCAAACTGGAGAATAACCACAGTTCAGTGAAGGGTGGCGATTTAACCTATGTGGTCAGCGATTACTGTTGCGATATGTCAGGACAGAACAGGTATCAGCGCAAACAGTTGCTCTTGTTTCCAGCAAGGGTCACTGCCTTGTTCAGTCAACAGTCCACGATCCGTGATATTGGAAAGTATTGAAATGAGCTATTACTGTCTAGTTATAGCTCTAGTAATACTAGTACAGACATGAAATTGGGATAGAGGCTTAACCTTTTTAGACCAATCTCTTCGATTGCAACCCCTCCCCGGCCCCCCAAAACACCCCCTTCTTTTTCTTACCAGTCTTTCCAACTCTCCTTGCTCCCAGGACCACGATCTTCACGTTTCGGTTATGCAGGTAGTCGAGCATCGGGACCTCCGGTATGGGGAGCAGTAGGAAGTTACTCGGATTGTGTGACATGGTGTTCTGGAGGAGACGCATTTATAAAACTGCACATTAAGACGGGAAAGAGGAAGAAGAAAAAAACTGGCAAAACGAAACGCTTTGCGAACTACTCTGACCAGCCCTGCCTTACTCTTGATGATCCCTCTGCTAGTATCCAGACTCAGAGTGTACCCTGATGGTCTCTGAGCCAACGCCAAACTGAGACGGTGCAATGTTGTACTTTACCAAATTTTATGAAAAAAGAAACTTTTCTACCCTCCTTCCTTCCCAAACTTACAACAAATATTCTGGCTTCAGCGAGCAATGGAAATTTGAAACAAAATAAGCTGCTGCCAATCGTGTCCCCAAACTGGACTCTCCTGTGACATAAACTGTTCTGGTCTGGAATGCACTGCCGAAGGGGCGGTGGAAACAAATTACACAATAACTTTGAAAATATAATTGGATAAATGCTTCGAGGGAAGCGGGCAGGGCTCTGGGAAAAGGACGAGGGGGTGAGACTACTTGGAAACCTTTAAAATAACTGACAAATACATTGAACCAAATGGCTTCATACGTGGGCGATATGATCATGGATATATTCAACAAATTCCATCCTTTTTAAAAGTCGACAAATGCAATTCCAAGTTGTGCCCATTGATGTAAACGCATAAAGGCAAATAAATCCCGGGACCTGATCAGGTACGGTATATCCTAGAGCTCTGTGGGAAGCTAGGAAAGTGATTAATGGGCCCCTTGCTGAGATATTTATATCATGGAATGTCACAGGTGAGGTAGTGGAAGACTGGAGGTTAACTAATGTGGTGCCACTATTTAAGAAAGGTGGTAAGGAAAAACCAGGAATCTATAAACCAGCCAGCCTAACATCGATGGTGGGCAAATTGTTGATGGGAATCCTAAGGGACAGGATGTACATGTATCTGGAAAGGCAAGGACTGATTAGGAATAATCAACATGGCTTTGTGCATGGGAAATCGTGTCTCACGAATTTAATTGAGTTTTTTGAAGAAGTAACGAAGAGGATTGATGAGGGCAGAATGGTGGACACGATCTATATGGACTGCAGCAAAATATTCAACAAGTTTTCTCATGATAGATGTGTTAGCAAGGTTAGTTCACACAGAATAGAAGGAGAACAAGCTATTTGAACACAGAACTAGCTCAAAGGTAGAATGGGTGATGGTGGAGGGTGGCTTTTCAGACTGAAAGCCTGTGACAAGCAGTGTGCCACAAGGATCGGTGCAGGGTCCACTGCTTTTTGACATTTTTATAAATGATATGGATGTGAACATAGATGGTATGGTTAGTAAGTTTGCAGATTACACCAAATTTGGAGGTGGACTGAACAGCAAAGAAGGTTACCTCAGAAACAACAGAATCTTGACCACATGGGCCAAAAGGCAGAGGAGTGGCTATTGGAGTTTAATTTAGACAAATGTGAGGTACTGCATTTGGAAAGGCAAATCAGGGCAGGACTTAATGGTAAGGTCCTGGGGAGTGTTGCTGAACAAAGTGACCTTGAAGTGCAGGTTCATCCTTTTTTTTGATCAAAAATAGTGAGGGGGAGGGTAGGGACTAAATCAAAATAGAGTTCCCCTGTTTTTTTTTGACAAGCACTGCCTTTATTCCCTGTTAATTTTTTTAAATCTTTTTTTTCCCCTGTTTATTTTCTTTTTTTTCTTTTTTTTAAACCCCCACACTACCACCTAATTCGAGAGTGTGGTGCTGGAAAAGCACAGCAAGTCAGACAGCATCCAAGGTGCAGGAGAATCGATGTTTTGGGCACAAGCCCTTCATCAGGAATGAGTGCTGCTGGGAAGGTGAGTGAAATCATTTTAAAAACTTAACTTGGGCTTCAGGGCCTGCATTTGTTGAGAGGTGAGAGTGAGGACCAGAGGGCTTCTGCGAAGGTGAGCGAATCCATTTTATTTGGATAGTGGCTGAACCAGAGACACCACACATGTAGTCTCTCCCACCTGCCCTCCTCCTCTAACCAAAAAGAAGGACTCTGGTGAGTTGATCAGGTAAGGTTTTTCTATTTCCATTTTTTATTGTTTTATCGAGTGATTTGGTGCAAACTTCCCCTTTTTGTTTACCTAAGCTAAGTCTAAAGTTAAATTTAAGGTAAAAAATGGCAGGAGATCCCAGATCTGTGTTATACTCGTCTTGCTCAATGTGGGAACTCAGGGACACAGCTGATGTCCTTGGCTCCTTCGCATGTAGAAAGTGTTTCCAGCTGCAGCTCTTGTTAGACCACATGACGGCTCTGGAGCTGCAGATGGACTCATTTTGGAGCATACGCGATGCTGAGGGGATCGTGGATATCATGTTTAGTGAATTGGTCACACCACAGATTAGGATTGCTGAGGGAGAAAGGGAATGGGTGACCAAAAGGCAGAGAAGGAGCAGGAAGGCAGTGCAGGTGTCCCTTGTGGTCATCTCCTTCCAAAACAGGTAAAACATTTTGGATACTATTGGGGAGATGGCTCACCAGGGGAAGGCAGCAGTAGCCAGGTTCATGGCACTGTGGCTAGCTCTGCTGTTCAGAAGGGCAGGAAAAAGATTGGAAGAGCTATAGTCATAGGGGATTCATAGGGCAGTTCTGTGGTCGAAAACAAGACTCCCGAATGGTAGTTGCCTCCCAAGTTCACAGGTCAGGGATGTCTCAGATCGGCTGCAGAACATTCTTAAGGGGGAAGGTGAACAGCCAGTTGTCATGGTGCATATTGGCACAAACGATATAGGGAAAAAAATGGGATGAGGTCTTAAAGCAGAATTTAGGGAGTTAGGAGCAAAGTATAAAAAGTAGGACCTCAGTGGTAGTAATCTCAGGATTGCTACTAGTGCCACGCGCTAGTCAGAGTCGGAATGATAGAATAAGCAGGATGAATGCAAGACCAAAAAAGAGAAATTGCTGGAAAATCTCAGCAAGTCTGGCATCATCTGCTTACAGATGCTGCCACACTTGCTAAGATTTTCCAGCGCAGGACAGAGGAGTTCAGATGTTTGGTACATTGGGACTGGTTCTGGAAGGGATGGGACTATTACAAATTGGATGATCTCCACCTGGGCCAGACTAGAACCAATGCCCTGGGGGGCATTTTTGCTAACACTGTTGGGGAGGGTTTAAACTAATGTGATAGGGGGTTAGAAACCAAATGAGATTAGAGGACAGTAAGAAAGCAGTAACTAAAGCCTGTAAGGAACTAGATAATGAAGTCTGTATGACTAAAGGGAAGAGAAAGCAGGCAGCAGATGATGAATGCAAAGGGACTTGTGGTCTGAGGTGCATTTGTTTTAATGCAAGAAGTATAGTAATGTAAGGCGGATGAATTTAGGGCTTGGATTAGTACCTGGGAGCTTGATATTATTGCTATTATGGGACTTGGTTGAGGGAAGGGCATGATTGGCATCTAAACATCCCAGGATATCAATGCTTCAGGCCGGACAGAGTGGGAGGTAGAAGGGGTGGAGGAGTTGCAATACTGGTCAAAGAAAATATCACAGCTGTCCTGAAGGAGGGCACTATGGAAGACTCAAGCAGTGAGGCAATATAGGCAGAGCTCAGAAATAGGAAGGATGAAATAACAATGTTGAGGCTGTGCAACAGGCCTCCCAACAGCGAACGGGACATAGAGGTGCAAATATGTAACAGATCATGGAAAGATAAGGAGCAACAGGATGGTGGTGATAGGAAATTTTAATTTTCCCAACATTGACATCACTTAGATGGAGCAGAATTCGTAAGGACCATCGTGGAAGGCTTTCTAGAGTAGTATGTAAGTAGTCCAACTCCGGAAGAGGCCATACTGGAACTGGTGTTGGGAAATGAGCCCGGCCAGGTGGTTGATCTTTCAGTAGGGGATTACTTTGGGAATAGTGATCACAATTCCGTAAGTTTTAGAATACTCATGGACAAAGATGACAGTGGTCCTAAAGAAAGAGTGCTAAACTGCGGGAAGGCCAACTATACCAAAATTCAGCAGAAGCTGGGAAATGTAGATTCGGAGCAGCTGTTTGAAAGTAAATCCACATTCGATATGTGGCAGGCTTTTAAAGAGAGGTTGATTAAAGTTCAGGCGAGGTATGTTCCTATGAAAATGAGGGATCGAAATGGCAAAGTTAGGGAACCATGGATGACAGGTGAAACTTTGAGACTAGCTAAGAGAAAAAAAGGACGCTACTGAATTGGAGACGCTTTTGTTGGACTGGGGTATACAAAGTTAAACATCACATAACACCAGGTGATTGATGAATCACCAGATAAGTGGCAGTGCTCTGAAAGCTAGTGCTTCCAAATAAACCTGTTGGACTATAACCTGGTGTTATGTGATTTTTAGCTAGTCTACTGAAGACAGACAAAGCAATATCAGGAATGTAGGACCAATCTGAAATGAGGAATTATGAGGGCTAAAAGGGGACATGAGATATCTTTAGCAAACAGAGTTAAGGAAAATCCCAAAGCCTTTTTTTCATATATGAGGAGCAAGAAGGTAACTCAAAGACAAAGGAGGAAAGTTATTTGTCGAGTCAGAGAAAATGGGTGAGATTCTTAATGAGTAGTTTGCATTGGTATTCACCGAGGAGAGGGACATGACGGATGCTGAGATTAGGGATCGATCTTTGAGTACTCTAGGTCAAGTTGGCATAAGGAGGGAGGAAGTTTTGGGTATTCTAAAAGGCATTAAGATAGACAAGTCCTCAGGTCCAGATGGGATCTACTCCAGGTTACTGACGGAAGTGACAGAGGAAATAGCTGGGGCTTTAACAGATATCTTTGCAGCATTCTTGAACACGGGTGATGTCCCGGAGGACTGGAGAATTGCTAATGTTGTCCCCTTGTTTAAGAAGGGTAGCAGAGACACTCCAGATAATTATAGACCGGTGAGCCTGACATCAGTGGTAGGGAAGCTGCTGGAGAAGATACTGAGGGATAGAATCTATTCCCTATTTGGAAGAAAAGGGGCTTACTGGTGATGGGCAGCATGGTTTTGTGTGGGGAAGGTTGTGTCTTAAAACCTCATATAATTCTTTGAGGAGGTGACAAAGTTGATTGATGGGGGAAGGGTTGTAAATGTCATATACATGGACTTTAGTAAGGCATTTGATAAGGTTCCCCATGGTAGACAGATGGAGAAAGTGAAGTCTCATGGGGTACAGGGTGTTCTAGCTAGATGGATAGAGAACTGGCTGGTCAACAGGAGACAGAGAGTAGTAGTGGAAGGGAGACCTGTGACCAATAGTGTTCTACAGAGATCCGTACTGGGACCACTGTTGTTTGCGATATATATAAATGATTTGGAGAAAGGTATTAGTTTCCTGATTAGCAAGTTTGCAGATGACACAAAGATTGGTGGAGTAGCAGATAGTGAAGGGGACTGTCAGAGAATACAGCAGAATATAGATAGATTGGAGAGATGGGCACTTACAGTTGTGTAGGATTTTGGTTCGGCCACATTTGGAATACTGCTTACAGTTCTGGTCGCCATATTTCCAAAAGGATGTGGATGCTTTGAAGAGGGTGCAGAGGAGATTCTCCAGGATGTTGCCTGGTATGGAGGGTGCTAGCTATGAAGAGAGGTTGAATAGATTATGATTATTTTGATTAGAAAGACAGATTGAGGGGGTCCTGATTGAGGTCTACAAAATCATGAGCGGTATAGACAGGGTGAATAGCAAGAACTTTTTCCCCAGAGTCTGGAACTCAATTACTAGGGGTCACGAGTTAAAGTGAGAGGGGAAAGGTTTAGGGGAGATATGTGTGGAAAATTCTTTATGCAGAAGGTGATGGGGACCTGGAACACGTTGACAGCGGAGGTGGTAGAGATGGGAACGACAACATCATTTAAGATGTAACTAGACAGATACATGAATGGGCAGGGAACAAAGTGATACAGATCTTTAGAAAATAGGCAGCTGGTTTAGATAGAGGATCTGGATCAGTGTAGGCTTGGAGGACCAAAGGGCCTGTTCCTGCGCTGTAAATTTCTTTATTCTTTCATCTTTGACTGATTAAGGGCTCTTGTCCGAAATGTTAATTCTCCTGCTCCTCGGATGCTGCCTGACCTGCTATGCTTTTCCAGCACCACACTCTCGACTCCAGCATCTGCAGTCCTCACTTTCTCCTAGGTAATTTCAACCCTAATGCGAGGCCTCTTTCAAGGATCCCTACCTTGAAGAATGATTTGGAGATGCCGGTGTTGGACTGGGGTGTACAAAGTTAAAAATCACACAACACCAGGTTATAGTCCAACAGGTTTAATTGGAAGCACACTAGCTTTCGGAGCTCCGAAAGCTAGTGTGCTTCCAATTAAACCTGTTGGACTATAACCTGGTGTTGTGTGATTTTTACCTTGAAGAAGTTCTCCTCCTCTCTCTACACACATTCCTGATGAAGTGCTAATGCCCGAAACTTCGATTCTCCAGCTCCTCAGATGCTGCCTAACCTGCTGTGCTTTTCCAGCACCACAATCTTCAACTCTGATCTCCAGCATCTGCAGTCCTCACTTTCTCCTGGTTTGAGCTATATGGAGAGGCTGAATAGACAGGGGCTAATTTCCCTGCAGCGTCAGAGGCTGAGGGGTCACCTTCGAGAGGTTAATAAAATCATGAAGGACATGGATGGGATAAATAGACAAGGTATTTTCCCTGGATTGGGGGAGTCAAGAACTAGAGGCCATAGGTTTATGGTGAGAGGGGAAAGTTTTAAAAGGGATCTAAAGGGCAACTTCTTCCACCCAGAGGGTGATACATGTATGGAATGAGCTGCCAGAGGAAGTGGAGGTGGCTGGTACAATGACAACATTTAAAAGTCATCTGGTTGGGTATATGAATAGCAAGGGTTTAGACGGATATGGGCCAAATGCTACTAGATTAGTTTAGCATGTCTGGTTGGCGTAAACAAGTTGGAATGAAGGTCTGTTTTCTTACTGTATATGTCTATGTAGTTTAAAGGAGTTACAGTGAAGAGAGTGGGTGGAGGGAAGAGGAAGTGTGAAATTAATTGTGCTCTGTAGGCTAACGTCTATGAGGTAAAATTCAGTCTGGAAATGTAAAGTTGGTTCATCAACAGCTAGAAAGGCAAAAATAAAAGCTGGGGAAGAAATTGTTCCTTACAAGTGGGGAATAACTTTTAGTAGCTAAATGCAATACACAATCCATCTGTAAACAATCATAACAATACAAGTATTAATAATGGAGTCTAGCTTATCCATTGATTCTTCATCAGTATTCTCAGTAAAGCTGATATTCTTCATAAAAGGTGATATTTTATAAACAGTGGTTTAGATGAGATATTCATGTAAACTTGTTAAATCTCAACTGATGTACTGATATAATTTTTTTTAAACAATACTAATTTTGATGAAATCATCATAAAGTTTCACCTACTTTTTTTTGCAATGAATGATAAATCTGTTCATAATTTAAACAGGGCAGGGAGGGGAGAATAAATGTTTCTGATCCTGTGAAGGTTGGGATGGGCAATAATGTTCACATCCCAGTACGGATTTTCTTTATACATGCACGACGTGAAGAGGGCCCTGACCATGTCAATCAGGTATTTGGGTTACAGTCGGAATAATCAGTGAGAGGGATTCATATGTATAAAAGTGAGGGGCATAGAAGGAGTAGACAGAGAGAAAAAAACTTTTCCGCTTGATGGATCAATGACCAATGCACATAGGTTTCTGGTTAAGGGCAAAAGGTTTAGAGATGTGAGAAGGGTAGTGGGAATGTGAAAGGTGGTAAAGGCAGACTTTCAGTGTTTAAGAAATGCTAAAGCATACAAAGGGCTAAGTACTGGGAAATTAGATGACAATAGTCAGGTGATTATTTTTAATTGGCGAGGAGGCAATGGGCTGAAGATTTGCCGCTGAAGTGCTTTTGTTTTGGCAGGGCCGGCGGGACACGGCCTCACCCCCCTCCCCAGATGCGTGTCGCCTCAGCCAATGGACTGATCGTCGGACCCGGCGGCAGGGGCACTGGCCGAGGAACGTATGTGCTGCGGAACGACTGTCGGGGCGCACGTGGTGTGTTTGTGTGCCGCCGGTGGTGTTTGCGCGGCGGACGGCTGCGGGGCGGGAGTCGGTTTCAATGGGCTGAGGGAGGCGGGGATTGACGGGGGACGGTTGTGGGTGTGACGCGGCTGCGGAGCTTCCCCCGCCTCCTCCCTGGGTTCGGTTGCCGGCTCCGCGGTTTGGGCAACATGGCGGTGGGCAGATGGAAATACTGATGACTGTCAGAAAAATCGCCTCGATTTGTACGATGGTGAGTGCCGAGGGTCCTCCCTTTTTCTTACCTTGACCTCCCGGGCTCGGGATAAAAGTTAAACACCAGCTGCAGCCCAGCACCTTGCAGAGACATCTCGCTATTTGCTGCAGATAAAGCTGTACCAGGGGCTGGTTCGCCGGGAACAGGGGTAAAGAAATGTTTCAAACATTGTAAATTGAGGGAGAAATCTCCGACAGTACCATCAATCTGGAAAAAAAACTGTTTAGTCAACCCGCAGCAATATTGTTTATAACCTCGCCCAAATCCAGCGTTTCTCAATTCTCATTATAAAACTTTTCAGTATTTGTATAGGACACATTCCAATCATGGCTTCAATCGCCAGTCCCTTTTCAAATTTTTGATCAAGGGGCTCTGAGTATGCCTTTCATTTGGAGTTTCTATATTTAAATTGGTCCTGCAGGTTGAATCTTCCAGTTTGTTTCGTGATCGTTCATAGCAGGGATACACAGTAATGCCGTTTCATCCCTTCCATCGTCCTTTGATAAAATTGAGGCATTTATAGCTTTTCAAAATACTTCGAGGACTTAGGTTGTTCACGTGGAAGGAAGACCAACAACCAGTAAGAATGCATTAATACGAAATATTCATAGAATATATCTGTGCTCAACAATGTTTGCGCCGGGCCATTATAGCGTATTGCTGTTCAGGAAATTGAGTAAATGCGGATTGATAGTCGATCCAACTGATTGCACTTTTGTGAAATACGTTTACCACCTCTCACTATTGGTTGGAACTTTTAACTGAAAAGATTCTTGACAAATATGTATTTCAATATAATTGTGTAATTCCTTGGAATGTAATTTTAGCTGTAGGTTTTGTTGAAAAATTGATTTGCCTCACTAATTGCCTTCTATGAAAGTACTGGGTTGTAATTTTCTCTAGTTGCAGAATCTATTTCTGTGATGTTAATAAAAGAAATATTGGCTTAGCAATGCTAGAACATGTATTTATGTAATTATGTTCTTTTTGCACTTGGTTTTTGTGCTGGAATATACTGCAGACCTCAATTTAGAAACAAATTAGTGTTTGGGTTGATTTGAATAAAAGTATGGAGTGTGTACAATTCATATTTTTACTCGTTTTAGCAGTTATTGTTTCTCAAATTTGTGCCTGTATCTTTTCAGAATTTTATGTTTCAGTCTCTCCAATCCCTTGCCCCCAGTATTGAAACTTCCCAAGTGACACTGTGACTGTAAGAAAAGAAAATTATTCCCTTTTCTCACCGTGCTGCAGCTTTTAACGTGGTTGACCACACTATCCTTCTCTAATGTCTCTCTACTATTATTTAGCTGTGTGGGTACACTTGCCTGCTTCCATTTTAATCAAGAGTCTTCTCTAATGGCCTTCATGCTTGAGCATCACTATTGCTGTGTCCACCAAGGATGTTTATTTGATTTCCTTCTTCTCTTTCTTATTGACCTCGTGCCCCTATGCAAGATCACTTAAAGATATAGCATCAGTTTTCATATTTTCCTGAATGATGCACAGCTCTGTTAACTACTTAAGCAGTCCCTCAGGATGGTGATGACACGGATTCTGCTCTGATTCGATGCATGATTTGCAACTTCCGCCAAATGTAGGGCAAGCGGTGCTTGAAAACTTGGGTAAATAGCTTAGGTGCTCCCTCTTGATTTTGTCTATGCACATTCCTAATGCAGTGTCTCAAAGTTTTTAGTGCCTTCACAAATGTGCCATTTGTGTTCCATTTTAGTCAGTGCAACTAAGGTCTCCCATGAGTCAGCAGATATATTTGAGCTCTTCAGAGATCCTTAAAGCATTTCTACTGTTCCACCTAGGGGTCTCCAGTGAACCAAGTAGAAGAGTTGCCTTAGAAATCTGGTATCAAACATACAGATGACATGTCTGACCTAGCAGAGCTGATTACTGCCACGATGCAGTACAATATGTAATGAACCAGACTTTATTATGTAATGAACCAGACTTTATTATGTAATGAACCAGACTTTATTATGTAATGAACCAGACTTTATAAAATATCTAAAAGTAAGGGAACACTTAGGAAGCAGCGACCATAATATGGCAGAGGACAGTCTGCAGAATGAAAGAGAGAAGGCAAAATCGGACGAAATGGTGTTACAGTTAAATAAATGCAATTATGAGGGCATCAGAGAGGAACTGACGAAAATCGAATGGAAGCAGAGCCAAGCGGGTAAAGCAGTAGAGCAAAAATGGCAGGAGTTTGTGGGTATAATTGAGGAAAAAGTACAGAGGTTCATCCCCAGGAAAAAGAAAGATTATCCGGGGAGGGATTAGACAGCCATGGCTGACTAAGGAAGTCAGGAAATGAGTCAAAGAAAAAGAGAGATCCTATAAAGTGGCCAAGAGCACTGGGAAATCAGAAGATTGGGATGGCTACAAAAACAAACGGAGGATAACAAAGACAAAAATAAGGAAGGAGAGGATCAAATGTGAAGGTAGGCTAGCCAGTAATATTAGAAATGATAGTAAAAGTTTCTTTCAATACATAAGAAACAAACGACAGGCAAAAGTAGACATTGGGCCACTTAAAACTGATGCTGGAAGGCTAGTGATGGGAGATAAGGAAATAGCTGGAGTACTTAATAAGTACTTTGCGTCAGTCTTCACAGTGGAAGACATGAGTAATATCCCAACAATTAAAGGGAGTCAGGGGGCTGAGTTGAGTATGGTTGCCATCACAAAAGAGAAAATGCTAGAAAAGCTAAAAGGTCTTAAAATTGATAAATGTCCTGGCCCCGATGGGCTACATCCGAGAGTTCTGAGGGAGGTGGCTGAAGAAATAGCGGAGGCGTTGGCTGAGATCTTTCAAAAGTCCCTGGAGTCAGGGAAATTCCCGGATGATTGGAAGACCCCTTGTTCAAGAAAGGATCATGACAAAAGATGGAAAATTATAGGCCAATTAGCCTAACTTCGGTTGTTGGTAAAATTCTAGAATCCAT
>NC_057724.1:54427510-54435911 GCF_004010195.1 Chiloscyllium plagiosum
AATGCGATGTTGTCAATTATCTCAAGAGGGTTGGAATATAAAAGCACTGTTGTGCTACTGAGACTTTATAAAGCTCTGGTTAGGCCCCATTTGGAGTACTGTGTCCAGTTTTTGTCCCCACACCTCAGCAAGGACATAATGGCACTGGAGCGTGTCCAGCGGAGATTCACACGGATGATCCCTGGAATGGTAGGTCTAACATATGAGGAACGGCTGAGGATCCTGGGATTGTATTCATTGGAGTTTAGAAGATTAATGGGAGATCTAATAGAATCTTACAAGATAATACATGGTTTGGAGAGGGTGGACGCTAGGAAATTGTTTCCGTTAGGTGAGGAGACTAGGACCCGTGGACACAGCCTTGGAATTAGAGGGGGGTAAATTCAGAACAGAAATGCGGAGACATTCCTTCAGCCAGAGAGTGGTGGGCCTGTGGAATTCATTGCCACAGAGTGCAGTGGAGGCTGGGACACTAAATGTCTTCAAGGCAGAAATTGATAAATTCTTGATGTCACAAGGAATTAAGGGCTATGGGGAGAATGTGGGTAAGTGGAGTTGAAATGCTCATCAGCCATGATTGAATGGCGGAGTGGACTTGATGGGCCGAATGGCCTTACTTCCGCTCCTATGTCTTATGGTCTTATGGCTTGAGAAAGGAAGCTACTGTTGAACTGCCTATCTTGCCACTGGATTTGGCGAATCCTGTGAAGGCACTGTCTGTGGTACTTCCCTAGTGCTTTGAGATGCCTTCTGTAAGTTGCCTAAGTTCCCAAAGCAAAAGGTAGCACAAAATCGCTACTTCCTGGTAAACCTTTACCATAGTCAGCGATTTGAAATCCTGGTCTTCATGTACTACTTTCTGCAATTGACAGAAAGCTGAGCTGGCACATTCAAGGTCATGATTTTTGTCAGATATATCTACCTATTGTGGGAGCTAGTTGGAAGAGGACCTTAGGTTTGTGTTTGTTTAGTGAAATAGCTTCACCACAACGTTTCTCAGCCCTTTTACTACCCTTCAGTTGTGATGAGCACAAATTCTGTAGTAGGTCTACGTTATAGGGAGAGATTAGGACTTTATTCCTTGGAGCATAGGAGAATGAGGTGTGTAATATTGAGATGTATAAAATCATGAGGGGCAGAGAGAGGATGATTGCATATAATCGTTTTCCAAGGGATGGGGAATTGAAAAACTAGAGGCATAGGTTAAAGGTGAGAAGAGAAAGATTTGAGAAGGATCTGAAGGGCAACATCTTCAAGCAGCGAGTGGTGCATAACATGTTATAATATGCATTTCGTCAATACAAGTTTGCTGTAATGTGATTGATGACCCGGGAATGCTGTTTCTACAGCACAAACATTTAAAACGTGTATGTTGGCTATAATACCATTACAGCACCAACACTTTAAGCGCTGTTTCTGAAGCACAATTTTTTCTATAATGTGAGGTTGCATAAGAAAGTAGTTGCCAGAGAAAGTAGTTGAGGCAAATATTTGGATTGGTACATGAATGGAAAGGGTCAAGAGGGATATGGACTAAATGCAGGCAATTTGAACTAGCTGAGTGGGCACCATGGTCAGCATGGGCCAAAGGACCTGTTTCCATGCTATGACTCTAAATTTCTTTCAGATGAATATTGGGAAGACAATCCATTGTCTTCATTCCCAACCACAAACCTTTTTTTATTCATTGGTGCCATGTGGGCACCACTTATTACCCATCCCTTGTTATCCTTGAGAAGGTGGTGATGAGCTGCTTTCTTGAACATCTGCAGTACATGTGCTGTAAGAACACCCACAATGCTGTTAGGAAGGAATTCCTGGATTTTGATCTAATTCTCTAATCACAGGTTAAATCCCTGCCCATAAACCAGCCTTCAAAAATTGGCATCATGTTTGACCTCAATGCACATAAGATCACCTCCATTCCATGACTGAAACTGCATGTTACATCTCCATAAAATTAGATAACCTCAACCCTTCTGTTGTTGAAAACAATTTTTATGTCCTTGTTACCTATTGCCATGTTCTGGTCAGCCATCCACACTCAATCTTCTGTAAACATGATGCGCAAAAATGCGATCCATGTACTTAGTTGCATCAAGCCTCATTCACTTGTCTTTGTGCTGATCTGACCTACATACACTTGTATGTTTACTGAAATTAAACATCACACACGAGTTGCATTCATGAGTTTTCTATGCTAAAGGTGTTTTACAATGCTCCTGGCTAAGTATCATGATGATTTTAAAATTCTCACTTTTGTTTTTAAAATTCTTCACGTCCTGAGGGCTCTCTGTCTCTAAACTTTTGCCGACCGGCAAAACCGAGATATTGCTCTCTGATAATTCTGCACTTTGATATTCAGATTTTAATTGCTCCAAGTGCCAATACTCTAAACTCGGGCATTCACTCTATAAACATCTGTTTACTTCACTTTCTTCTTTTTAAGACCATCTTTAAGATCTACCTTATTGACTAAACTTCATTTGTCCAAGAATTCCTTTGTATTACATGTTTCTTTTTCTCCTGTGAAGTTTCTTGAAATTTATAACTGTGTTGAAGACAGTGTACAAGTTGTTGTTTTTGAGCTCTGATTTGTATTTTCCTGAGAGCCCCAGGGGTTGTGTGTATAGCAAAACCAAAGTATAATTAGCTGCATTTTAGAATAAGATTTCTGCTGTTTTCATTTATTGAGACTCCTCCAGCATAGTAAATTGTGATAATTTGACCACTACAGGGTCTTTCAACTGAGACATCTTTAGAATAGTAATGCTTATTGACAGAAACAACTTGCATTGTAAAACACCTTTGGCATAGAAAACTCATGAATGCAACTCGTGTGTGATGTTTAATTTCAGTAAACATACAAGTGTATTTTAAATTTCTTTTGTTAATTTAGTATACAATAGTGCACTGAAAGCCAACGGCTGTTTCTTTACTTGTATTTTGCATATAAATGTTGTGAACAATAGACTTCAAATTATTAATTGACAAACTGCAGCGATGGCATAAATTTTACATAATGGGATCATGGTGCAAAGAGATAAGATTCTTGCTGTCAGTATCCTCAATTGTTGCAAATTTCACAAGAATAAAACAAAAACTCCTGTGAAATGAAATTGTTTTAAATAACAGTTATGATTGAATCTAGTCACTTATGTAAATATCCATTGGATGGCTGCTATATGACAGAGGATTTCCTACAACCCAAATTTTAATCATCCATAATGGACATGACTGTAAACTACTTGAATTTCACTGCCATGGTTTAAGATGGATAAACACTTTGGTAGTTGCTTTGGTTAACCAATATCAGAACTCTTTTTCACAGGATGGGATCAAAGCTTAAACTTGAATACAAGATGATAAGTTTGTAAAATATTGTTTTAAAAAATTCTCAAGGTCAAGGACCAGGCTCGCAGGAAAGTAGTCTGACACAGAACAAACAGCCAAGAGGCGAGTCTGCTAGAATATGTGTTTTTATTCCCCGCAGCGTCGCCACAACCAGTCTCGTACTTACAACGGGTCTGGTTTATACTCACTCTACGTGTTACCGGAACTGGGAGCCGTCAGTTCTCGTAGAGCGGTTGCCAACAACCCACGCTCGGCGGTTAAACGCAACCCCGGAGCAGACTCTACCGAACTGGAGACTTTTCCAGCTGATATACTCTTTTCCAGATATAAACATTCATGTGAACAGCAGAGCAAGGCTAAAAAACACATTCCATTCTGGTTACATACAGATAGGAAGATTCACACGGGAAGGTGTATAATAAGATTCACACGGGACTAAGCGACACCTTCCATTTTCGGTTAGATTCACACATGTATTGGGACACAATTTTAACCCTTTCACCACAAATATTATACCTGTTAATCATTTAACTTTATGACTTTACCACTGAAATTATATTGAACTGCAGCCATTTGTACTGAATGAAAAGATTAGTGAAAGACTTTGCTCAAATTAATTGAAAAATATTTAACATAATGTCCAGATTGCTTTGTGGTGGTGAAATAAAGATTTATTTGATTTTAATTTTCTTAAATTTTGCTTTTGAAATATATTACTTCATGCAAAACAAAACACTGCCAATGTTAACAGTCTACATTGAATTGCGTAGGATATTCAGTTCAGAAATAGGCCATTTGGTCCAACGAGTCCATGCCAGTGTTTCTGCTCCACTCAGCCACATCCCATCTTTCCTCATCTGAATCTGTTTTCGTAACCCACTATTATTCCCTTCTTCTTCACCGGTTTGCCAAGCTTCCTTTTAAATACATCTCTACTATGTTTAACTACACTATGTGGCAGAATGTTCCATATTCTCACCACGTGGGCGGCACGGTGGCACAATGGTTAGCACTGCTGCCTCACAGCGCCAGAGACCCAGGTTCAATTCCCGCCTTAGGCGACTGACTGTGTGGAGTTTGCACGTTCTCCCCGTGTCTGCGTGCGTTTCCTCCGGGTGCTCTGGTTTCCTCCCACAGTCCAAAAATGTGCAGGTCAGGTGAATTGGCCACGCTAAATTGCCCATAGTGTTAGGTAAGGGATAAATGTAGGGGTATGGGTGGGTTGCGCTTCGGTGGGTCGGTGTGGACTTGTTGGGCCGAAGGGCCTGTTTCCACACTGTAATGTAATCTATAATCTAATCTATACCCTTTGAGATTTAAAAAAAAATTCCTATTGGATTTCTTGGTGACTATCTCATTGTGAGGCTTCTGGTTGTGCTGTTCACCAAAAAAAAACATTCTCTGCATTCACTGTAAAGTCTATGAAAGATTTTGGAAAGGACCTTTTTTAGTTCATCCCTTAACTTTTTTCCATAGAAGAAAGACAAGCGTTTTATTCTTTTCCTGACATTTATACCTAGACATTCCTGGTATCCTCCTTGTAAATCATTTTTGCATCTTGTTCACTACCTCTGTATATTTTGTATAGTATAGCTGGCTGAACTGCATGACATTCTGGTTAAGTGTAACGTCATTAAAGGTTTTCACAGATTTAGCATAACCTGCCTTCTTGTCATTGCTCTTCTTGGGGTAAGAAAAAGCTTAGCACTTGATTCTTTTCATGTAGTTGCTAACCTATGGTCAAGTTTTAATGATTTGTATTGGCCTGAGATCCCCATGTTCCTCCATCTCACCCAGGCCTGTATTTTCCATTCCTACTATTACTACCTCCTGATTCTGTCCTGAACTTTATTTCCAATAATTTGTGCATTAGGCAACTAGTTGAAACTTTATTGCTGGAACAGTTTCAACTTTGATCTCCAGCATCTGCAGACCTCACTTTCTCCTCGCATTAGGCAACTATACTAATGTCCTTCTGTAATTCATTGCAGACCATCTCTGTATTGACTGCTGTTTCTGTTCTTTTCTCCCACCCCCCAACTTGTTTTTAGAAATTGGAATCCAAAATCAAAATTCAAAATCATCAACATGAATACTGTGAACAGTAGTGGTTCAGGCACCGATCACTTATAGAATATCCTTTCCCGTCTTCCACCATTGTGAATAACCTCCCTTTACTTCCACACTCTGCTTTCTATCCTGAAGTCAGCTAACTAACATTTCTACCGTTTGGCCCTTGACACCACCTTGATTGACCATGTTAATTAGTCTATTATGGGACACATTATTAAACACCTTTTGAAAATTCAAATAAATCCATCACATTTCCGTTGCTTAGAGTCTAGTAGTTAAAAAAATTCAAGCAAAAGTTTTCCTTTTGAGCACTCATTTAGAAGTTATTCCATTGTCTTCTTTAGAGACTCCATTATTTTTCCTTCCACAGTTGTTAATCCGACTGGTCTATAATTCACTGGATGCTTTCTTCCACTATTATTTCATGAAATGTATCGATGCTGTATCAAGACCAGCATCGATTGCTCTTGAACTGAATGGCTTCCTAAGTTATTTCAGAGGGTTTTTCAGAATCAGTCACATTGTGGACTAAATTAGATGTGAATTACTGATTTCCTTCACTAAAGGATGTTAATGAACCAGATAGGGTTAATTATTACGACAATTGATGATAATTTCAAGGTGACCATTACTGACCCTAGATTTATAGTTGAATTTAATTTCTGTTGTGAGATTGGAACTCATTCAACCCTTGATGTTACCACTAAACTGCCATCTTCCCTGAGTTCTGATGCATGGATGTCGACCTTAAATATTACCTCTCTTTCTCTACAGATACTACTAGAATCTTTCTGCATTTTCTGTTTTTATATTCTCATGCATCCTCCTGTGAATGACATGGCAGTATTATTTCAAGAGTAGATTTCTAAGCATTTTAAAGTAATTCTTTGTTACTTAAGTGATTGTTTTTGATTTATCTGCAGATTAGTACAAGTTTCTTTTTAGCAAATAACTTTTAAATGGTAAAAACATATTATGTTTTTATTAAGTCTTGGGTACAAATTGTGCTTAATAAACGAACTAAACTTTGCATTTATATTATGGCAGCCTGAAATTTCTTGGATCAATGCAGCCATACTATTCAGAGTTTCCCACCTACATATTTAAACGCAATTGTTGCAGTACTAAATTTATGTTTATAGTAAATTCTGGCACATGTAAAATGGAGACAGACTTAAATGAAATGTTTATAACCAGGTACAAGTCAAATTTGTGAAAGAATTGCTCATGTTGAATCTTTCATAGTGTTTAGAAACCAACCATTGTTCCTCCTTATTTTCATGATGAAATGGAAGGCTAAGGAACTCGAGATCAAACTATAAGATGTTTTGGTTAGTCTACAGCTTAAGAGTAATGTCCAATGTGGACAATTAAAGGCTATCTAAAGAAGAGTCATGAGCTGATCCCAAGTGTTGTGGATTTGAGATAAGGAAGAGTTGAAGGTGCTTGGTTTTCACCTTTTAATAAAGAGCCCACTGATTCCTGAAGAAGGGCTTATGGCCGAAACGTCAATTCTCCTTCTCCTTTGATGCTGCCTGACCTGCTGCGCTTTTCCAGCAACGCATTTTTAACCACTGATCTCAAAGGTATACGATACACTTGAGAAAATTGATAAATCAAAAAGCTATTTTTCATTACAACAGTAGAAGTAGAAACTGGATCAAACAAGGGTAAAGTAGTTAAGACTGATGTTAGGAAGTTCTTCACAGTAAAAGTACCTGCAATGGAAATGGTTGTGCATTGCAGATAGAGTTCACTACATTGAACGCATGCTTAATTTTCCATTGACAAATATTTCATGCTAAGTTAGTAATTTCTTACTACTGGAGTTATTCAGCAATGAAATCACAGTTACGTGATCTCAGCTAGTGTGGTTAATAGAAAACCTGTCACTTGCTAGATAAGATATGAATTTTCTTTCCTGCTGGATGGGGAAAATGTATGCTGTTTTTTTAAAAATATTATTGTATCTTTTTTACTCTTTTAAGATAGAGAGTATTGCTGGCAACACCAGTGTTTATTGTTCATCTATAATTGCTTTCAGCAACATAGTGGTGAGCTGCCCTTTTGAACAACTGCAATCCATATGTTTTAGGTGCACGCTTAGTGTTGTGGTAAGAGAATTTGTTTTTTTTTCTGGCCCAGTGACCGTGAAGGGATGATCGAGTTCTAAGTCAGGATGATGCATGACTTGGAGTGAGGAGGGAGTGGCAGAGAAAGAGAGGAATGGTGGGTGGGTGGGTGAGGGGGGAGTTTGGTGATTGTCCCAGGTGTCCATTATCCAGACCTTCTAGGTTGTAAAAGCCACAAGTTTGGAAGATGCTCTTGAATGAGGCTTTTAAACTTGTTGCAATGTATCTAAAAGCTGATGGAGGGAGTGAATGTTTTAAAGTGGAATATGGGGTTCTGAGCAAGCAGACTTCTTTGTCCCAAATGTTGTCAAGCTTCTAGATTGTTGGAGCTGTATCTGTCCAGTCCAGTCTAGTCTCGTGGAACATATTCCATCATGTTCTTGATTTGTGCCTGGTGGACAGGCTATAAAAGTTGAGAGGTTGCCACAGAATTCTCAGTATCTGATCTGCTATCATAGCCACACTATCTTTGGCAATCAAATTGATATGTTGGTCAATGGTAATTATAGGGTATTGATGGGATTCAGCCATGATGACGGCATTCAAAGTCAAGGAAGCATGGTTAGATCTCTTCAGACCCAAACCTGAATATTGTTCAAGTATTGAAAATATGTTGCTGGAAAAGCGCAGCAGGTCAGGCAGCATCCAAGGAACAGGAGAATCGACGTTTCGGGCATAAGCCCTTCAGGAATGAGGAAAGTGTGTTCAGCAGGCTAAGATAAAAGGTAGGGATGAGGGACTTGGGGGAGGGGCTTTGGAAATGCGATAGGTGGAGGGAGGTCAAGATGAGGGTGATAGGCCGGAGTGGGGTGGGGGCGGAGAGGTCAGGAAGAAGATTGCAG
>NC_057724.1:54436085-54455757 GCF_004010195.1 Chiloscyllium plagiosum
CCGGGGGTGGAGGTTGGGTCGGTGGGGGGTGTAGATCTGACAAGGGAGTGGCGGAGGGAGTGGTCTGTACGGAAGGCTGGTAGGGGAGGGGAGGGAAATATATCCTTGGTGCTGGGGTCTGTTTGGAGGTGGCGGAAGTGACGGTGGATGATGCGCTGTACATGGAGATTGGTGGGGTGGTAGGTGAGGGCCAGTGGGGTTCTGTCCTGGTGGGGTTTGGAGGGGCGGGGCTCAAGGGCGGAGGAGCGGGAAGTGGAAGAGATGCGGTGGAGGGCATTGTCGACTACGTCTGGTGGGAAATTGCGGTCCTTGAAGAAGGAGGCCATCTGGGTTGTACGGTTTTGGAACTAGTCCTCCTGGGAGCAAATGCGGCGGAGCCGAAGGAATTGGGAATATGGGATGGCGTTTTTACAGGGGGCAGGGTGGGAGGAGGTGTAGTCTAGGTAGCTGTGGGAGTCGGTCGGTTTATTGTTCAAGTAATACTGTATTTGGATGTAGACCACTTCAGTGTCTTCAGAGTTAAGTACTGTTTAACCAACAATGAACATACCCACGTCTGACTGTATGTTGGATTGATTGATTTTTTTTATCGTCACGTGTACTGAAGTACAGTGAAAAGCTTTGTTTATGAGCAGTATAGGCAGATCATTGTATGCAAAGATGTACAGAACAAAAGATTTAGAGGGGTACAGGTAACATTGCACAGGGTGTACAACAGAGGTCTGTGTTAGCCAAATCAGCATTATTTTAAGCGAGATCGCCCATTCAGTAGTCTAATAACTACCACAAGAAAGCTGTCCCTGAACCTGCTGGTGCGTGTGTTCAGGCTTCTGTATCTTCTGCCTGATGGAAGAGATTGAAGGAGATCAGTATGAGGTGCAAAGGGTCTTTGATGTTGGCAGCCTTTCCGCAGCAGCGTGTCATCTAAATGGAGTCTGTGGGTGGAAGGTTGGCTTCTGTGATGGCCAAGGCTGTGCACACCACCCTCTGTAGTTTTGTATGATCCTGGGCAGAGCAGTTATATAGGAGAAAGTGAGGGCTGCAGATGCTGGAGATCAGAGCTGAAAATGTGTTGCTGGAAAAGCGCAGCATGTCAGGCAGCATCCAAGGAACAGGAGAATCGACGTTTCGGGCATAAGTCTCCCGAAACGTCGATTCTCCTGTTCCTTGGATGGTGCCTGACCTGCTGCGCTTTTCCAGCAACACATTTTCAGAGCAGTTATGCACCCAGACAGCATCTGTAGAGGTTGGTTAAGGATCCTTCTGGACATGCTGAGTTTCCTGAGCTGCCTGAGGAAGAAGAGGCATTGTTATGCACCCTTGACTGTCTCATCTACGTGGGAAGTTCAGGATGGGTTGACTGTTATTGTTACTCTGAGGAACTTGACCCTCTCCACCCTCTCAACCTCAGTTCCCTTGACGGAGACGTGTTCTCCTTCTTTCTTATGAAAGTCAAAGATTACTTCTTCAGTTTTGTCGATGTTGACCGGCCTCTATCTCCCTTCTGTACTTGACTCATCGTTGTTAGATATCCGTCCCACTATGGTGGTGTCATCAGTGAACTTGTTTATGGCATTCATTTGGAATTTTGCAACACACTCATGGGTGTACAGGGAGTACAGTAGGGGGCTGAGGATGCATCCTTGGGAGGCTCCAATATTGAGTGTTATTGTGAAGGAGGTGCAGTCACCCATCTTCACTGATTGCAATCTGTGGAGGGAGGGTCATTGAGCAGCTGAAGACAGTTGGGCCTTGTGTATTATTTTCAAGAATTTCCATAGTGATGTCCAAGGCCAGATGTGATTTTCTTCAACAATCACAGCTAGGTTCCTTTTTTGATATGGATAGCTATAATTAGCTTGAGAAATTTCCACTGATACCCTTTGCTTTCAATTTTGCCAAGGCTGCTTCCTGTCACACTTGGTCAAATGTTGCCATTGTGCCAGTGAAATCTTTCACTCCTCATCTCTGGAACTCCACCATCTTGTCTGTGTTTGGAGCAAGGCTATAATAAAGATGGAGCTGAGTGACCCTAGCTGAACCCAGACTGGGTATCAGTGAAAACTCATTGCTGTGTAAGTGGTGCTTGATAGTACTGGCAATGGCAACCTCAATCACAGGATTGACAGTAAACTGTTAGGGCAGAAATTGTCTGAGTAATATGTCCTACTCTTTACAGATATGATACATATGGCTGACTTTCCATATTGTCAGATGGATGCCAGTATTCTAGTTGTACTGAAACAGCTAAACCAGGGACATGGCTTGTTCTGGAGTACAGATTTTCACTGCTCCAGTTGATAATATGATTCGGTTGATGTTGTCAGAGTCCATAAATTTTGCAGTATCTTGACTCTTAAACTGCCGTTTCATGTCATATGGAGTGACTTGTGATTTGAATTGATTGGAGACTTACAGCTACGCTAAGGATCTCAGGAGGAGCCTGAGATGAATCATCTGATTGAAGATGGCTGCAAGTGCTTCAGCCTTTTCTTTTTTACTGATGTGCCGACCCCATCCTTGAGGATGGGAATGTCTGTTGATTTGCGTCCGCTGATTTATTTGTTTGATTGTCCATCAATATTCATGAGTAGATGTGACAGTGTTACAGAATTTTTGTCTAATCTGTTGGTCATGCAGTTGCTTGGCTGAAATACATGCTGCTTGCACTGTTTAGCACCTGTTCAGTCCCATGTTGTCACCTCATCTTTGGATATTCCTGACATGTTCTACAGCATTTTTGAATGAGGATTTATTTCATGACTTGATAGTAATATGAGAGATATGAAATGAGAGTGAGAAATATGTTGCACTTTTCTGAAAGGATGAGCAAGGTAATGGGGTAAAGCTGGTGGGGATAGCTGAATTGCTCTAACACAGGGTTATCGTAAAGCATTGTCAGTGATTCACTGGATGTTTCTGCAGCCGTTCCTTCAATGTCGCTGGGCCCAAGACCTCCCTAATAACATATAGCAAATGGACTACAATTCAAGAAGGCAGCTTGCCACTATTTATTCAAGGGGAACTCTGTGCAATAAATTCTTTTCCAGCCAGTGATATCCTCAATAAAGAAACTGAACAAAAAAAAAGGAGATCAATCATCCCATTGAGTTTGCTGTGCCATTCAGTGAGATTGTAGCTGATCTAAAAATCCTACATAATTAAGTGTATCCTTGAATACACTTAATTATGTAGTCTCTGCAGCTCTCTGATTCAAAGAATTCCCCATTCATTAACCTCGAAGACTAGATATTCCTCTTCACTTCTGTCTTACATTTCTATTATAAGAGACTATCTCTCTTTCCTAGCCTCTCCCACATTGGGAAGCAACTTCTCTGCATCCACTGTATCAAGCCACCAAAGCACATCTTCTCATAAGAAAATCTTTCCAAGCCCAGGATCAATATAGTGCACCTTCCCTGGATTGCCTCTGTTGCCATTATATCTTTCCTTAGATAAAGGGACCAAAACTGTTCACTGTATTTTAGGTATGACCTAACTATATATATCCCTTATATAGTTTCAGCAGGACTTCATTATTTTGGACTCCATTCCCTTTGAATCAAAGGCCAAATCCCCTTTTTTTTTAGAAATTGAATCAGTCTGAACTTTGGAGCACAGACAGCCTCACACAGGGCACCTCACACCTTCAGTACATTCTCTTGGCCAACATGGCACCTATTGTTAAAGTTCACTTGAGAATGTAACTTTTAAAAAAAGTTCTGGGATTTACATATGAAAGAACTGAAATCAACATGGTCATTCTAAAAGATGAGAGACTTAACAAACAATCCAGGTCTTTTTCAATATATAATTTCAGTTACTAAACTAAACTTTTTGCTGTAAATTCTGTGTCTTACAATCTTGTATTTCACGACCACCTGATAAAGGAGCAGTGCTCCAAAAGCTAGTGCTTCCAAATAAACCTGTTGGACTATAGCCTGGTGTTGCGTGATTTTTAATGAGATAATTAAAGGTTTTATCAATGTACAAGAGGTGACATCTCAGTTTATGCAGTGCACTTTAGGTAGGAGGTCCCGCTTCGAATCTCTGTGTTTTAAGCAGAGGTCAAGTGTATTTTTGACAACAGAAAAGAACCTTGAATGAAATAATTCCTGTGTGTGTGTGTGTCTGTGTCTGTGTCTGTGTCTGAGAGAGAGAGTGTGTGTCTGTGTCCGTGGCTGTGTGTGAGAGAGAGGGTGTATATATTTGAAAGAGGAGTCAAGTCTGCTATGGAGTGAATGTACTCCATCAGACCTAGACTGCATCTAGCATGAAGATCTCCAATAGGTGTCATATCCCATAATATTGTGAGGCAATGTTCATGACAGCAGGAAGGATTCCTGCCTCATTAGCTTGGACCAAAAGAATATCACTCTCCAAAATGAGATTTGTGCAGTGAATCTGTGCCTGAATCCAACTGCTGTAGCTGCGTGCATTTTCGAACAGTAGGTGGAAATTGTAAAGTTTTCCGACCTGGAATCAGGCAGGGTTATTCTCTTTGTCCTGTTTTAAGAACAAAGAACATGACAGCACTGGAACAGGCCATTTGGCCCATCAAGACTGTTCCGAAACATGATGCCTTTCCAAATTTAAAAATTTGCTGCCTATTGTTGTCTGTATCCCTCTATTCCTACCTATTCGTATATCTGTCAAGATGCCTTTTAAATGCTTACTATTATATCCACCTCTGCCACCTTCTCTGGCAGTGCATTCCAGGCACTCACCATCCACTGTTAAAACAAACTGCCCCCTCAGCTCCTTTAAACTCCACCGCCCCTTTTTTTTAATCTTAAATCTATGTCCTTTGGTAATTGACATTTCTAGCATGGGAAAAAGGGTCTGACTACCCATTCTATTTATTCTTCTTCTAATTTTGTAAATTTTTATCAGGTTGCTCCTCATCCTTTGTTCAAGTGAAAACAAACCAAGTTTGTCCTCCTATTCTCTTGTCCTCATTGTTAATACCCTCCAAACCAGGCAATATCCTGGTAAATCATTTCTGTACCTTTTTCCAAAGCCTCCAAATCCTTCTGGTAATGTAGCGATCAGAACTGTACAGAGTATTCCAAATGTAGCCTGACTAAAGTTCTATACTAGTGCAGTTTGACTTGCCAATTTGTATACTCTGTGCCCTGACTGATGAAGGCAAACATGCCATATGCTGTCTTGACCACTTTTTCCACTTATGTTGCCACTTTCAGGGATCTGTGGACCTGTATACTTAGACCCCTCTGTTTGTTGATGCTATTAAGGGTTCTGTAATTTACTATATACTTCCCTCCTGCATTAGATCTTCCAAAATGCATCCCTTACAGCACGGTGGCTCAGCGGTCACCACTGCTGCCTCGCAGCACCAGGGACCAAGGTTTGATTCAGCCTTGGGCGACCGTCTGTGTGGAGTTTGCACATTTTCCCCATTTCTGCGTGGGTTTCCTCCAGGTGCTCCGGTTTCCTCCCACAGTCCAAGGATGTGCAGGTCAGGTGAATTGGCCATGCTAAATTGCCCATAGTGTTAGATGCATTAATCAGAGGGTAATGGGTCTGGGTGGGTGTTTTAAAAAATTCAGGTCAGGTTCGTAGGAGAGTAGTCTGACACAGAACAAACGACCAAGAGGCGAGTCTGCTAGAATATGGGCATTTTATTCCCCGCATCGTCGCCACAACCAGGTCCAAACAACGGGTCTGGCTTATACTCACTCTACATGTTACCAAAACTGGGAGCCGTCAGTTCTCGTAGAGCGGTTGCCAACAACCCACGCTCGGCGGTTAAACGTAACCCCGGAGCAGACTCACCGAACTGGAGACTTTTCCAGCTGATATACTCTTTTCCAGATATAAACATTCATGTGAACAGCAGAGCAAGGCTAAAAAACACATTCCATTCTGGTTACATACAGATAAGAAGATTCACACGGGACTAAGCAACACCTCCATTCCGGTTAGATTCACACATGTATTGGGACATAATTTTTAACCGTTTCACCACATTCCACTGCTTGGAATTTTACACCACAGTGGGTTACTCTTCAGAGGGTCAGTGTGGACTTGGGCTGAAGGACCTGTTTCCACACTGTAGGGAATCTAATCTAATCTTAACTCAATCTGCTATTACTCCATTCAAAACTCTTGTCGATGTATATCCTGCTGTATTCTGTGGCAATCCTCCCTGTCCACAGCTCCTCCAAACTTTGTGTCATCTCCAAACTTACTAATCAAGCCAATTTAATTTTCCTCCAAATTAATTATATCTATTACAAGCAACAAGGATCCCAGCACTGATCCTTGTGGAACATCTCTGGTCACAGATCTCCAATCTGCAAAGCACCCTTTCACCTACTCTATGACTCTTGTATCCATCTTACCAGATCACCACAGATCCCTTTTGAGATTTCACCTTTTGTATCAGCCTTCCATTAAGGAACTTGTCAAAGGCCTTGCTAAAGTCCATATTGACAACATCTACTACACTGACATCATCAATCATCTTTGTCACGTCCTTAAAAAGCTCTTAGCAAATTTGAGAGTCATGACCTTTCCTGCACAAGGCCATGCTATCTACCCCTAGTAAGTCTGTATTTTTCAATGTGAATAAATCCTATCCCTAAGAATCATCATTTATATAAATGATTTGGATGTGAAAATAGGATGTATAGTTAGTAAGTTTGCAGATGACACCAAAATTGGAGGTGTAGTGGACAGCAAAGGTTACCTCAGTACAACAGGATCTTGATCAACATGCAATATTCCAAAAGTGGCTGAACCAATGTCCTGTACAGCTGCAACATGACCTCCCCACTCCTGTACTCGATACTCTGACCAATAAAGGAAAGCATACCAAATGCTGCCTTCACTATCCTATCTACCTGTGGCTTCACTTTTAATGAACCTGCACTCCAAGGTCTCTTTGTTCAGCAACACTCCCCAGGACCTTACCATTAAGTGTATAAGTCCTGCTAAGATTCGCTTTTCCAAAATGCAGCACCTCACATTTATCTGAATTAAACTCCATCTGCCACTTCTCAGCCCATTGGCCCATCTGATCAAGATCCCGTTGTAGTCTGAGGTGGCCTTCTTTGCTGTCCACTACACTTCAGTTGTGGTGTCTATCTGCAAACTTGCTAGCTATGCCTCTTATGTTCACATCCAAATCATTCATATAAATGACAAAAACTAGTAGACCCAGCACTGATCCATGTGGCACTCCACTGGTCACAGGCCTCCAGTCTGAAAAATAGGCCTCCAGTCTGAAAAACAACCCTCCACCACCACCTTCTACCTTTTGAGCCAGTTGAGGGGTGACATAATAGAGGTTTATAAAATCATGAGGGGCATAGATGGGATGGATAGACAAAGTCTTTTTCCCTGCGGTGGGTAAGTCCAGAATTAGAGGGCATAGGTTTAGTGTGAGAGGGGAAAAATGTAAGAGACCACATTTTCATGCAGAAAGTGGTACGTGTATGGAATGAGCTGCCAGAGGAAGTATGGAGGTTCGTACAATTGCAACATTTAAAAGGCATTTGGATGGATCTATGAATAGGAAGCATTTGGAGCGATATGGACCGGGTGCTGACAGGCGGAACTAGACTGGGATATCTGGTCGGCATGGACTGTTTCCGTGCTGTACATCTCTATGACTCTAAATGGGGAGGTAATTAGTAGTATTATCGCTAGACTATTAATCCAGAGACCCAGGTCATGTTCTGGGGACCCGGGTTCGAATCCCATCACATGAGATGGTGGAATTTGAATTCAACAAAAATCTGGAATTAAGAGTCTAATGATGATGCCTATGAACCCATTGTTGATTGTTGGAAAAATCCACCTGGTTCACTAATGTCCTTCAGGGAAAGAAACTGCAATTCTTACCTGGTCTGGCCGACATGTGAGTTGAGACCCACAGCAATGTAGTTGAGTCGTAACTGCCCTCTGGGCAATTAGGGATGGACAATAAAAGCTGGCCTATCCAGCAATGGCCTCACCCCATGAGCGAATAAAAATAAAAATGGCCCAGTGGCCTGAGGAGTGGTAGATAGAGTTTAATTTAGATAAATGCAAAGCGCTGCATTTTGGAAAAGCAGGACTTAATGGTAAGGTCCTGGGAAGTGTTGCTGAACAAAGAGACCTTGGAGTGCAGGTTCATAGTTCCTTGAAAGTAGTCGCAGGTAGATAGGATAGTGAAGAAAGTGTTTGGTATGGTTTCCTTTATTGTTCAGAGTATTAAGTACACGAGTTGGGAGGTCATGTTGCGGCTGTATAGGACATTGGTTAGGCTACTTTTGGAATATTGCGTGCATTTCTGTTCTCCTTCCTATTGGAAAGATGTTGTGAAACTGGAAAGGGTTCAGAAAAGATTTACAAGGATGTTGCCAGGGTTAGAGGATTTGAACTATAAAGAGAGGCTGAGTATGTCGGGGCTGTTTTCCTGGAACATCGGAGGCTGAGGGGTGACCTTATAGAGGTTTATAAAATTATGAGGGGCATGGATAGGATAAATAGACACAAGGTCTTTTTCCCTGGGTTTGTGGAGTCTAGAACGAGAGAGCATAGATTTAGGGTGAGAGGAGAGAGATATAAAAGAGACCTAAGGGGCAAATTTTTCTCAGAGAGGGTGGTAAGTTTATGGAATGCCCTGCCAGAAGAAATGGTGGAGGCTGGTATAATTACAGCATTTAAAAGACATCTGGATGGGTATATGAAAAGGAAAGGTTTAGAGGGATGTGGGCCAAGTGCTGGCAAATGGGACGAGATTAGGTTAGGATACATGGTTGGCAGACAAGTTGGACTGAAGGGTCATTTTCCATGCTGTACATGTCTGTGACTCTAAGCATCTTCGCCAATACTTTTCCCTACCACTGATATCTGGCTCACCACCATGTAATTTCCTGATTATTCCTGTTGCCCTTCTTAAACAAAGGAACAATTTTGACTATTCTCCAGTTCTTTGGGTTGTCTCCTATGCCTGAAGAAGTTACAAAAATTTCACACAAGATCACTACAATTTCTTCACCCACCTCCCTTAGCATTCTGGAATAGATCCTATCAGGTCCTGGCGGGTTTATCTACCTGAATACTTTTCAAAACACCCAATGCCACCTTTTCTATGTTGACATTCCCTAGAATATCAACATACCCCTCCTGAGACTCAACATCTACCATGTCCTTTTCCTTTGAACACTGATGCAAAGTATTTGTTAAGGACCTCACTCACTTCCTCCAGCTCCACGCATAAATCCCCATCATTGTCCTTGAGTTGACCTACCCTTTGCCTAGCTACCCTCCTGCTCCTTATAAATGTGATGTGGAGGTGCCGACTTTGGACTGGGGTCAGAAGTCTCACAACACCGGGTTATAGTCCAACAGATTTATTTGAATCTGAGCGCTACTGCTTCATCAGATGAAGTGAAGAGAAGTACATAGGCACAGAATCATTACTCAGAGAGATCAAAAGATCATACAAATGGTGTGAGTGGAGTGTCGACAGGCTGAATAACAAGTCTCTGCAGGTGATCACAAATTTCAGACGGTGTAAGTAAAGTATCAACAGCTGAATAGCATGTGAAGGGATGACCTATGATCTGTTTAACTAAGGCAGAAAGATAATTACGAACAATTAAAAATAAGATGGTGCTGGAGGTATGCTGATCATGTTATTCCAGCCATTTGGTGTAAAAGTCACATGCCGAGAGTCTAACCAAAGTAACAAGTAATCCAAAACTCCTCAAACTAATTAAGATAGAGAGATCATAACAGGGCAGGATGTCAAAACAGGGTAGTAAGGAAGATTTCACAAATATAGAACAGTGTGGCAGGGTTACATGTAGCACAACATGAACCCAAGGTCACTGACTTGGCTGCTGCTGCTTTCCTTTGAAAGGGCTTCCCTCAACAGTATACCTTTTTTGACAGGGCAGTGGCCACAGGAGACACCTGTCCTGCCACACTCATGCTTACTCCTCTTCCTGGTGGTCACCCAACACTTTTCTATCTGTGTAGCCCTTACAGGTGCTGTGATCTTGAATGTGCTATCCACAACATTTTCAGCCTCAGGAACTGATTACACAACCTAATCCACTAGTCACCAAATGCAGGTCCCTCACTCCTTTCTATTCCAAGCAGACCATAAAAATGTAGAATATTTTATCTCTCTCCAGACGCTACTTATTCAGTCTGCAAACTGGTTCCTGAACAGCCAAGCCTATGTCCATGATTCTTTTCTCAGTTTTGGTGACTGAACCAACCTCTCACAGAATCCTCGAGGAGAAAGTGAGGTCTGCAGATGCTGGAGATCAAAGTTGAAACTTTATTGCTGGAACAGCACAGCAGGTCAGGCAGCATCCAGGGAACAGGAGATTCGACGTTTCGGGCACAGGCCCTTCTTCAGGAAACAAAGAAGAAGGGCCTGTGCCCAAAACGTCGAATCTCCTGTTCCCTGGATGCTGCCTGACCTGCTGTGCTGTTCCAGCAATAAAGTTTCAACTCTCACAGAATCCTCCTTGGTCATTTCTCACCAGTGCCTCTGTTTGGATGCTCTTTTTCCTGATGAGCAGCAGGTCCTCTGCAATCCCCTTCTCTTTTTCATGGTGACTTCTTCCTTAGTCAGTTCTTACGAGCACCCTCTGTCTTGTTCATGTGCTGACTGGAGCCACTTACTGAGTCCATTGGGAAAGATGTGGGCATTAAGTGGGTGACGATCACCGGTAGTGCATCATTCAGGACAAAGTCTCCTTGTATGTGAATAAAGTTGCCACTTTACAGACTGATGAGCTTGGAGAAGTGGTAGTCTAGTGCTTTTACTACTGGACCCAGATAACATTCTGGGGACCTAAGTTCAATCTCACCATGGTTCACTTACGTCTCTTAGAGAAGGTAACTGCAAATTTTACCTGGTTTAGCCTACATGTGACTCCAGACCAACAGCAATGTGGTTGACTTTTAGAACAATTACCCTTTGGACAATTAGGGATTGTCAATAAATGCAGACCTAGTCAACAATGCCCAGAACCCCCAACGAAATTTTTTAAAACGGGAAAATGGATATATAGTCTTTGATCAGAAGATTTCCATATAGAATTCTGTTGGCTATATATGCTTGTTTGATCTCCAAAACATTGATTTATTAAAGAAAAACATGGACGTTCATTAACATAATTTATTCTGTCACTGTAATCCAGTGATCCTAATTATTAACAGTGGAATCATGAAAGGCAGTCCTTAAAACAATCCTATATTTCCACTAAATTAAATGGTACTAGACCTGAGGTATTGCCAATGTGAAAAATGGCAAGTTGGGTGGTTTGTCAATTTAGATGGTAGTAAATCATATTGTTCCTTATTAATAGCTTACTGAAAGCAACAATATTAAATAATATTTATATTTCTTTTAGGACATTTCAATGTAATTTGAAATGACTGATGTGAAGAGTTTCTTTTAATTGAGCATGGCACGAAATATCTATTGCTTTAAAAATTAGTGTGGTTAAATACTCAGTGAATGTTTGTTTTATACTGCAAAGAGATACAAGGAGTTTGAGCCTCAGTGAGCTACTTATTGTTTAAGTATTAAACCATTAAAAGTGATTTTGAAACCAGACCTAGATATTAGTTTCTTTTAACTAAAAGGAATTTGCATCCAAATACAGAAGGGATTTTCAGTTCTTGCCTGAAGTCTTCATTTACTCCGTAGTGCGTAGTTATGCCTGAGCTGCTTGGGGATCATCTGGAATGAAAGCTCCCAATAGTTGCTGCTGAATAGACCTATAAAATGCACATATCTTTTGATGTGGTATGCAATGGCAGAACCCTCATCATCTTTAGGAACATTTATTGATTTTGCAGTGTTTCAGCTCAAGTATTAGCAGCATTAGCAACTTTTGAAAACAGGTCCTTTTGGTGTGTGTATATTTGCAATGTTTGAAAACAGCTGTACTGCATAAAGAAGGAGGACGCTATTTCTGTTGAGTAGTTTTTTATGCACTTTAGCATGAAAGTTGTAACAAAATAAAACTAAGTAATTTTTATTCCCTTTTTCATTTATTTCCCATTTTAAGTAGTAATCACATTTTTGTTTTGTAAGCATCTTTTAGACTACTTCACTACAACCAGGATAGTGAAAAAGCTTTGGGCCTTTATTGCCCAAGGAAGCATCTTCTTTCAATTCTTATCAACACTGTTTGTGGACAGAAGTAGAGCTTGAAAACCAAGATGATGGATTAAAGCTGCTGCTCTCACTCTAACACAGTGTATTGATATATAAATTTATATATCACATCATTTATATATCCACCTGTGGTATTCTGTTCCTACTGCACACTACCGCAACATACATGCTTGCCTACACACAAACGCACCTACACAATAGAGGAGGTGCTGTCTGATTCACTGTGGCAATGGAGGAGGTCAGGGCCCATTTCAATTCCCCTTCCCACTCCCTCTCCAACATGTCTATCCTTGGCCTCCTCCATTGCCACGGTGAATCAGATCGCAAATTGGAGGAACAACACCTTATGTTTTGCCTGAGCAGCCTACAGCCTGGAGGTCTTAACATTGAGTTCTCCAATTTCAGATAAACTTCCTATCCATTCCCCAACTCCCTCTCCAGCCCCACCTCCTCCCCTTCCATTCCTACTACCGACTCTTCCTTTCGGTTACCAACCGGATTCATTCCTCCCATCGACCAACCAGGTCGTACCCACAATCTATATTCATCTATCACTACCTCGCCATTCTGACTCTCCCTCCACCCTCCCTTTATCTGCAGCTCGCCCTAACCCCCCCCCCCCCTTTCCTGAAGCAGGGTTATATATGAAATGTTGACTCTCTCCACCACCTGATGTTGCCTGGCTCGCTGTGTTCCTCCAGCCTCCTGCTTGTCTACTACAAAATATTCAAAGCTATTTAACAGCTGGGCTTCATTGCTGCAATTAATCGATCTCCAAATCCTTGAATTTAGTCATCAGCAAGAGGCTGGAAGCTGAGATTTATATTGCCATTGAGTAATTTGTAATTAATAATACCAGTATAACCTTGGAATTAGCCTTGCATTCTGACTTGTCACTGTATTTGAGTGGAAGTGAGGCATCTCACTGGTTTTAAACTCAAAGTAAAGGCATTTCCTTTTGGTATTTGATGTCAGCGTGGCTTGCTGCATAGGTACATCCTGACATTGAGTTGACTTTGCATGAGCACATGCATTTCCCCATGACCTGTCCTACCTGCCTAGCTTCCTTTCCACCTATCCGCTCCACCCTCCTCTCTGACCTATCACCTCCATCCCCATCCCAATTCACCTATTGTACTCTATGCTACTTTCTCCCCACACCCACCCCCCTCATTTATCTCTCCACTCTGCAGGCACCCTGCCTCTATTCCTGATGAAGGGCTTTTGCCCGAAACGTCGATTTTCCTGCTCCTCGGATGCTGCCTGACCTGCTGTGCTTTTCCAGCACCACTCTAATCTCAACTCTGGTTTCCAGCATCTGCAGTCCTCACTTTCACCAAATACGTTTTAAGCTTTTGTGACTGCTCTGCGCTTAAATGGCCTACACCTAATTGTTGTGTGCAGTACAGTTGCCTCAATAGATCCACCATACATTGCAGGGGTAATGGAATTTTTAAAACTTCTCCTGTCTCACATTTCATGCTTGTAAATTGTCCCTGGAAGTTGCCCTGTTACTCTTGTCTAAATTTGACATTTTCAATATAAAACTACTGCACTTGCTACAGCAAGAACATGACTGTATCCTTTGATGTGAATAGAAAGCTTTTTAAATATAAAACGATCTCAACTAGTTTCTGAAATAGCGTGAATCTTTTACTAAAACATAAATTCCTTTGGTGATTCTCTTGACCATCTCTCCTTTGTCTTTCTGATTTTAGGGCGCCAATGCATCTGCTTTGGAGAAAGAGATTGGGCCGGAACAGTTTCCAGTAAATGAACATTACTTTGGCTTGGTCAATGTAAGTTACTGCTCATGTCTTCTGAATCAGTCTTCAAACTAGCATTCCCTTTAGCCATTTCAAAAATGAGTTCGTCCTATTTTTAATCATTTTTTTCTTTTCAAATTGTTGAAATTATATTGGATCAGGTGATGCCTACTTCATAACAGTGGAAGCAAACAATAGTAAAAATTCCAAATAGGGAAATACAAATGCATAATTCTGACAAGTTTGGAAATCCCTTTCCAATTGAAGATATAACATCCATACTTAGAAGTTGTAACATGGAAATTTAGTGATCTGTTCACCCAGTTTTAGCCCCTTTTAAAATACTAATCCTAGTTCCAAGTGAGCATACTTTCATGCATCTGTCTTGATCAGAGCTTTTCGCAAAGTAACTGATCTAATTACACGTGTGGAGGAGGAGTAGATATAACATCCAGTTCTGCATAGCCGGCAATGAAGAGCATAGAGATTGGAAAAATAAAACAAACAAGAGAAAAGCAAATGCATCTGAACCTGAAACTTTGTTATTCATCAACTCTTCAAGAAGTCTTCGAAATCTGTTGTAAGATTGTAGTAATCTAGAACCTTTTTGGACAATATTCTAGAAATAAGGAACCACACCCTACTGGAATTGTCTAGATTAAGCCAAAATTAATACATAATTTCCTCTTACATTGATTATTCATCTTGTTTGAATTTGTCAAGCCCATCGGGTCCAAATACTCTGAATGCAGGCACAGGTTTTTCAAACTGGCCTCATGAACCTGAAATATTCTTTAATCATGATAGGTATAATTTAAGTTTAATAGCAAACTTTTAGAAACATCAATAGCTTGTGTAAAAAATGTAAAGTGAAACTAATATCTCAGCATTGTTTCCTGCATGTTTTGGCAATTGTGATTAAAGATGTTTCTTTCGATTTTAAAAATATGTATATTTGTTCACGTGCTGCTGAATTCTTTCAGGCTTACTGACTTGAATTCAGTAGGATGAATCAGCTGATTTAATATAATCTGAAAGCGTCACTCATGAGCAGTGAGAAAAAAATGACATTACTTCCATATTCCTTACTATACGTTTTTGATTGTTTTTTAACTTTGCTAGTTTGGCAATACATGCTATTGCAATTCAGTTTTGCAAGCACTTTACTTCTGTCGGCCATTTCGGGAAAAGGTTTTGGCGTACAAGGTGCAGCCCAGGAAGAAGGAAAATCTACTCACATGCCTATCTGACCTCTTTAATAGTATAGCAACGCAGAAAAAGAAAGTTGGTGTGATACCACCTAAGAAATTCATTTCAAGGTTAAGAAAAGAAAATGGTAATGCAGACATTTTCTACTTTTTGTAATGCATGATCGATGTTAAAGCTAAATGTTAACGTTATTACAGTTCAAAACTGGAAGCATGTTGAATTGATGTGCAGTGGAAATAATTGTAGGAATATTTTGCTCAAATTGTTGAACTGTGGAGTCAAAATCCTGTTTGTTTTTAAAACCTGCACTAACATCGATTGTACTGTCCCTTGAATGCCTTTAATTTCATCATTTTAAATCTTTGAATATTGAAGCAGTTTTTGAATTAAAGTGCGGCCTACTTTAATACCATAATTAAGTGATTATAAGTTAGGTTGGATAGAAAGAACTGCTAACAAAACAGAAGTTTAATATTATGGGGCAAAAGACATGCTTTTGAAGATTTTGGATTTAAGAGCTTAAGAATGTTAGACGTATGAGCAGAAGTAGGCCATTGCTGCTCTCAAGTTGGAAAAAAAATGGATTAATCCTCCTCGTTACACATTACAAGATCTAAAATAATCTGGTCGTGAGTAGGTTCTGCAATATACTATAAGAAGCAGTCCCTGATATACTCTACAAATTTGTCTCCAATGGTACCCTTGCATATCTGATTATCCAGTCACGATGCAGATTAAAATCACCCATGATAATTGTCATCTTTATATGTCTCTGTTACATCCCAGTTTATACAGTTTATCCAACCGTGAATCAACTCTTTGAGGACCTATAGATGACTTGTACCAGTAATGTTTCCTCTTGCTGTTCGTTACTTGCACTCGATTCCGGATCACAATTCATTACACCTGACAAAGCAACCCCAACTCATTTTCCTTTTTGCCCTGAATACCCTTGAATATTAAGATTCCAGTCTTAGCTTTGTGACCATGTCTCTACAATAAATTTAAAGTTGTAGCCATTTATTTCGACTTATGCATCAACTCATTAATCTTATTACAAATACTGCATGGATTTAGATAAAGAATCTAAAACTTTGACTTTTTAACCATCATTACTTACTCATTCTAAATTCTGCTGCACTCTTGTGCGTATATTTTCAACCCTTTCTTGCCACACTTGGATTAATGTTTGCCTCTTCACTATCTTGCACCTCTGCTCTTTTGTTTCATTTTGATTTTTTAAATATATTTACCTTCACTTGAACCATCTTCCCTGCCAATTTAAAGCCCTTTCCAAAGCCCTAATATATGAACAGGACACTGCTCCCAACATGACTCAAATGAAGACCATCCCAATGGAACCACGCTGTCTTTCCTCAGTACTGATACAAGTGTGCCACGAATCAGAACCTGTTTTTCCCACATGAATGTTTGAGCCATGCATTTCCATTTCTATTTTAGTTAATCCGTGCCTCGCGCAGAAGTTGGTTAAACCTTTTCAGCAGAATAATTGTTCAAGTAGATGCATTGATAAAATTTATAATGAACTATGAATTTTGCTTCTGATGGTACAAAGTGCTCTTTGATAAAATGAATATGACAGTAATAGCAATATTGCAATTTAAATCCAAAAAACAGATTTCCATAGTTTACTTATGTTCTCTCTTTTCAATATGATGTGGTACTGCAACACCCATCTCTTTGTAAACTGTTGACCCAAAGAATAAGTTTAGATGGCTCCTTGTTTTGTTGGGGGATGATGGGAATTACTTTTATCCTTTTTTTGAGATAAAAGGGAAGATTCGTGGTGATATAATTGAGGAAATCAGTGTTGATCAAAATGTAATTCAAGTCTGATCAGTTACTGACACCCTCTTTTTGATGTTTCCAGAACTGTTTGATAATTATATGCAACAAGATGCACACGAGTTTCTGAACTACCTTTTAAACACAATTGCTGACCTATTACAAGAGGAAAAGAAACAAGAGAAACAGAATGGCAAACTGCAAAATGGCAATGTGGAAAATGAGGAAAGTGATAAAACAGAACCAACCTGGGTGCATGAAATATTTCAAGGAACACTAACAAATGAAACAAGGTGTCTTAATTGCGAAACTGTGAGTTTCAAAGGAAAGTGTTGAAATCTATAATGAGTGTGTGCTGAAATTGCTAACAGTGCTGGACAAGTAGAGCCTTAAATTCACCATTTTGTTACCAAAACAATCCCATAATTGTGCTGCTGTTCTTGCTGCCAAATCTGCTGTAATTTTTTTGGGTATTTGCAACTTTATGGATTTGACTTGATCTGGTGCAGCTCTGTAGAACCACACATTAGTGAAAGTCGCCAGAGGTGAAATGAATAATCCATTACAGATGGATGACTGGTATTGGACATGTTCTGATGTAGTGCTGCATCAGATATTGCCTTTATCCTTTTAACCTTTTGTAGGTTTCCCTTTGCATTTCCTCTGGATCACCTTCCTACCCTTTCACCCCCTCTCCATTGTCAAAGGAAGTACAGTACAAAAATAATCATGAAATAATTCTAACTAATATTTTGACGTTAAGTGTTGTGTTTTCTTTCTCTACAGGTTAGTAGTAAAGATGAAGATTTTTTGGATCTTTCAGTTGACGTAGAACAAAATACTTCAATAACTCATTGTTTAAGGTAGGTTAGTGTGTAAAGGTTTTTACGCACATAAGTATTATTGGAGGTTAATTATGTGCATCTTAATGTACATTCCTAGTAAAAGGCTAGAGATATGAAAGGATTATTTGCAGATTTCTGAAAGGTATCTTATCTCTGGTCCTAAAATGATGATTAGTTTCTCAAATTTTGATATTGCAAACTGCAGATCAATCTATGCATACTAAAACTGGACAACTCCAATCCTGGTTCAGTTTGAATTTGAGTGTGGACATCTCCAAACTTCGACTGGGACTGCCATAGTGTTAAAGGTTTAGATGGAGAGGAATTTCTTAAGTGTGTACAAGACAATTTTCTGATTCAGTATGTGGATGTAACTACTAGAGAAGGTGCAAAACTTGACCTACTCTTGGGAAATAAGGCAGGGCAGGTGACTGAGGTGTCGGGGGAGCATTTTGGGGCCAGCGACCATAATTCTATTTGTTTTAAAATAGTGATGGAAAAGGATAGACCAGATCTAAAAGTTGAAGTTCTAAATTGGAGAAAGGCCAATTTTGACGGTATTAGGCAAGAACTTTCGAAAGCTGATTGGGAGCAGATGTTCGCAGGTAAAGGGACGGCTGGAAAATGGGAAGCCTTCAGAAATGAGATAACAAGAATCCAGAGAAAGTATATTCCTGTCAGGGTGAAAGGGAAGGCTGGTAGGTATAGGGAATGCTGGATGACTAAAGAAATTGAGGGTTTGGTTAAGAAAAAGAAGGAAGCATATGTCAGGTATAAACAGGATAGATAGAGTGAATCCTTAGAAGAGTATAAAGGAAGTAGGAGTATATTTAAGAGGGAAATCAGGAGGGCAAAACGGGGACATGAGATAGCTTTGGCAAATAGAATTAAGGAGAATCCAAAGGGTTTTTACAAATATATTAAGGACAAAAGGGTAACGAGGGAGAGAATAGGTCCCCTCAAAGATCAGCAAGGCGGCCTTTGTGTGGAGCCACAGAAAATGGGGAGATAATAAATGAATATTTTGCATCAGTATTTACTATGGAAAAGGATATGGAAGATATAGACTGCAGGGAAATAGATGGTGACATCTTGCAAAATGTCCAGATTGCAGAGGAGGAATTGCTGGATGTCTTGAAATGGTTAAAGGTGGATAAATCCCCAGGACCTGATTAGGTGTACGCGAGAACTCTGTGTGAAGCTCGAGAAGTGATTGCTGGGCCTCTTGCTGAAATATTTGTATCATCGATAGTCACAGGTGAGGTGCTGGAAGACTGGAGGTTGGCAAACGTGGTGCCACTGTTTAAGAAGGGTGAGCCTGACCTCAGTGGTAGGCAAGTTGTTGGAGGGAATCCTGAGGAGGGACAGGATGTACGTGTATTTGGAAAGGCAAGGACTGATTAGGGATAGTCAACATGGCTTTGTGCGTGGGAAATCATGTCTCACAAACTTGAGGTCGGTGCTGGGTCCTCTACTTTTTGTCATTTACATAAGTGGTTTAGATGCGAGCATAAGAGGTACAGTTTGTAAATTTGCAGATGACACCAAAATTGGAGGTGTAATGGACAGCGAAGAGGGTTACCTCAGATTACAACAGGATCTGGTCCAGATGGGCGAATGGGCCGAGAAGTGGCAGATGGAGATTATTTCAGATAAATGCGAGGTGCTGCATTTTGGGAAAGCAAATCTTAGCAGGACTTATACACTTAATGGTAAGGTTCTGGATTAGTGTTGCTGGAAGAGCACAGTAGTTCAGGCAGCAACCAAGGAGCTTCGAAATCAACGTTTCGGGCAAAAGCCCTTCATCAGGAATAAAGGCAGTGAGTCTGGAGCAGGGAGAGATAAGCTAGAGGAGGGTGGGGGTGGGGAGAAAGTAGCATAGAGTA
>NC_057724.1:54456284-54485586 GCF_004010195.1 Chiloscyllium plagiosum
ATTGGTTAGGCCACTGTTGGAATATTGCGTGCAATTCTGGTCTCCTTCCTATCGGAAAGATGTTGTGAAACGTGAAAGAGTTCAGAAAAGATTTACAAGGATGTTGCCAGGGTTGGAGGATTTGAGCTACATGGAGAGGCTGAACAGGCTGGGGCTCTTTTCCCTGGAGCGTCAGAGGCTGAGGGGTGACCTTGTAGAGGTTTACAAAATTTTGAGGGACATAGATAGGATAAATAGACAAAGTCTTTTCCCTGGGGCCGGGGAGTCCAGAACTTGACGGCATAGGTTTAGGGTGAGAGGGGAAAGATATAAAAGAGACCTAAGGGGCAACTGTTTCACGCAGAGGGTGGTACGTGTATGGAATGAGCTGCCAGAGGATGTGGTGGAGGCTGGTACAATTGCAACATTTAAGACGCATTTGGGTGGGTATATGAACAGGAAGGGTTTGGAGGGATATGGGCTGGGTGCTGGCAGGTGGGACTAGATTGGGTTGGGATATCTGGTCGGCATGGGCAGGTTGGGCCAAAGGGGCTGTACATCTCCATGACTCTATTTGCTCAATGCAGCTAATCCAAGGGGGTGGCATGGTGGCACAGTGGTTAGCACTGCTGCATCACAGCACCAGAGACCCGGGTTCAGTTCCCGCCTCAGGCGACTGACTGTGTGGAGTTTGCACATTCTCCCCGTGTCTGCGTGGGTTTCCTCTGGGTGCTCCGGTTTCCTCCCACAGTCCAAAGATGTGCACGTCAGGTGAATTGGCCATGCTAAATTGCCCATAGTGTTAGGTGTAGGGGTATGGGTGGGTTGCGCTTCGGCGGGTCGGTGTGGACTTGTTGGGCCGAAGGGCCTGTTTCCACACTATAGGTAATCTCATCTAATCTAATGTAGGTAATCTAATAATGACCAAACAAAATAGAATTTCCCCATCTACTGCTTAAGCAATAGCAGTGACAGCTTACATCAAAATTTTAACTTTAATCCTGCCTTAAAAGATAACAAATGCAAGGAACGAAAGGGAGAAGCTTTTAAAAACAAAAACCCATTGGGTAGCTATTACTACTCACTGGGATAGTGTGCTCGAACTCGAACCCTGTTATTCCTTGAATCATTCCAAAAGTTAAAGACTTCTTAAAAAAAAATGCGAAGTTTCCCAACTTACCTAACGTTGAGGCCCAGCTTGACAGAAAGTACAGACCATATTTCTGTACTGACCAATAATTACTATTTATTACAACTGATCAGATTCTAGCCCTCTTATAAACTTCCCCTTACACACTGACAAATGGACAAACAAACCGGGTAGAAAATAGATTTTGGCAAAGGGGAAAAAAATTGGACAGACCATTGTTCCAGGTAGTGTTAATGAAATGATCATTATGACTCTTCTGCTAGCCAGCTCTTTGTTTCAGACATCTTTCTTTAGTTACATTCATCGACTGCAAAGGAGCAGAAGTTGGCTGGTTCCCTGATAAAAAGTGTCCAACTTATCAGTTAAAATCACACTTTACAACAACTGTTGCAGAATAGATAAATTAGTTTTTTTCAGATTTACAGTGCGTTCTGGCTGCAGCGAACGGAGACTGCTCCTGAGCTGGGGGGCTGATTGCTTCCCCCTCTGTAATGTGTTCCCAGATCTAATCCTTTCAGTTCTCTAAGAACCAATCTCTCGGTTGTCGGCTGACATAATGTTTCTATCATTGAAAATTAGTCAGTAGTCCATAGATCAGTCAACTTTTTGTTTCCAAAAAAGGCTTAACCTATACATTCACTATGCTCTAAATCCTCTGTGTTTCAAACTTCAATTGCTGCTTCAGCAATTGAAACAACTTCAAACAGTTGTTTACACAATGCCTCGTATGAAGCCTGGTTACTTGCTTTAAAAACTGCAGCCACCCTTTCAAACACTGGATCTTAAAACACTTTTTTATTTCAGTCCCAGTTTTTCAAAACAGTTAGCGAAAAGGCGCAGTCATTACAGTCACAAACTTCAAATTTTGAAATCAAACTTTAAAAGAGCATAAGAAATAATTGTATTTTACGAACATATAAGTTACAGAAGAAAAATTAAAATAGGAATACAGCCTGTAAAGAAAGAACAAGTTAATCTCAAAGGTAATGTGGAAAAATGGCAGATGAACCAATAACTACTGTGCCTGAGACTTTGATAAAGAAAATAATGAATTAGACGCTACCAGAAGATGTGCCGAAAACCGAAAGAGTTGTGACATGCAATATTGAATAAATCACAAAATTTAAGAGGTTAAAACATCAAGTCTGGATATGGAATCACACATAGTCAGGAGAAAATAGAGATGGAGAGAATGGCACGGACTGGTTTGCTGTACAGTGAGGCAGCATTAACTTGATGGGCTGAATGCCTTCCTTCTTTGCCATAAAAGTCCAATTCGATCAAAACCTGGAAATTATAGGACAAGCAGTTAGTGTCTGTGATGTTAAAGATATTGAAAGCATGCTAAAAGAATTGATAAAATATCGAGTGAGAAAAACCATTTCAAAGAAAATAGTGACCAGTCATGACAAAATATTTAATTTTCCTGAATTCGTTTGAAAGATGAAAGAGTGGAAAGAGTAGACATGGGTAACGTTATGTATGTGATATACATGGATTTTCAAAAGACATTTGATATGGTTACCTCATGATAAAAGTCTGAAAGTTTTGCAGTCAGGAAGCTGAATACATTGCAGGTTGAGTTTAAAAAAAACACAAAGAATAGGGTAAAGGGTGTATATTCAGAGGAAGGCTAAATAGTTGTTCCATATGGATCAGTTTTGGTGCCATTGAGATTCATAATTTAGATTAATGATTTGACTGAGGAATGAACAACAGTATCAACATTTAAAGATAATAGCTGAAAATGTTTTGCTGGAAAAGCGCAGCAGGTCAGGCAGCATCCAGGGAACAGGAGAATCGACGTTTCGGGCATAAGCCCTTCTTCCTGAAGAAGGGCTTATGCCCGAAACGTCGATTCTCCTGTTCCCTGGATGCTGCCTGACCTGCTGCGCTTTTCCAGCAACACATTTTCAGCTCTGATCTCCAGCATCTGCAGACCTCACTTTCTCCATTTAAAGATAATACCAAACTGACAGATATAGCTAACACTGAGGAAGAATGCAACAAGAGTACATGTAAACATTGGCCAAACTAGGCAATTATGTGATACGTTAACTATAGATAATAGGTAAATTGATACTTTGGTCAGAAACACAATCATTACCTATACCTTAGAGAATATTTTGGTTTTAAATTGAATGGGTTAGAAGAGTAAAGGGAATTTGAAATGCTGGAGAACAAACCATGAAAAACAGCCTCTGAAGGAGGAAAGAAATGCTCAGAAAGCACTGGGATTTATTTGTAAGGTTATCAAATTCACAAGTAATGATGTTATGTTAACTTCGTGTTGGACTTTAATCAGGCTGCACTTCTGGTTTCCATATTATAAAATTGTCATCAAACACTGGAGAAAGTACAATGACTTACAAGGATGGTACCATATCTGAGAGATTTCCATTGCTAGGAAAGTTTGGGGTTAAGAAAAAGACTTCAGGGTATCCTCAGAAAGGAATTAAAATTTAGTGGGTTGGACAAGTTTAATATGTACTTCTGGAATAATCAAAAACTGGAGCCATAGCTACAAGATGGTTAGTAAATTAGTAGAGAAATTAGTATACTCTTCTTGCAGAAAAATTAGAATCATGAATCACTACACTGGAAATAGGCAAGTAAATAATTTGGCTGATATATGAAGAAAACTGATGAAGAGAGAAAAACAAATTTATAAATATGCAGAAGGAAAATGAAATGAGAGTGTTTTAAGCAGAGTATAAACACGAGCACAGGTACATTGGATCAAATAGCTGCTGTATATTTTGTGAAAATGAGCAGATGAACACATCATTTTACTTCTGCAATTGTTGTTTGTTGAGACATTCCAGTATTGAGATGAGTGTGATTGCTTTTCACCTGCATTAATCCAAATCTGGGCAACAAAAATAGTAAAAGCAACAAAGAATATTTATTAAAAAAAGTATAAAAAAGACTATGTGTGTCAGGTGATGGCTCAGACATGCCTCTTGTTGAGGTATGGAGATCATGGGATGCATTATTGCGGGTGCTGGAGGAAATGGATAGTGTGTGGAGAGGTGGGAGTGAGGGATCCAGTTTTTTTTTTGGGGGAAGTGGATGGTTGGTGGGGTCAGATTCAGCATGGGTGTCTCCGTGTGTTGTATGGCCGGGTGGCTGGTTTTTGGCTCTCTGTATTCTACTTGCCAGCTGTCAAGATCCTGCGTCATGTATTGTCTGGTTGATTTCTAGTTAGCCGTCTCTAATTTTTTTGGAGAAAGCAGTGGAGCCTAGAGAATGCAGAGAAATATACTTTGATGTTTTAAAAACAGTTCACATTACAAAAGAGCAAGTTTGGGAGGTCTTAGCGAATATAAAAGTGATAAATCAGAGACGACTTCTACAATATCCCAGAATATTGTGGGAAGCAAGGGAGGAAAATGCTAAATCCATTGCAGAAATATTTGCATCATCTATAACTACGGGTGAGGTGTCTGATGACTGGAGTTTGGCTAATATTGTACCTTTGTTTAAGAAAGGCTATAAGGAGAAACCGGGGAACTGTAAACCCGTGAGTCTGACTTCGGTTGTGGGTAACTTGTTGGAGGTGATTATGAAAGATAGGATTTATGAACCTTTAGAGATACACAAATTGATGAGGTTTTGTGCATGGTTGGTTTTGTGGTTTTAAAAATGTGTCCCCGAGTCTTGAAATCCCCTATCCTAGGGAAAAGACAACTGCCATTGACATTATCTATACCTTTCATTATTTTACAACCACATGCATGGTTTTATGCGAGGAAAATTTTGTCTCACAAATTTGATTGAGTTTTTTAAGGAAGTTACCGAAAAGGTTGACAATGGCAGATGTTGTTTATTTCGATTTTCGTAAAGCCTTTGACAAGGTTCTGCGTTGCAGACTGATTAGTAAAACTAGGTTACATGGGATTCAGAGTGAGCTTGCCGATTGGACACACCGTTGGCTTAACAGCAGGAGCCAGAGAGTGATAGTGGAGGGATGCTTTTCAGACTGGAGGCCTTTGACCAGCGGTGTTTCAGAGGGATCCGATCTGGGTCCTCTTTAGTTTTTCATCTATGTTCTCATCCAAATCATTTATGTGGGCGGCACCAAAATTGGTGACAAATTTTTTCTAAGATTACAAAGGGATTTTGATCAAGTAAGTCAATGGGCTAAAAAAATGGGAGATGGAGTTCAATATGGATAACTGCGAGGTATTGCATTTTGGGACAACAAACAGGGGTAGGTCTTCTACAATTAATGATATGGCCTTGGGTAGTGTTGTGGAATAGAGGGACCGATGGGTGTAGGTACATAATTATTTGAAGTTTGCATCATATATAAACAGGGTAGTTAAAGAGGCTTAGGCATTTGAGTTGGGAAGTCAGGTTGAGGTTGTACAGGACATTGGTGAGACCTGTTCTGGAATAATGTGACCAGTTCTGGTCATCCAGTTATAGGAAGGATAGAATCAAGCTGAACAGAGTTGCCAGGTATGGAAGGCTTGAGTGATAAAGAATGGCTGGATAGGCTGAGAATTTTTTCACTGGAGCATAGGAAATTGAGAGGCGACCTGATAGACGTTTGTAAAGTAATGAGAGGTATAGATAATGTTAATAGTAGTTGTCTTTTCCTTCAGGTGGGGGATTTCAAGACTAGGAGACATATTTTTAAAGTGAAAGGAAAAAGATTCAAAAATGACATGAGGGGCAACTTTTGTACACACAGGGTGGTTTGCATGTGGAATGAACTTCCTGAGGAAATGGTGATGCGGGTGCAATTCCAATATTTAGAAGACATTTGGATAGGTACATAAATAGGAAAGGTTTAGAGGGATATGGGCAGGGTACAGACAGGTGGGACTAGACTAGAGTGGGATTATGTTCTACATGGACTGAAAGATCTGTTTCTATGACTCTATGACAATTCAGCCTATCAAACTTGGACATGCAAACTGCACTTTCCTCCTACCATGTGTTTCCTTCCTTCCCCTCACTTAAGGAATACTCAGTTGATTTCAATATGTCATTTGTAAAAAGGATGTAGATTTGCTCACTGAGCAGGAAGGTTCATTTCCAGATGTTTCATTACTCTGCTAGGTAACATCTTCAGTGGGCCTCCGGCGAAGCAATGCTAAAAATTCCTGCTTTCTATTTATATGTTTGGGTTTCTTTGGGTTTGTGATGTCATTTCCTGTGGTCCTGTGTAAAAAGTCATAGTCATAGACATGTTTAGCATGGAAACAGACCCTTCTCCATGCCGACCAGATATCCCAACCTAATCTAGTCCCATTTGCCAGCACTTGGTCCATATCCCTCCAAACCCTTCCTGTTCATATACCGATCCAGATGGCTTTTAAATGCTGTAATTGTACCAACCTCCACCACTTCCTCTGGCAGCTTGTTCCATACACGCACCACTCTCTGCGTGAAAAAGTTGCCACTGAGGTCTCTTTTATATTTTTCCCCTCTCACCCTAAACCTATGCCCTCTAGTTCTGGACTCCCACACCCCAGGGAAAAGATTTTGTCTATTTATCCTATCCATGCCCCTCGTGATTTTATAAACCTTGATAAGTTCACCCCTCAGCCTCTGACGCTCCAGGCAAAACAGCCCCAGATTGTTTAGCCTCTCCCCATCGCTCAAATCCTCCAACACTGGCAACATCCTTGTAAATCTTTTCTGAACCCTTTCAAGTTTCACAACATCCTTCCAATAGGAAGGAGACCAGAATTGCACACAGTATTCCAAAAGTGGCCTAACCAATACATGTAGCAGAACAGCAATTATTCTAGTCTAATTCCCTCATTCAGCATAAACTATCATCAAGTTCTTGCTACGTTGAGATGTTTATCCACAAGGCAAAAAATGCAACACAATGCAGGACAAAAAGACAAAACTCTTAGTAGTGCTTCACTTCATTCCCTAGTGGAAGCAGCTATTAATATTTGCCATTGTTGAGTTTGCTCTGCCCTGTAAAATGAGTTTCAACAAAAGGTGGTTTCAGTCACTCCAATACTAACTGTGGCAGATTTCCCCAGGTCACTTAAAATCCACTCATGAGAACTAACACAGTGGAAATCAGCCCACCATGTTCACAATGTGACTAAGGCACAGCACCAAAAAAAATGCTCCCCATATACCAGAAACCACTTGGTTATAGACACTGAAGCACATTCCAGCGACTATAGCTGAAGTGAAAGAGCATCTTTGACCATTTCAGCTCACATCTGTAATCCATTCTTAAGTGTAAAGGAGAGACTCAAATTGGGGGCAATTTTAACCTTATTTGCTCATTAGGAATGTGATGGGAACAGATGTCATCCTGATTTACACCCATCCAGTATCACTGTCCATAATGGATGGGATCAGAAACTACATCCCATGTGATCCCAAAGATTTCCTGCTTCCCAAGCTAGATTAAAATTGCTCCGTGTGAACTAATGCACAATGTGACAAAGCAGCAATCTTCTCAAATAGTTTAAGCATACTTGTAGACAGATAGCAAAGTATAGAATCAATATTGAATAGTACTATTTATTTTCCCATAACCCTCAAATCCTGTAAACATACGTTCATCCAACTCTTTATTTTTGCAAAATAACTGTATACTGACACAAATGGTTACATTTTCTGGGAGTCCACATATTCAGCATGCCATTTAAGGGTAGAAATTCCTCAAGCTTAAGCAGGGATGGAAGTTGTGAATTTTAGATGGATATACATCCATTACAAAATTAAATTTGTGATTGCCATTTCTTACTACTTAGTCATGCCATAAAAGATGATAGACACCTGGATATTTGAAACAGGATCAAAATGTCTATTTCTGATTTTGATCAGATTTAAAGATTACCCACTTACTTTTAGATATCTCCTGCACAGAATATTTGGATAGGAGCCTCCTGTTAGAAACCTGCCCAGGAATTCTCAAATTTAACAGTGAAGATCTTTGTGTTACCACTATTGGGGATGCCCTCATTTGACTGGGTTATTAAAGTCAGGCCCCAAAATCCACCAGAAGAGCACAGAAGATACTATGCCATTTTTTTGAAAGAAGAATTATGTTTTCCAGTATCCTGGTCAATATGTGTTCCTTAACTAAGATAAATGAAACAAATTATCTTGTGGTAGTAATTTCTCTCATTTGTGGAATCTTTGTTATGCCAAAATTGATAGCAATATTTGCATACATTATAATCGTGACTCATTATCAAAAGTGCTCAATTGGCTGAGAAGTACTTTGGAATGTATCATGGTGGTGAAAAGTTCTACATAAATACAAGTTTTTATAGTTTGTCTCATTCGTTTGAATTTTATGTTGGTACTCACTTCCTCTGCTTCCGTTGGCATCTGATCAATACATTCACCACCATGTGAATATAATGGCTCACTTTTATGCTTTAAAGATGACATGGGCTCCAATTGAAACTAAATTTAATCTGATTTGTGTTACTAGATCTATTTTATTTTGTTTTAAACAAGAAAAGCCCTGTGTAGCAGGCATTGAGGTTATGCATCGCAGAAGTGATTTCATTAGGTAACTATTCTTAGTGAAAATTGGATATCTTGGGATCTTTGCTTTGATGATTTTGCTGATTTTTATCCAAAAGAATTGAATTATATGTTAAGGATAATTGTCCTGTTAATGAACAGAATAATTTCCATTTAATGTAAAGGTGTAAATAAAAAGTGGAGAATCTTTCTTGCCTAATGAATACCTAATAAAACTGAGAACAATTCAGAAGTTAAGCATGAGGTTATATGTCATTTATATATTATAGTTCTTCTAGGTGGTTACAATAACTGGGAGTACACTGATGTATGTATCTTTCATTGACTGGTTGGATTGAAGCTCAAGTCTCTGAATTTCTCTTAGTCTTGCAATGCTTGCTTACTTCTTTTATAAATTTGTTATACTCCGTTTGAACCACATAGTTTTGGGGTCACTGCTTCTAAATTGTGAAGTTGCACAATCCCATGATACAAACGTATAGACAACTTTACATTGGGTATTCTTCTGTTGAGGAGAAAGTGAGGTCTGCAGGTGCTGGAGATCAAAGTTGAAACTTTATTGCTGGAACAGCACAGCAGGTCAGGCAGCATCCAGGGAACAGGAGATTCGACGTTTCGGGCACAGGCCCTTCTTCAGGAATCCTGAAGAAGGGCCTGTGCCCGAAACGTCGAATCTCCTGTTCCCTGGATGCTGCCTGACCTGCTGTGCTGTTCCAGCAATAAAGTTTCAACTATTCTTCTGTTGAACAAATTTTTTCCCATCTAGTTCCTGCCCCCTTTTCTTCCCATCACCCCCCCCCCCCCCACTTACTTCCTCCCCATTCGACTTCCTCACCCCATCCAAACCATCCTTGATTTCAGTCCCTTCATTCAGAATGGAGTTTTCTTCCAAAACTGATTTGAGTTGGAAACAACAATCTGTCACCCCTCCTATTACTCCCCCATCCTTACTACACTTTCCACTTTCCTTTCTTGCCTCTCCTATAATCTCCCACAAACATAGAAGACACGCTGTTTCTCCCATGCAGTGTGCCAAATTGCTTAAATAGCAAGATGTATCTTACTGCCTGCAACAATCCCAGTGGGGTCCCAATGTACTTGAGTCCTATACGTAATAACTATTCAGTGAAATTCATCTTTTTAATCAATTTGTTTGCCAGTTCCCACCAGCAGACTTTTGCTGCCAGGTCCTGAGATTTTCAGCCTTCAAATAGAAACTTTTACATGAGGATAGTGATCTAACAGTTTTATTAAAAGTGCATTTGCTAGGTTTTATTATTTGTAAAGTGCAAATAATAAAGTTTGTGCATGACATCTAAACAGTTATTTTAATGAACAGATTTTCTGAAATCGTGCATCAGTCTAATGTATTTAGGAAGATTTTCAGCATCATATATAGACCATAAGCCAACTGATCACCTCTTTAGTGAGTTTAGTTATCATTTAAGTGGTTCAACATTATAGAAGTCAGAGGATTTTGCAAAAGGTCAGTGTTGATTAAGCTGAAATGTGGTTGGGGCTGCTACAGTTGGTTTTATAGGTTCATCTCAGATGAAAGATAAAATATAGCAACCATTCTCAATTGATATCCAGTGATCAATATTTATACATGTTAACATCTGAAAAAGAAGCTAGGACTCAGCTTAGCTTTGCTGTCCAAACTTAAGGTGACGGATGGCTGCTTGGCTGATGAATAAGTGCCAATACCATTGCACAATACCAATTATACTTGGTGTAATATATACTGTTTGATTTGTTGGGTTTTAATTTTTGTGTGTCAATATAATGAACAGATTACTTGATTTGACTGGTATGAAATGCGGCCACAATGAGCAAAGAACTTCAAAATTCAAAAAATATATGTAGTTTGAAAACGTAAAAACCGGTGGGATGCACAATCGAAGATGTGCTGTTCAATTTGGCTGTTTATCTGCATTGTGAACGCTGTGTGACAGTTTATGGAATTGAATGTAAAGAAACACAGGACCTGAAGCAAATTACTTTGCAAATGTTAATTAGGGCTTAGTCTGTGAGAAGATTTGTAGCTCGGGTGCTCGTTGTTGTGGTTCTGTTCGCCGAGCTGGGAATTTATGTTGCAGATGTTTCGTCCCCTGTCTAGGTGACATCCTCAGTGCTTCGGAGCCTCCTGTGAAGTGCTTCTGTGATCTTTCCTCCGCATCAAGAGCATTTCCGAACTGACAGCCAGACTACTGCAACCACTAGGACTCATAACAGCACACAAACCAACAGCCACTCTCAGACAACAACTCACCAGAACGAAGGACCCAATACCCAGCATGAGCAAAACCAATGTAGTGTACAAAATCCCATGCAAGGACTGCACAAAACACTACATAGGACAAACAGGAAGACAGCGAACGATCCGCATCCATGAACACCACTAGCCACGAAACGACACGACCAGCTATCCTTAGTAGCCACACCCACAGATGACAAGCAACATGATTTCGACTGGGACAACACTACTATTATAGTACAAGCCAAACAGAGAACAGCCAGGGAATTCCTAGAGGCATGGCACTCATCCATAGATTCAATCAATAAGCACATCGACCTGGACCCAATATACCGACCACTACAGCAGACAGCTGGAACTGACAACCGGAAACCAGATTCAAACCACTACAAATGGCGGAGGAAAGATCACAGAAGCGCTTCACAGGAGGCTCCCAAGCACTGAGGATGTCACCTAGACAGGGAACTAGGGCTTAGTGTTAAGTACAAAGTTTAATTTTATTCTTTGTGAATACATTTAATGCTACTTATATTTTAGAAAGGTGTTTTTTAACTCATGAGTTTGCAGGGTACAAGATATTTAGCTGGTTCTAAACAAACATGTTTTGGGCAAGGGAAGATAATTTAAATTTTTCATTTTCAAAGCTCCTTTGAGGAATGGCTAAACATTTCAGAAAATATCGTTAAGTAACCTGTTAGATGAGTACTCTAAATATAAAATTTTAAAGTACACATTTATTAGGCACTGGAAAGTGAACATGAAAGTATTGAAGGAGAGTGATCTTGTGGTCCACCCACGTCTTCCACAGAGTGTACAATTGACCCTATCTCTCTAACTTGCGCAATGTGTGCTAACCTTTACTGAGCCTATGGGAAAGTCTCAGCTAAAACTGAAACATTGCCATGATTGTCATGGGAAGCTTACCTATGAAGGCATTTATGGTATGTGCTCATCTGTGGAAAAATAAACCCTACTGAAGATGTGGTCATAATATTTCACCTTTGTTTCTTTGTAAGGAAAGGTAATTGTGTCAAAAGTATTTCCAGAGTTTTAATTTTTCAAAGTAAATGCTACTTTATCTAATTTTACTTTAGGGAACAGGACATTTTCAGTGTTTTTCCACTGCTGGGTGCATACCTGTGATAGCAACATCAGGTAAGCTTTTTCTTACTGAGGTGATGGCAATTCAGTTTCAATTAAACTGAAGTTCCCTAGTGCCTTTCCATCCCTTCAGTAATCTTTGTGTGATTCATCGAAATTCTAAACTGCCTAAAAATATTTGTTACCTGTTGTAAATCAGTTTGCCCTCAAAATTATTTCTATATTTTCATTCTTTGCCATTCCTGTTGCCTGCAGAAAACTGGGAATGAAAATTGCAGAAGTTTTTGGGGGGCAGGGAGTAGCAGACTTGAACTTTGTATTTGAGGTGAGCACTGTCACTGCTCGGTAATGAATTGCTTTACCACTTATTGCATTCACTGTCTGTGTCACACGCATCTGATTCAGGTGTTGCACTTAAGGGTGGAGTAAAGTTTGCATCTTTCTTTTGAATCATAATTCTTGTACCAGTGTTATAAAGCCCGCAGTTAGGTTTTTCCTACGTTGCAGGAACAGTCAGAAGTGTTATTGTTCTTCCATCATACCATCTCCACCTATTGTCCCATTCTATGAATCGTTTTTACTAATGACTTCACAACAGGTCTCGGATTGTACATACCTATTATTCTTTTTGCTGTTCAGTTGTAAAATTCTCCATGCCCTTTTGAAGGGGCATTGAAAATACTGCTTTATTCAACCCTTTTGAGACTATATGTATCGTACAGTTGCAATTAGCAACTTACAAGATAGGTTTGGCTGAAAACAGTCCTTAACTCGATTAGTCTCATCCTTCCTGAATGCTGAACTGTTGCAGTATCTCTCTTCCTTAAATTAGTTCAGTTCAAGGTCACAGTATAACTTAAGATCACTGTTTTGGGCTCTACCCCATATTCTTCTTTTGTTCACTCTGGATTTGCCAAACTTTCATTTTAAATTTTTATACGAGATCTTCCTTTTTTCTTCAAGACCCCAATTCTCTGGAGAGAACAGGTCTGTCCAAGATTTGAAATGCTGTTGCAATATTTAGGAAGGCTCTTTAGGCATTTCCTGTGAATTCAAACAGGCAGTTTTTCTCACTTCAAGAACTCTTGCTGTTTTAGCTTTTTATGTACATGGTCATTGTTATGACACGGCAGTGAACCCCTCTTTTAATTAAACCAAACACCCAGAGAAGCTCACCTCACTTCATAATCTGTTAAAATGTGAGTAACAGAACTCCTAAATTCCACTATTTAAGGAAAATAACATCAGTTTATATTTTTTAACTCTAAAGATGAACATTAAACAACAACTATTCACAACTCTAAGCCCCTCTTTCTCTTAGCTGCTTATTACTTGCCTCCAACTCTATAACAATATGCTGTTCCAATAAGACACTTATTAAAATTACATCAACTTAATTTCAAAACCACATAGCCACTGTCATCTTCTATGATTTCACTCTTCGGGCTGCTGAGTTCTCTGGGTCACCTTCTTTCTTTTAACTCTGAGTATGTTTCATGTGAAAAGGTTCTTTCTAATAGCGAGTGTTTCCTAATTTCTTGAATCTGTCCTGATGGCAGTTACCCTCTCTCCAGTTTTCAAAATGCCCGCATTTTTATACACTCAACATGGGATCGTCTCATTGGTTGGATGTTGGCAAAACAATAAATCCAATCTCGGTTGGGTTTTAATATCCTGGGGCATAATTTAAATTGGTTAAATTCAAATTGTCAAAACAGCAACCAACTCTGGTATCCATTTCATATCCAAATGTTACATATTTTCAATTTTCACTACACACTGGGTCTGCCATCTCGTCATATACACAGGTGCTTGTAAGCTCTCAGTTCAGAACAGCATTCACTGTCTCTCGAAGGTACAGTACACACCTTCAACTTCATAACACCTCCCCCCCTTAAGAAAAAAATAATCCATCATAATGGAGAGATGGCTTTTTTTTCCAATTATTAATCCCTTTATAATGAAAAAACAGAGGTCATTAATCTAAGTTATACTTTTCATATTAGTTTCTACGCATGTATATATAATTTTAGAAGCTGTCTTAATCTTATCTACACCTTCTTTAAATCTGCAATAATGCACTTGCTATCAGATTGTTATGACCCACAACATGTACAATTTGTAAATTACAAGTCTGTAACATGAGGTTCCAACAAAATAGTCTCATATTTTTGTCTTTAAATCTTTCCAAGAATGTAAGAGGATTGTGGTCCGTGTACACAACTGTCTTCGACACATTGTTCGTCACATAAACATTAAACTGTTGTCAGGCAGTATCAAACTCAATAATTCTTTTTCGATGGTAGAGTATTTTCTCTGTTGTGGGTTGTTGAGTTCCTTTGCAAAATAGCCAAATGGCCATTCAATTCCATCATGAGCTTCCTGTAGCAGTACAGCTCCAGCCTATATCGCTAGCATTGATTGCATCTTTGAAGGATTTCAAAACATTTGATCTAGCTAAAACTGGTGCACTGGTTAATATTGCTTTTAAATTCTTGGATGCCTCTTGTTCTGTCCACTGAAATTTTGTGTTCTTCTTTAGTAAATCTATTAGTGGTGCCACCATGCTTCTGAAGTTTGGAATCAACTTCTGGTAGAATCCACTTAGTGCCAAAAATCGAAGCACCTCTTTCTTTGAGGATGGTGGTGGAAATGTCTCTTATGACCTTCGTCTTCATGTTCCTTGGTGTCAACTTTCCATGATCGATGTTATGTCCCAAGAACGTTACCTCTGCCTTCGCGAATTCTGTTTTGTTTAAGCTTATCAGTTTTGCTTCTTTTAATCGTTCAAAGATCTCTACCAACTATACCATGTGATCTTTCCATGACTTGCAAAAGATCACTACATTATCTAGATAAACCGCACAATTTGTTAATCTGGCCACAACTCCTTTCTTGAGTCTTTGGAATGTGACTTGTGCATTCTTCATTCCAAAGGGCATCAACTTGAATTGATATAGCCCATTTGGGGTTACAAATGCAGAAATGTCTTTTGCTTTCTCTGATAAAGGTACCTGCCAATAACCAACTTTGTGATGTAAGTGGCTTGACCTACTTTCTCTGTATAGTCCTCCAATCTTGGTATTGGAAAAGAGTCCAATTTTGTTATGGCATTATCCTTCCAATAGTGCACTCAAAATCATTGAGTTCTGTCAAATTTGGGAACCAACATCATGGATGAACTCCACTCAACTCTGACTCCGTATCTTCACTGAGCATCATAACCACTTCCTTCTTTAGGTTTTTAGAGAGGCCTGTAGGGGTGTTGTTTTATCAGAACAGCTTTCCCTACTTCTACCTCATGCAAAATAGCATTAGTCCTCCCCATCTTATTTCTATATATGTCCTCATATTGCTGCAACAAACCTTTCAACTGGGTCCTTTGCTTCTGAGACAGTGTTCATTAACTTATCCCACTCCTCAAGGATTTCCTCATTACTTAATGCATTTTGAGGCAGATCAAACTCCATGACATCTGGATTGGATTCCTCAATCTGCGGGGCAGTAAGTAACACCTGTTTCTCCAGATCCCTGCCTCTATTATGGGTAAGGTTTCAATATATTCACATGATATACCCGATAAAGCTTTTTTCCATTTGGCATTCTTTTACCAGATAGTTTACCTGACTTAACTTTTTCTCAATATGATAGGGACCATTAAACCTGGCTTTAAAGGGATCTCCTACTACTGTTAACAATGCTAATACATCATCCTCACGGGAAGACGTCCAAATTTTAGAGTTTTTATCTGCCACCTGCTTCATTCTTGGCTGTGTCCTCTTCAGGTGCTATTTAGCTAATTGACCTACCTGATTTAATCTGTCCCTCACTTTAGATACATCATCCATGTGTGAGATCTCCGACTTCGGTCCTATCAGTTGCCCTTTAATTAATTTCAAAGGGCTTCTCACTTCATGTCCGAATGTTAACTCAACCTTACTCGATTCGTTTGGGATATCCCTAATGGCAAACAAAATGAATGGGATACCTTCATCCCAATCATTTGGGTAATCCTAACAAATACACTCTTAACATGGTCTCCAGGTCTGATGCTATCTTTCCAAAGCTCCCTGGGATCGAGGATAGTATGCACTTGATTTAAAGTACAGTATGCCCAAAGCTATCCATGACTTCCTTAAATAGCCTAGCAGTAGAATTAGATCCTTGGTCTGATTGAAACTCTCTGGATACCCCTTACCGAGTAAAGAAAGCTACTGACTACTCCTCTACCCTTTTTACCTTAATACTCCATAATGGAATTGCCTCTGGAAATCTGGTAGATGCATCCATTATGGTTAGCAAGTATTGGTTCCCACTTTCAGTTTTAGGGAGGGGACATATGCAATAAATCATAACATGCATGAAAGTCTTTGAGGTGGAGGAGTCCAGAACTAGAGGGCATAAGTTTAGGGTGAGAGGGGAAAGGTATAAAAGATACCTAAGGAGCAACATTTTCATGCGGAGGGTGGTGCGTGTATGGAGTAAGCTGCCAGAGGAAGTAGTGGTACAATTGCAGTATTTAAAAAGCACCTGGATGGGTATGTGAGTAGGAAGGGTTTAAGAGGGAATATGGGCCAAGTGCTGGCAATCGGGACTAGTTTAGGCTAGGATATTTGTTCGACATGGACAAGTTGGACCAAAGGGTCTGTTTCTGTGCTGTACATCTCTGACTAAACACTTCTGCCTGACCTTCTACCTTTTGAGGTTTTTCCTGCAGCATTACATCAAACGGGGTGTCACCTAACTGAACCTCACATCCTTCATCTATCTCTTTAGTTTTTGCTTCTTGCTGTGACTTATGATAGTGGGATCTTGTTACTATACAGTCTGGAAAAAATTCAGAATATTTTTCTTTTATTTCCTCAGTTCCCTGGTCCTTTGGCTTCTCCACAATAGGGGGTGTCATTCCCACCTTCAATCCTGCTAAATTGTTCCCAGGAACAAAGTGCATTCCTGGAACTGATACTCTGTCAATCACTCCCACTGTTATTTCCTCAGTCTTCATTTGGCTATCCAACCTGACCTTACACAGGGGAATGTTAAATTTCTGTTCATCTATTCCACAAATAACCACTCTCTCGGGTAACATGTAAGAAAGAGTGCAAACACATTCATCTCTTACTATTAGAGACTGATTAGCTCCCGTATCTCTCAAAATTGTAACTTCTTTCCCTTTCCCCCTATACTTCAGAGGTGAAGTCTTTATAGAGATCAGGCACTAACTCAATATCCAACCTCTGCCTAGGCTGTGCACTGTCCTGCAGTTCCTCGAGTTTTCTTGGAGTTTCCTTTACTGCTTTCATTAATCCCACTGGCTTAGCCTCTTCACCACATCTTTTCCCACAGTACCTTTCTTCAATGACCAGCGCTGAGATCTTGCATGTTCCACCTTATGGCAGTGAAAACATATTTTCCCAGTGCCCTCCTTAAACCACCGGCACTGTAATTCTATGTGTCCCACTCTATTACGGTGAAAACACCTGAGGCCTTTCACCTTTCCAACCTCTTCAGTTTCCTTTTTCACATGTGGGGAAACCATTACCAGTGTACTCTACTCTTTGTTGTGAAGAATCTCCCCTTCTCTCAATTTCTATTCCTCACAGGATGAAATTCCAGTCAGAAGCTAAATTTCACCTTGTACAATAACGCACATTCATCTGTCATCTCTGCCAGTCTTCTCATTTCATGAACTTTCTGTTCATCCACAGGTATTCTTATCATCTCTGGAAGTGAGTTTTTAAACTCCAGCAGAATAATCTGTCTTAGAGCCTCATAGCTCTTATCTATTTTTCAGGCCTGCATCCAACTATCAAAATTGCAATGTTTAATTCTTTTGCACTCTACATAAATTTGATCTGGTTCCTCCTTTGTTTCTGAACCGCTGTCTATGCACTTAATGCATAAGCATGTCAAAGTAGTTTGACATTTGCATAATCTCTTGACCCCTCATCTAACAGTGCTGCAAGTACCTCACTAGCTCTGCCCACCAGCTTAGTCTGAACTAGCATTACCCACAAGTTCTCTGGCCACTGCATCTGCTTAGCCAATTTTTCAAATGAAATAAAGCTTTGACATCTTTCTCATCAAAATGTGGCAACGTTTTAATATATTTATATATATCATTATCTTCTCGCTTCATCTCCATCCTGTTAACTTGACTTTCCTGACAAATTTCCAACTTCTGAGGTTCAAATTTTCTCTCCCTTTCTCTTTTTTTCTCTCTGTTTGCTCAGCTAAAAACCTTCTCTTGCTTTCTTTTTTTTCTCTCCTCACTTGACTCTTCTTTCCCTTTATCTTCTAACTCACTCCATTCTCTTCTTTCCCTTTCTTTATCTTCTAACTCCATTTGCCTCAATTACAATGTCAATTTTTCTAACTCTACCGCACTTGTCTGTTTCTCTGATATACCCAAGTGCTTGACCAATTTCATTACAATTTCAGCTTTCCTTTTGTCCCTGGTTAAATCCAATTGTAACCTATTTGCTCATTCTAAAAGTATGTCCTTCCTCTGTCTTTCTAAACTTTCTTGGCAAATTTGGGAAGTTTTATTTAAAAATCTAGGATGTTTAAACCTACTGGGACTTTTTGTACCCCAAATCTGTCTAAATCTCAGACTGGATCTGTCTAAACCTGTCCAAATCTATCCAAATCTCAGAACTGAGTCCCCAAACTGTTACAACACGGCAGTGAACCCCTCTGTTAAATAAACCAAACACCCAGAAAAGCTCACCTCGCCCCGTAACCTGAGAACTTCCAAATTCCACTACTTAAAGAGAAGAATATCAATTTATTTTTTTAAACTCAAAAAGTGAACATTAAACAACTATTCACAACACTAAGCCCCTTTTTCTTAACTGTTTATCACCTGCCTCCAACTCTATAACAATATGGTGTTCCAATAGGACACTTATTAAAATTACATCAAGTTAATTTCAAAACCAAACAGCTGTTGTAATCTTCTGTGACTTTGCTCTTCTGGTTGCTGAATTCTCTAGGTCACCTTTCTTTTTACTGTGGGTATGTTTCATATGAAACGGTACTTTCTAATAGCGAGTGTTATTAATTTCTTGGATCTGTCCTGATAGCAGTTGCGCTCTCTCCAATTTTCAAAATGCCCACATTTTTATACTCCCAACATTGGATCTCCTCATTGGGCTGATGATGGCAAAACAATAAATTCAAATCCGATTGGGTTTTAGTATCCTGGGGCATAATTTAAACTGGTTAAATTCAAATTGTTGTCAAAACAGCAACCAACTCGGGTATCAATTTCACAGCCAAATGTTACATATCTTCACTTTTCCAGTACACTCTGGGACTTCCATCTAGTCAAATAAATAGGCGCTTGTAAGCTTTTAGTTCAGAACAGCATTCACTCTCTCTTAAAGGTACACTACATGCCTTCAATTTCATAACATCATTGCTACATTGAGTTTTGTTTTTTTTAGTCTTTTGCACTTTAAGAATGCAAACCTACACCTTGCACCCCATATTGTGTTGACACCAAGACTTGTATCATTGTATTCATTCAAATTACTTCTCTTTTTAGTAGTTGAGAACTGTGGAACTTGTTATTTCCTTCACTCTTTCCATCTCCAACATTATGTGGGCTTTCAAATCTTAAGCTTGATATCACCAAGACTCTACAACCTGATTTGCTGAAATACCTTTGCAATTATATTCAAACGGAATGTGATTCATAGTAAGGACCTTGGATACTTCTTTTTCAAAAACAAAAATGAATCTTCAGCGAAACAGATTGGAGATATGAAAAAGTGAAGTTTATCTTAAAAGTTATTTAGGTTAGAAGTGCACATGAATGTTAATGACAGTCTAGGTGAGGATTGAGCTCGGCTATGATACCTCTTGAATTCAAATAATTTGCCAGCACTCACTACCTGGCATATTATACAAGATTTGTAATTCATCTAGATTTCTGGGGGAAAGATATAACAAAATGGGGTACTTGTAAAACAATGACAGCAGCCAATCATACAGTCAGGCTCTTTGTTTCAAGTAGTAACAGTATTTCTTATTAATTTCATTAAGAGTGTTTCATAATTTTCAGAACTTTTTTGATGTATCCAAAGTGTGCCTCTGTTAATAAGTAATTTTGTTTATTCTACAGAGGATTCAGTAACACTGAGACGCTCTGCAGTGAATATAAATACTACTGTGAGCAGTGTCGCAGTAAGCAGGAAGCACAAAAGAGGTGAACACTTTAATTTTCTAAACAATAAAGTAAATGGTTGGCTTACTAATGATAAAGCTACTTGAAGAAAAGTGCTAAATGAATTTTCTGAACATACTGTAGATAAATCCTAACTGTGCCTTACTTTCTTCCTTTAAAGTTTATACATCTGTTTACTGTGTCATGTCCATGATACCTGAAATTATTTCAACCTGATTATGAAAGCTTTGGGACTAGATTGGCACAGTCAAAGTTATGATTTTTGTTAAAATATAATTACTAGCAAAGCAAATTTGGAACTTTTAAATTCACTTATGTTGCAAATTAAAATGTGCGAAATGACAACATGATCTTATTTTTTCCATTCTTTGCAGAATGAGGGTGAAGAAACTTCCAATGATTCTTGCTTTGCATTTGAAAAGATTCAAGTACATGGATCAGCTCCATAGATACACTAAACTCTCTTACAGGGTGGTTTTTCCCCTGGAGTTGAGACTCTTTAACACATCAGGGGATGCCACTAATCCAGACCGAATGTATGATCTTGTAGCTGTGGTTGTTCACTGTGGCAGGTAATTAACTGCTTGGTTCTGTCCCACTATCTCTCTTGTAAAACCTGTTGCAATGATCTGATATGGTTTTATTCACATTCCATTTTGACATTGAATATTCTTTTTGTTGTAGTAAAACATTTCCTACTTTAATCTGAATAAAAACCAAAATAAATGTGGATGCTGTAAATCAATTTGGATTACAGCATCTGCAGTTTTTCCGGTTTTTATTTCGTATTGAACTCACTGCTACATCTCTTCTAGGCATGCCCACCTTGAAGAAGTTCTGCTCCTCTCTCCAATTGTTCTGAGCAAGGGTCACCGGACCCCAAACATTAATTCTGATTTCTCTTCATGCATGCTGCCAGACCTGCTGAGGTTTTCCAGCAATTTCTGTTTTTTGGGTCATACTTAACCTGCATTGTCAAGCAAGTACATGAGCATGTAAATGGAAGTAATGTACTGGGTGAATTCTAATCATTTACATTTACATTATTTAATCAGTGTAGATATTTGCTAGATTATTTTGTGATCCAATCTTGCATTGTTAGAGTTGAATTCTTGCAACAAAATTCCAAGTATGTAGACTACAGTGAGATGATTAAAGCAGCATATATTCCCAAATTAGTACAGCTTTCTCATAGTCATCTCTTCAGTTGGCTGATGGCAGAAAGGAAGGCAATGAAAAGTCATGCATGAATCATTGGAAGCAAACAAGCACCTGGGTTGATATCCCATATTTCCCATTTAAGGAAAGTTAGTGCATTTTCAGATAGCCAGACACAAAGCAGAGAGACTCATCTCTTGGTTGTCAGCTTAATGAAGTGACAAGACAAAGGGGGGCACAGGACTTGCACAATTGTTAGAATCCAATTACCAAGTTATTAGTGAGAAGTTGCTAAGTTGTCTACACAAGATCATTATTAAAGATGATAAGCAGTAGCCTTGATTAGTATATGGTAAATAAGCATTGTAATACTGGTGAAGTATTCAGGAGTTCAACATTGTTATTCCTGCATAAATATTTTCATCTATTTCTGCTTTGAATGGGGAAAGTGTCAGAAGCATCACCAGGGGTACCTTAAAAAAAAAGTATCAACCTCATGAAGCTACAACACCAGAAAATTGGCATGCAAACTAACTGCAGCAGCATTCAATAGGCAGAGCTATAAAATCCCACTGTCAACAGATCAGCTTAAAACTCTGCATACCTGGCGCATACATTCATAAATGGGGCTTAACAATTATGTAACTAACTGGAGAAGACTGCAGAAATATTCTTATCCTCACTGATAGGAGAGCCCAGTACATCAGAGCAAGAGACCAGCCTGAATTATTTGGATCCATTTAGGCTTTTTCCTGAGGTTTCCAACATCGAAGATGCTAACCTTGAGTCAATTCAATCCACTCCACATGAAATCAAGAAACAGTTAAAGGCACTGGATGCAACAAAGGCTGTGGGTGCTGATAACAACCTGTAGTACTTGAAAGCCTGTTCTCCAAAACTAGCTGCATCACAAATAAAGCTGTTCTAGTATCTATCTGACAATGTAGAAAATATCACAATTATGTCCTGTCCACAAAAAGCCAGACAAATTCATCTGGGCAATTACAATCCCATCGGTCTTCTCTTGGTCACCAGAAGAGTGATGAAGGGTGTCATTGACAATCCTATCTCGTGGCATTTCCAGTTTAGATTCTGGTCAGTTTAGATTCTGCCAATAATATTCGTCTCCTGACCTCATTACAGCCTGTGGACAAAGTTGACTTGTGACTGCTTGTTATGGACCAGGCCAGACCCCCTCAAGGTAGCCCAGAACCTAACATTTCTTGTTATTTTAAGCAAGTGTGAGGTGAAAATTCACCTTATGAGCAGCGTCGCTGGTCAAATCACTCAGTTTTAAACAAAACACGAACAAACGAAAACCAAATTTAGAATAACAACTATTTGAAAGCCCAACTGACATGAAAACGCAACTTAACAAAGACCTGTTCTGATTTCCTGCAACATCCCATAACACTCCCTTGGCAATAAAAGATAAAATCAAACAGGTTCTTACAGGAGAGAAATTGTGGAAGAGAGAGGATCAGTATGGGGCTTTGAGTCCCTAGCTAAAACTTGATCAGCAGTTTCAAACAGACTGCTTACTAAGACTGAACCAGAACAAAACCCTGAATTAGAACTGGCCACACCCCTTTCATTGTACAAGTGTTTCAAAAAAAAACTTTAAAGCGTTTACAAGTAGATATATTTCCAGACGTATCATAACCTCTGCTTTATGACTCCTCTTGAAAAAAATAACAAAGGACAATGTAAGCTTGTTAAAGCAGCAGCATTGTCACGTGCTGTTAATATCAAGTCAGCTTTTGGCTATGTGTGGTGTTAGGGAACCTTGGTATAGTTGACGTCAGTATAAATCAGGAGGGAGCCCTACAATGGTTGGAATCATAACTCGCCAAAAAGGAGCATGCCTGTAATAAAAACACAACGTGCTGGAGAAACCCAACAAGTCTGGCAGCATCTGTGGAGAGAGAAAGAGAGTTCATGTTTCAAATCTATTTGGGAATTCTTCAGAACCACATTCCTGAAGAAGAATCATATCAAACTCAAAATGTTAACTCTTTATCTTCCACAGTGGATGCCAGGTCAGCTGAGTTTCTGCAGCATTTTCTGTTTTAGTTCAAATTTCCAGCATCTACCATAATTTTATTTTTTTAAAAAAGTTGTAATGGTGGTTGTTGGAGCCCAATTGTCTCGTCATTGCTGCAGACTTCCTCAATATAGTGTCTTAAGCTGATCCATCTCTAGCTACTTCATCAGTGACTTCCATTGTATGTCATAGTCATACCGCACAGCCATCAAGTCTGCACCAACAATTACTACCGCTAAAGGCACGCTAATCCCAATTTCCTGCAATCGTCCCATATTCTTGAATGTTCTATTTCAAGTGCTCATCCAAATAATTTTTAAAGGTTATAAATTTTCCAGCCTTCACTACCTTTCCGCACAGTTCATTCCAGATTTTTTCCACCTGCTGAGTGGAAAAGTTTTTTTTTTCCCCATTCCTTCTGAATCTCCTGACCTTTACCCCTTAACCTTGCTGTACAAATATATTACATTTGAGGAAATTTGTGTTTTGAGCCTATGCTCATTTGAAACTGTCCAAAATCCATTTTATGGTACACGTTCCACTGCAGGATCTTCAACAAATAATCATTAAAAATTGAATGTTGTGATTAGTTGAGAACATGCTTCAAGATTGAATGTGAATTAAAGAATTTGAGGCAGTGAGTTGATTCCTTACAAGAAAGTAGCTCATTGATTTTGCTACAAATTTCCACCTTTGAGCATAATTGGCCAGCAAGGTGAAAAAACAATCAGCCAGACTTTGTTTTTCTGATCACATCCGGTTCTACTACAGGACACTGCATGTGTAGATCACAGGTTAGGATGGGAGTGGACATTAGCAGCAAGTAACGGATAAGATTTCCTGAAAAGGTTTCTTCAGTAGTGTGTTTTTTTTTCAAACACTCAAATCACAATCACACCTAAGTATACCTCCTTTCATATTCTGCATCCATTCATCTTCCATCCTCAAAACCAGGAAGATGAAATTCAATGCAGAGAAGAGTGAAGTGATATGCCTCTCTTTGTTCTTGCTATCAAAATATAAATAAATACTACAATTCCAAAGGGGGTGCAGGGTAGGGGTTGTGGGTAGGGGCATGTGTGCAAATCATTGAAGGTGACAGACAGGTTAAGAAAGGCTGATGGGTTCCTAAGCTATCCATGTAGAAGAATGGCATGCAAGACCAAGCAAGTTGTGATGAACCTGAATAAAACTCAGGTTTGGCCTCAACTGAAATGTTGTCACTAATTCTGATAAGAACACTTTAGGAAGAGTGTGAAAACTTTAGAAAGACAGCTAAAAACATTTGATAGTATGGTTCTAGAGATGAAGGATTCCATTTCTTGGATAGACTAGAGAAGCCAGCATCGATCTTCTTAAAGCAGAAGAAATTGATGGAAAAATTCAGAAATATGAGGAGGACAAATGAAGAACTACTACTCCATTGATAGAAGGGTCAAGAACCAGAGGCCACAGATGTGACAAAAAGTGACAAAAAAAGAAGATGGTGACTTGAGGAAAAAATTTTTTTGACAGCGAGTGGTTAGGTTTGGAATCATGGACCCAAGTGTGTGGTGGAGACAGATTCAATCATAGCTTTTAAAATGGAATTTGAAAAGCACCTAGAGAAAAAGTTTGCAGAAGGGACTGGAGAGTGGGACGAGCTGAATTTCTCTTGCAAAGAGCCAAGATGCTCACAAAAATAAAACTGCAACTGCTATAGATCTGAAACCCAAACACACATTGCTGGTGAAACTCAACAAGTCAGGCAGCATCTGTGGAGAGAAAGCAGAGGTATGTTTTGAGTCAGATGACTCTTCATTAGCCAAAAGTCTTCTTTCTGTCTGTAGCTATTCTGTAGTTATCACCAGCACTTTGAAGCTTTGCATTTAGTCATTTTTATGAATTCACAATAACTTTATTCATCACTTTGACATGTTATACATTTCTAACATTACACCACTTGTAATCTGATTTAGTGCAACTAGGTTCACCAATAATAATACATAATGCTTTTCCTTCTAGTGGTCCCAATCGTGGACATTATATCACCATTGTAAAGAGCCATGGTTTCTGGTTGCTCTTTGATGACGATATTGTGGAGGTAATTCTCTGCTTACAATTTTTAGTCTTTTTTTTATTTTTCTTTGCCATCACAATCTTGCACAAAGCAAATCCAAAAATGGAGCAATTAATTTCCACCTTCAAAAGTCATTTTGCAACTGTTGTATAGTTTCTGCTCCATTAAAAAATAAATAACAAATACTTGATGGTCTACCTGGAGGATAAAAATCAACATTGTTTGTGCAGCAGAACCTGTGCTGAACTTAGATTAGATTCCCTACAGTGTGGAAACAGGCCCTTCAGCCCATCAAGTCCACACCGACCCTCCGAAGAGTACCCACCCAGACCATTTCCTCTGACTAATGCACCTAACACTATGGACAATTTAGCATGGCCAATTCACCTGACCTGCACATCTTTGGACTGAGAGGAAGTCAGAGCACCTGGAGGAAGCCACATGAACACGGGGCGAATGTGCAAACTCCACATAGACAGTCACCAGAGGCTGGAATCGAACTTGGGACCTTTTTGCTGTGAGGCAGCAGTACTAACCACTGAGCCACCATGCCATCCCGGGCACTTGTCAATTAAAATCATAGAAAAGAATCATGGAATCCCTACAGTGTGAAAACAGGTCCTTCAGCCCAACACGTCCACACTGACCCTCCGAAGAGTAACCCGCCCAGACCCATTCCCCTAGCCTATTATCCTATATTTACCCCTGACTAATGCACCTAACTTACATATCGTCTGAAGTTGGAATCGAACCTGGGTCCCTGGTGCTGTGAGGCAGCTGTGCTAACCACTGAGCCACCATGCCGCCCTTAAAAGCTTCGTGAGTATTTTTTAAAAGCCAGTTTTGTAGATATAGGGGTTATGGAACTTCAGTTACGAGGAGAAAGTTAGCTAAGTTACGGTATTTCTTGCAGAATATAAGGGTAAGAGGAGATCTAATTGAGATTTTCAAGCTAAAATATTTAATAACATCCACCATGGTTAATATTCAAAAGTCTTCGATTCAAAATCATTGGCAGATTATCTCACCAAAAATGAGCTGTTAAGAACTGGAAAGTTCTCTCTGCAAAGGTCGTGTATTTCATAAATATTTTTGGAAGGGATTTGGGCAGAGGTTTGAGGATGATAAATATACGAGGTATTTGATAAAAAGCAGAGATGTGTGATTAAGCAGAACTGATTTTTCAAGAAGTCAGCACAGGCTCAATGGACTGATGGTCTCCTATTATGCTGAATGTTTCTGATTCTGTGAATCAAATAATTATCTTCCTATTGGGTATCTCTAGTTGGATGTTCATCCATGTTTAGGTAAGTCAGATTATATTTAACGTCTTAGTCCATGCTCAAGCTTCAGGAAATTTAAGAGTGGAGCTAGTTAAGAAATTCACTGTGCCTGGTGAATGTCAGGTTAACATTGAGTAATAATTATTTTATGAAACAAAATTTCATTTATCAATGTTTCTCCTATAGAGTTTAAGGCTACTTCTGGAAGGCTAGCAGAAAGATTTGCCAAGTAGCAGTCTCCATATGTAATATCAAATGTAATCCTATGTAACTTCATTTGAAATATCAGACATAGAGTCATAGAGATGTACAGCATGGAAACAGACCCTTCGGTCCAACCTGTCCATGCCAACCAGATATCCCAACCCAATCTAGTCCCACCTGCCAGCACCCAGCCCATATCCATCCAAACCTTTCCTGTTCATGTACCCATCCAAATGCCTCTTAAATGTTGCAATTGTACCAGCCTCCACCACATCCTCTGGCAGCTCATTCCATACACGTACTACCCTCTGCGTGAAAACGTTGCCCCTTAGGTCTCTTTTATATCTTTCCCCTCTCACCCTAAACCTGTGCCCTCTAATTCTGGACTCCCTGACCCCAGGGAAAAGACTTTGACTATTTATCCTATCCATGCCCCTCATCATTTTGAAAACCTCTATAAGGTCACCCCTCAACCTCCGACGCTCCAGGGAAAACAGCCCCAGCTTGTTCAGCCACTCCCTATAGCTCAAATCCTCCAACCCTGGCAACATCCTTGTAAATCTTTTTTGAACCCTTTCAAGTTTCACAACATCTTCCCAATAAGAAGGAGACCAGAATTGCACGCAGTATTCCAACAGTGGCCCAACCAATGTCCTGTACAGCTACAACATGACCTCCCAACTCCTGTACTCAATACTCTGACCAAGAAAGGAAAGCATACCAACTGCCTTCTTCACTATCCTATCTACCTGCGACTCCACTTTCAAGGAGCTATGAACCTGCACTCCAAGGTCTCTTTGTTTAGCAAAACTCCCTAGGACCTTTCCATTTAGTGTATAAGTCCTGCTAAGATTTGCTTTCCCAAAATGCACCACCCTACATTTATCTGAATTAAACTCCATCTGCCCCTTCTCAGCCCATTGGCTTATCTGGTCCAGATCCTGTTGTAATCTGAGGTAACCCTCTTTGCTGTCCACTACACCTCCAATTTTGGTGTAATCTGCAAACTTACAAACTGTACCTCTTATGCTCACATCCAAATCATTTATGTAAATGACAAAAAGTAGAGGACCCAGCACCGATCCTTGTGGCACTCCACTGGTCACAGGCCTCCAGTCTGAAAAACAACCCTCCACCACCACCCTCTGTCTTCTACCTTTGAGCCAGTTCTGTATCCAAATGGCTAGTTCTCCCTGTATTCCATGAGATCTAACCTTGCTAATCAGTCTCCCATGGGGATCCTGTTCGAACGCCTTACTGAAGTCCATATAGATCACATTTACTGCTCTGCTGTCATCAATCTTCTTTGTTACTTCTTCAGAAAACTCAATCAAGTTCGTGAGACATGATTTCCCATGCACAAACGCATGTTGACTATCCCTAATCAGTCCTTGCCTTTCCAAATACATGTACATCCTGTCCCTCAGGATTCCCTCCAACAACTTGCCCACTGCTAAGGTCAGGATCACCGGTCTATAGTTCCCTGGCTTGTATTTACTGCCCTTCATAAACAGTGGCACCACATTTGCCAACCTCCAGTCTTCGGCACCTCGCCTGTGACTATCGATGATACAAATATCTCAGCAAGAGGCCCAGCAATCACTTATCTAGCTTCCCACAGAGTCCTCAGGTGCACCTGATCAGGTCGTGGGGATTTTATCCACCTTTAACCATTTGAAGACATCCAGCACTTCCTTCTCTGTAATCTGGACATTTTGCAAGATGTCACCATCTATTTCCCTACAGTCTATATCTTCCATATCCTTTTCCACAGTAAATACTGATACAAAATATTAATTTAGTATCACCCCCATTTTCTGTGGCTCCACATTAAGGCCATCATGCTGATCTTTGAGAGGCCCTATTCTCTCCCTAGTTACCCTTTTGTCCTTAATGTATTTGTAAAAACCCTTTGGATTCTCCTTAATTCTATTTGCCAAAGCTATCTCATGTCCCCTTTTTGCCCTCCTGATTTCCTCCTTAAGTACACTCCTACTTCCTTTATATTCTTCTAAGGATTCTCTCAATCTATCCTGTCTATACCTGACATATGCTTCCTTCTTTTTCTTAACCAAACCCTCAATTTCTTTAGTCATCCAGCATTCCCTATACCTACCAGCCTTCCCTTTCACCCCAACAGGATGATACTTTCTCTGGATTCTTGTTATCTCATTTCTGAAAGCTTCCCATTTTCCAGCCGTCCCTCTACCTGCCTAATACCGTCAAAATTGGCCTTTCTCCAATATAGAACTTCAACTTTTAGATCTGGTCTATCCTTTTCCATCACTATTTTAAAACGAATAGAATTATGGTCGCTGACCCCAAAGTGCTCCCCCACTGACACCTCAGTCACCTGCCCTGCCTTATTTCCCAAGAATAGGTCAAGTTTTG